>NW_024387467.1:1360434-1919926 GCF_900408965.1 Simochromis diagramma | reverse complement strand
GGAATAGACAGAGGCCTTCCCTTCAACTCTTAAGCCAAGGGCTCAAAACACCAAGATTATTTCTTCACCCGTCATTTGCATGCTGCCCACATAATGACCCCTCACTTTGAAAATCTATTTCCATTTTTGTCTTAAAGTCAGCACTTTTCAGGGGATGGAGATTTCTCTTGTTGTGGTCCATCATTCAACCTAAGATGTATTCGATTTACACCACAAAAGCGTATTGAAGCTAGTTTTGTCTTGCAGAAATGTAAGTACCATTCTCTTGTACCAGATGTTTAACAGCAAGCAATCTTTGGTAAATTGATCAATTATCAATGATCAATGGTCTTTGATCATGGTGTTGATCAATGGTCATGACAATTTGCATATTAATGATCAAGAAACTGACCTCACAGCAGTCATTATGCAGATGTGATGTTTATAAGGTTGGGAACCTGCAGTCAGCTGAGTCACTTGGATGAGTGACGAAAGGTCCCGATGTCCTCTGATGGTCTGCGTTATAGTCAAAGTTTCCCCACAAACAACCGAGATCTTCCAGAAGGAAAATCAAACTTTCTCACATGTTATCTCTGCTTTATTTATACTGCAACAAGACTGCTGGGGGCTTCCCATGGTGGACCGAGTGTTTCTTTTCACTATGTGTTTATACACACTCTACATTTATTTAATAGTTATTAATATCTGGCTCTCTTTCATAGTGTGTCTTTTGTCCTGCCCCTCTCCTCCTCTCCAACGAATAGGCTTAGTTCTACTGGAAGTTTCTTCCTTTTTTTAAAGGTTGTTTCAGTTCCACTGTCACCAAGTCCATGTTTGTTTTTCTCTGTATTATTGTAGGTTCTGTACCTTACAATATCTTATACAAGATGTGGGGGTAATGAAATAATATGTGAAATAATCTCAAAGCCTTAAAGTGCCCAGCTTCCAGGAAAGTTTAAAGTAATCTAAAATATTATTTAGGTTTTGTCTTGACGCATGCTCAATCATCTTGGTAGGGGAATCCCAAAGAGTTGATTCGATGAGTGACGAAACATTTCCAGAAAGCACTATGTCCAGATAAACGGTAAATGGCCTGTATTTGTATGCTTTTCTAGTCCCTAAGGACCCCAAAGCACTTTACACATTCACACACTGGTGATGGCAGCTACATTGTAGCCACAGCCACTCTGGGGCGCACTGACAGAGGCGAGGCTGCCGGACACTGGCGCCACCGGGCCCTCTGACCACCACCAGTAGGCAACGGGTGAAGTGTCTTGCCCAAGGACACAAAGATCAAGACTGTCAGAGCCAGGGCTCGAACCGGCAACCTTCCTATTACAAGGCGAACGCCCAACTCTTGAGCCACAATCGCCCTCAGTTTAGTTTAACTGTACCGTCCATACTGCAGCGTACACCTAGACAAAAAAAATATTACCTTGCGGCAATGGCAGGGGGGTGTAATACATTTTTTCACAGGGCTACATGAGACTCTTGTGGAGAGTGAACCCAATAAGCTGAACTCAGTTCTGCTCAATATGAATTTTCTCTCTTTGTAAACTGCTAATGGTGAGTCTTTCCTGTTAGTGAATCTGCCTTGCCATGGCAGGAGATCTTGTGCTGCCTTAATAAGCCCCTAAGCTGTGAATGTGAGATCCCTCTGCTCCTGATAGATCCAACCATGCACACCAGATCTGTATAAGAAAGAGGCTAGACAAAAATGTATACTCTAGCATAACTCCCAACTCCAAGTTGGGGGTTGTGCAACGAATGAATGCCCCACTCACATAAAATCAGCATTTATTAGAGAAACTATCGACAGATTGCAAACCACACACTCAGTTCTTGAAACAACCAGGGGTCCATCCGGAGACTTTTGATATGCTGCAGCCAAATCCACCAGAAAGCCCCTGGTGGATTTGGCTGGGTAGGAGGTGAAGCAGAAGCGATGAAAAGCACCCAAAACTAAAAACACAGTTACTAATCCTATTGGATAAAGATTATATGATTAATGTGTTAAAAGCATGGGAATTGATGAGAAAACAGTGGTTGGGAAATATTGTTAAGCAAGAAAAGGTCAGAATTAATGTAGCAATGATGCCAGCTGCAAATAAAGGAACCATGGAAACAACAGACGAATCCACAAATGATATTCAACCTTTTGCCTCCTTGCATCCTGTTCTGGATACAAAACAGTCCTCCGGATAATCAGATGACGTAAACCCTTGGCTGTTTTTTAAGAGTGTCTGAAAAGCAACAATATAAAGTACCTAAAATTGTTCCCACCGTAATTTTCGCAGAAGCAAATAGTAGTGACATGCAGATTTTGAAGTGGAGAGAATAATGCATCCAAAAGAAGGAGAAAAAGCTATAGATAAAAAAAACTAGATCCAGGGGTGATGACAGGGAGAGAAGAGAAAATAAAAGATATTCGAGACTATATGACATGAATTAAAAAGAATCCTAGGCGTCACTGAATGTGGGCAAGAAATTGATATAAATGAATTTTCTAAATAATTAGTGGATACTTTTAAAGGCTGTAGACTGCAGGACTGAGAGTGAAGGGCTGCATTTTAAAATAAATACGCAGCCTATGATAGAAACATCACACACAATGAAACCATGTCTGACTATGCAGCCTGCTTCAACAGTACTGGAAAGAGCACGCAAAATTAGTCATTAAGAATACGTAAGATACCTATTTGTGTTGACACTTTTAAATTGTTTAGAACTTAATACCACCTACACTGTTAAATTAGCTGGGCCTTACCCCTACTCCAAAAGATTTGTTAAAGAAAATTAGATAACTGGAGGTTATTGGATTGTTGAGTTCGTTGAGTAATGAAATGCATGCTGGACACATGACTCCTGAAGACGATGAACATATTAGAGACATTACATGGTATTCATGTGGAACTGCTCAATTTGCCACCATATCACAATAATACTGATCTTAATAAATATGCAATTAACATTATACCGTTGCCCTCTTAACAAAGAGTAGGAGTTATAGAAAGCCTATCATAATAAGGAATGATTGTCATGAACAGGGTACGTATCACTGTATTTATGATTATTTTATAGGCACATTAATTTCTGGGCTGTGGGTCAACCATGTGATTGACAGATACAGGACAGAGGAAGAAGAGACATCAGCTACAAATGATGGACACAGTTTATGTTAATGATGTGTCTGCAGGAGAGCAGTAAGAGGAAGAATGACCCGTCGAAGGAGAGCAGTGACATGTAAGAAACACGCTCCATATATGGACTGGAGGAGGCATGAATAATACACGTGTAACTGCTTTAGAGGGGAAATGTTTGAGGGGTGAGTGCGCTGCAATGGATTCATAAGATTGATTTATACTAGATGAGGACGATGAGATCAAAGCATAGGTGAGGCAGAGCTTATGGGTGGTGGTATGTGAAGGAAAGTGATGAAGTGATGCAAGGTATTGGGGGGAAAAAGAATCGCGCGCACACACACACACACACATATACTCGCTTGAGTCCCATTTGAGGTCGCATTTTTTAACTCCCACACTTTGGGGACACCAGTTTCTGTATGGTTTAGAAGCAAGCTGGTAACTGAATATTACACTTCCAAGTCCACAGAAGTAAAAAATCAGTTGAGATTTGCCTTTTAAGCAATATTTGTCTATACAGTATTTTTACCTTCCCATTGGGGACCGGGGATGTTTAATGTCCCCTTTGGGGTCTTCAGCAATACACAGATACACAAATTATTTTATGTCAGTTTTGGAGACGTTACTTCCCTTTGGGGTCTTCAGCAATACACACATACACTAATTTAATTCAGTTTTGGGGATATTACTACCCTTAAAGGTAAGAAAGTAAGAACATTGTAAAGTTCCAATTTTACTGCCCAATCTAACAATAATCATTTTGCAATTAAGTATGTTAAATTCACAACATCCAAGGGATTTGAAAGAACTTAAAATTAAAGTCTCTATTTATCTTGAAGAAATCAAAACTTTGTCCAACTCCTTGTGTAATAGAATAATTTAAATGTTCTACTACATTTATTACTACTGTGTTGTTTTGGGAGTTTACATCAGAATCAGAATCAGAATCAGAAAGGGTTTATTGCCAGATGTTGAGGAGGTTTACAACATTAGGAAATTGCTGCGGTGCTTCAGTGCAACATACTGTCATAAAAATATAAAAATAAGAATAAGAATTAAAAGTGCTAAGTGGATAGATATATACATGATATATACATGAGTGCAGGTGGTGATCAGTGCCAAACATGGAATGATGCAGTGAACACAGCGTAGGGTCATGTGTTAGTGGTGGGAACAGTCATATGGTTATTGTTCATGTGTCCGACAGCAGAGGGGAAGAAACTGTTCTTATGGCGAGAGGTTCTGGTGCGAATGGACCGGAGCCTCCTGCCTGAGGGGAGCAGGTCAAACAGACTGTGTCCAGGGTGAGAAGGGTCAGCTGAGATCCGAGCTGCACGCCGCAGTGTCCTGGAGGTGTACAGGTCCTGCAGAGATGGGAGTCTGCAGCCAATCACCTTCTCAGCAGAGCGCACAACACGCTGCAGTCTCTGTTTGTCCCTGATAGTGGCTCCAGCGTACCACACAGTGATGGAGGAGGTGAGGATGGACTCGATGATTGCAGTGTAGAACTGCATCATCGTCCGTGTTGGCAGGTTGAATTTCTTCAGCTGCCTCAGGAAGTACATCCTCTGCTGGGCTTTTTTAATGACAGAAGTGATGGTGGGCTCCCACTTCAGGTCCTGGGTGATGGTGGTACCCAGGAAGCGGAACGAGTCCACAGAGGTGATGGGGGTGTCAGTCAGGATGATGGGGGGGAGTGGAGCTGTGTGCTTCCTGAAGTCCACAATAATCTCCACTGTCTTCTGGGCATTCAGCACCAGGTTGTTGTGGCTGCACCAGGACACCAGACGTTCAACCTCCCTCCTGTAGGCAGACTCATCCCCGTCCGAGATGAGTCCGATAACGGTGGTGTCATCTGCAAACTTGATTAGCTTGACAGACTGGTGGGTGGAGGTGCAGCAGTTGGTGTACAGGGAGAAGAGCAGAGGAGAAAGAACACAGCCCTGAGGGGAGCCGGTGCTGATGGTCCGGGAGTCCGAGACATTCTTTCCCAGCCTCACATGCTGCTTCCTGTCCGTCAGGAAGTCAGTGATCCACCGGCAGATGGGATCAGGCACATTCATCTGGGAAAGCTTGCCTTGGAGATGGTCTGGAAGGATGGTGTTGAAGGCAGAGCTGAAGTCCACAAACAGGATCCTGGCGTAGGTTCCTGGGGAGTCCAGATGCTGCAGGATGAAGTGTAGGGCCATGTTGATGGCGTCATCTACAGACCTGTTGGCTCTGTATGCAAACTGCAGGGGGTCCAGGAGGGGGGCCGTGAGGGTCTTGAGATGGGATGGGACTTCATGACCACAGATGTCAGAGCCACGGGTCTGTAGTCATTTAGTCCAGTGATCCTAGGTTTCTTGGGGACAGGGATTATGGTGGAGGACTTGAAGCAGGCAGGCACATGACATGCCTGCAGTGAGGAGTTGAAAATGCCAGAAAACACTGGGGCCAGCTCGTTTGCACAGTGTCTGAGGGTGGCAGGAGACACACCGTCTGGGCCGGGAGCTTTTCGAGCATTCAGATTCTTAAACTGCTTCCTCACATCTGCTTCATGAATATGAAGAGTTGTGGTGGGAGGAGGTGGTGTGAAATCCTCTTTTGTGTGGGGTGAGGAGGGGGGTGTTGCAGGTGAAGTGATTGAAGGTGGTGATGGCTCTATGGAGGGGGGAGAGGTGGGGGAATGAGTGTCCAAAGTGTCTCTATTGTTGGGGCCGTTGGAGGTGTGAAGGCTGCCTGATGGCTCGTCAAAACGGCAGTAGAAGTCGTTGAGGGTGTTGGCCAAGAGCAAGTCGTCAGTGGAGTGGGGGGTTTTAGGCTTGTAGTTGGTGATATTCCTCAAACCTTTCCACACAGAGGCCGAGTCATTCTCTGAGATCTGCTGCTGCATCTTCTCAGAGTGCTGATGTTTAGCAATGTCCACTTCTTTAGTGAACCTGTACTTGGCCTCTCTGTAGCAGTCCCTGTCTCCGCTTCTGAACGCCTTACTCTTTTCCAGCCACAGCTTTTTGAGTTTAGGAGTAAACCAGGGTTTGTCATTGTTATAACTCACCCTGGTGCGTGATGGCACAATGCTGTCCTCACAGAAGTGGATATAGGAGGTGACAGTGTCCGTAAACTCGTCCAAGCTGTTAGAAGCAGCCTTCATTGTGTCCCAGTCTGTAGACTCCAAACACGTGCGAAGCTCCTCCACAGCCTCGTTGCTCCACAGTTTTTTAGTCCTCACGACAGGTTTGGAGAGCTTCAGCCTCTGTCTGTACGCGGGGATTAGGTGGATCATGACGTGATCAGAAAGTCCGAGTGAAGCGCGGGGCACCGCACGATAGGCCCCGCTGATCGTGCTGTAACAGTGGTCTAATGTCCTCTCCTCTCTGGTCGGGCATTTAATATACTGCTTGTATTTGGGAAGCTCATGGCTCAGATTGGCTTTGTTAAAGTCCCCAAGAGCAATGATGAGAGAGTCCGGGAATGTCCGCTCCATGTGCAGTATCTGCTCCGCGAGTGCGCACTGAGCTGCCTGCGCATCTGCGTCTGGCGGGATGTAAACAGCGGCCAGGATGAATGAAGCAAACTCCCGCGGAGAATAAAACGGTTTGCAGTGAATGAAAAGGTATTCCAGAGAGGAAGAGCAGTGCTGAGCAATCACTGTTACATCTGTGCACCAGCCACTATTAATGTAGAAGCAGACACCTCCACCTTTGGTCTTACCAGAGAGAGAGGCCTGCCGGTCAGCGCGCAGCAGATGAAAGCCCTCCAGCTTGAGCGCGCTGTCCGGGATGTCCTCACAGAGCCACGTCTCCGTAAAACATAACACACAGGAGGAGGCAAAGTCTCTGTTCATGCTTCTCATCAGGGCCAGTTCGTCTGTCTTATTCCTGAGTGATCGTACATTAGAAAGGAAGATCCCAGGAAGAGCGGTTCGCAGTCCGCGTCTCCTCAAACGCACGAGTGCGCCGGCTCGCTTCCCTCTCTTTCGGCGTCTCGCTTTCCTGGTCAGGGTCAGCAGTAAATCTGCCGCAGATGCGACAAATATTGGAAATAAATCCACAGGCGTTGTAGTCCTGTAGTTAAGGAGCTCTTCTCTGGTGTACGAATATCCAGAGGAGTGCCCAGACACAGAAGAAATGCACAAAAACAAAACAAAAGTAACGCACTGAAGCACCAGGGCGACCATCCGCGGCGCCATCTTGGTAATCTTGCACACATGCACATCATTTATGCAGAGAAACTTACAACAACAACAAAACAACAACAAAACATCTGTACCATTGAGTGCTTGCTACTAGCAAACCTTAAAGCAAGAACTTTGCTTCCAAAAATGTTCACTGTGAAGAAGTCCCTGGTCCCCTGTCCTCATCTTGATCTGTTTTCATATTCCCTTGTGTTTTTGTTGCCTCCATACCTGAAAGAAGAGACTCACTCTCATTGCTTGAGGAATCTGGATTTTGCAGATCACATTTTTGTGATGTTTCAGGCATTTCTCATGATGCTACTGCAGCTTGGTTATTCATGACTAAATAAACATAAATTAAATAAGCAAACATTAGACAGTAACCTAGTTTTTATATTTTATTTAAATGAAAAAAGACAAATGTAATTTCAACTATAAATGGTTACCATACATAATTAGTACATAAACAGTAATGGTTAGTTTCATTTGCACAAACTATCCAAACTTTGAAACATACAACACATTGCCCTTTCACTGACTGCCCCAACCCCACTTGCACACAAACTATTGCTCACAAGCACTCTGATTGTATTGGACACTGTTGTTTATGTAAGATTGTATTGTGTTGTGCACAAGACTTTTGTTTTGTTTTTATCTTTAAGTTGTTCATTGTACACTGAGGGCCGTGGGAGCATTGCAATTTCAAATTCCTGTGTATGATCTGTACATATGGGTTTAGACAATAAAGCTGACTTTGGCTTTGACTTGAGTCAAGCTCTGCAGATATCTCTAAGGTCCAGTCAAACACGCTACATAAGCTAATTTTTCCCGCTTGTATCCAGGATATAATTTTTTCTGTCATGATCCATATCTAATTACCATAGTCTTACACAGTTTTTACACAGCTCTTAAAGAGACTTTGGTGAGAATTAAGTTTTATGTCCCAATTTTGCATACTGCCTAAAAGGTATTAACGTTGAAATTTAAATTTAGCTCAGCTCTTTCACCAAATTTTGGATCCATGCACCATTCAACAGAAATTCAAGAAACATCTCAAATATGTTGCAACACCAGTATCAAAAATTTAGAGTAATTTATGTCAAGCTGCATTTCAGAAAGCAAATATGAACCTAAAGTGCTCCATTATTCTTATGTAAGTGCTTCACATTGTGCCAAATGATTCTTTAAGAGATATTAAAAATATTTGTATCATAATTACATCAAATATGACTCTTTTGTATTTTCTAGTGTGCTCTTTATCCTTTGAAAATATAATCTACTTTCTAAGAAATAATCCACTAATTTCTATTGTTTAGTAGAAAATAACAGTTTATTTATTTAAAACCATTCATGCAATAGAATGTTGAAAAAGGTTTTCAACAACGATCAGTATATTAATAGAAATCTTACACTACAATGATATAAGGGTTATGTCACTTTTGTGTACAGTGGAAATCTTTGCAATTTCACACACTTGCACTAGGGGCAACATAGAGTTATAAACAGATTGAGAAAAATTTGGGGGGCAAGGTAATAAAAAAAAGATGTCACTTTTGGGGACAGGTGAGATTTTTGGATTAAAATATGTTTTAGAGCATGCTGGACGTTGTTAGAGGTAAATGTAATTGGGGACGGTGGTTTTGGTCCCCAAAGGGAGAGGTGTCCCCAATTGACTGGTGTGTGAGCTGATAGAAGTCTCCAATTTTGACTTTGACACACACACAAACACACTTTAATAAAAGAAATAAAATGAGAAAACCTGGGTATGTAGTAACACAAGTAGTTGAAAGTCATTATGATTTAAGAGGCAGGGCATAAAGGTAGGTAAAACTACAAAGATAACCTATAAAATTAATAATTCCTTACATGAAGTACCCAGTAGTATACGCCAACATTTTTAGTGATCACAATGGAGATGATGTCCACATCATCCAGGTTAAATTTGATTTTGCTCTTCATTCTACATATTTCACATATAAGGTTCAGTACATGCCAACTTGTAAATGGAAGAAATGGAAAAGAGGGCTTTGTTATCCTACCCTGGAACGCTGCTAAGTCATTGGTTCAGGTATGTGAATGACACCTGGGTGAAAATCAAACCACAATTCTCTGATCACATTAACTCGGTGGACCATCACATCAATTTCACCAGGGAGGATATGAAAAATGACAGGCTAACCTTCTTAGACTGTGAGTAATGGGGAATATTTCATGTGTTCATAAACCAACACAGAGATCTGTATTTAATTTAGAAAACTTTTAGTGACCCCTTATGTATCAGGAGTATCGGAACATGTGACATCGAAGGTAATACTGTTGCACTACGGGATAGCACTATAAATAGTCAGCATCATCAGGAGGGTCTACAATGGGTTCTCTCGCAAAGGCATTCATGACTTGGGAAGCAAGTTCCTGACAAGGGTGCCAGTGGTCACCTCTTTTCTTGGTGAGGCTTGTGCCAGCTCTGGAAAAGACATCCAGTGGACACTGAAAAGGAAAGGAAAGACACGTAGGAGTAAGGTTGAGAAAGAAATCACTGTACATGGGGCCGAAGATCAGCCAGGAGAAGACGTAACTCCTGCACATCAACAAAATAAAGGAGCCAGTACAGGTTTAAGAAGAGGCAGACAATGACAATAATGAATTTACATATCCTGTAAATGTCAGGAGGTATGGGGAAGACACCAAAGAAATCCCAGGAGGCCTTCCAGAGAGCTGCAGCCATCTCTGTTAAAACCAAGATCAGGACATTCACATCTAATGTGAAGTTCATTTTGCTGTATAGGTCTGAACCCTGGAAAGTCATCAAAACAAGCTCCAACAGGCCACAGACCTCACCAACAGATCCTCTGCCATCCTCTGTAGTTCAATAGAGCGACAAGTTCATACCTGTGGATGAGGGCGTACTGGGAGCCTATAGTTAGGATAAGAAAATGGCCAAACCCACCTTGTAGATGAACCACTCAAATGTTAATTGACTGACCCATATGGAAAAGAAAAAACTTATAAAAGACTTGCATAAGATATGGCCTACTTTATATAGTGAATCATATAAGGCTTATATGATTTACTCATGAAAGTGGCCACTTTCTCATTACTTTCATATATTGTTTTAGTAAGTATCCAAAACACACAAGTTTCATTTATATAATTTTTCAAGGGATCTTATATGTGTTTTCACTCTTGTATGCTTTTCATACAAGTTTCACACAAGACAGATACAAACTTTATAAGATTTATATATATGTTTTCCATATGGGGAAACACATGAGAAAAGTAAAGATGAGGATGCCCCAAGCAGAGATGGAGGCGACTCTCACTGATACTTTAAAAGCTGCGAGCCAAACTTTAGAGACAGCCAAAAACAACAACCAGAGACTGTTAAAGCTCAACACTGAGTAAAGAGGGTTAAGCTAGCTGATAAGAGTAAGATAAGATACACCTTTATTAGTCCCACGAGTGGGAAATTTCATGTTAAGGCTGCCGACCTATTGCACGCAATGGCGGCGCCATCTTACCCTCTGACCATACATACATTACACAAACATCACATGGGGAAGACAGGTCAGAGAGGTATAACAATGGAAAATGCACCACATGAGGAAAGATAAGGAGAAAAAAAATAACTCCCCCCAGACTGAGCTCCAACAGGGAGATCAGTTTGAGAACAGAAAAAAACACCTCTGCACATGAAAACACTCTAAATACACCAAAGAAACACATGACAAGCAACAGGGGGGGTAAAGGGTGAGAGACAGCCGAATTAGACAGTGCATCCGGGCCTGCAGCCTGTGCGCTGGTCTCCTTGATCCACCGTCAGCATCGGAAGGGAATAAGCTTCGAAGGCGTTTGGAGGGGGAGGAGGGATGACAGTACAGCTGGCGCCGAAGGGGTATCCGCATGAAGTGATGGTGGTTTTTACTGCAAACACTTACTAGTGCGAACAACTCATATGAATTTCAAAGCTGTTCTAACAGTCTGACACTGGTTTCTCAATCTCCCGTTGGAGAGCCGCGAGCTTCTCCATGATGTCATCAAACTTACGCTCCGTGAGTACATGTTACAACTGGGCAATGAAAATGTGAAGTAGACATCGTAAAAACACCAATATTTTATCAAAATTCGCCCCCACCTTTCGGTGAAAGAACTCTAGTCTGCTCATTTAAACTAGGTTCATTATCTGAGGCATAACAGCAAATGCACGATCTGCCCTCTATTCTGCCTCTCTTCTCACAAAACCTGCAAATTTCTGCCCTCAGGTCTCACACACTTTAGCACATACTCAGGCTGTGACACCTGAAAGCTGTGTTCAGTCTCATTTAGTCTCTCATCTCCTCCAAAAGGGCAACAAACTGTCAAGACTACCAAAGCAGGTAGGGCTCAAACAATAATGAGTGGCAAAAACTTTATGTACCCAAATACACTTTACGAGGTGAATGCAGGGAGTCAAGTCAGTATATATATATATATATATATATTTTTTTTTTTCCAGTAAAAATTCAAGTACTGAAGCAACAGTTTTAGTCCATTAGAAGTGAAAAGTACAGATTCTGAAATGTACTCAAAGTAGAAAATAGCTCCTTTAAGAACAATTCAAAGTATGTACAATACAGAAAGGCCTGAAACACTGGAAACTCTGTTTCTCCTAATCTCTGATCCTGTGAGTATTACCCTTCAGGCAAACAGAGCTGAGATGGAGCGGTGGAGGGGACTCACCCAGCTCTACCTGCTGCTCAGTCCTCCGGATGTTGGTCCTGCTCCCTCTGAAGGTGTGCTTGCTAGGGTAGCCCTCCAGTCAAGTCCTGTCTTTTCAGCCACACCCATTATCAGCAGCTCACCTTTAAATCCACACACTTGGTACTGTAACTAACTGGGTTAACTTTAGTGGCCTGGTAACCTATGCCCCAAGGATCTGTGAATTTTTAATATATAGTCTATGATATTATGCATGTATGTTATAATTCATTATAATTCATTCATATATATTCCGATTGTTACCTTTACTGTTTCACAAAAGGGTAAAAAGGGAATATCCACAATTTAGACTTTTTGAATGCAGAATATTTAATTAAAGCAGTTTAGTAGAAGGAAAGAAAAAGCCGCTAATAAATAATCACAGAATGAAATTAAGAATTAAACTCTAAGCTAAAGGTTGTTTTGAGAGGAGAGGTTGAGAGAATAGACCATGACATACTTATCTGTTCCATGTAGATGTTGTCCAACAGGAAAGCAGCATCCCCTGGAAATTTAACGCCCCAGGAATACAGCAGTAAATGGTAAACTGAATGATTTTAAATAGCACTTATCTACTCTCCCTGAGCACTCAGTGCTTTATACATCATTCCCCATTTACCCATTCACACAAGTACTTTCTACTACCTTCTTCTTAGGTGCTTTTTTATCTAACATTCACACACATTCTTACTCTGATGGGTACATTGGAGAGCAACTTGGGGTTAAGATCTCACCCAATGATATTTGACAGATGACATCTAATCACCTGATGTCCAGCCACACCACATCATCCTCTCTCTCTGTGACCTTATTTCTATGATCTGAATCAATATTCAAGCTTTAAAAAAATCACTTAATTACATTTTGTAAGTTGTACTTCAACATGATTTATCAACAATTATCGCATATGAATATTCAGCCACATATGAGTATACTTTCCTTCATGCTTCCAATGACTGGATTTGGTGTGTGGTAGTAACATGTAAATTAACGTTTTTTTTAAATTATCTGAATATATATGAGTGCTTGTGTATAAATACACAAACAATACACACATGCTTTCAACTGTGTAATTTAAGTGATCTAGTAGCTCTGTTTGGAAGTTCAGTTAACGCTCAAAATGTGTTTTGGAGTTTGTACGTGCTTTGTCTCTAGGGGCCACCGTATATATTTATATATAAACATATATAAATAAAACCATGGGTTTTTTACATTAGTAATTCCTTTTGTGCATAATTTTATATTTTATATATGTTGTTAATAATAAATTAGTTAAAGCAACAAAACAACCTGAAGAGCCGGTTGGGAGCCGAAAGATCCGGCTCTTTTTAGTGAGCCAAGCCGAAAGAGCCGGTTCACTAAAAAGAGCCGGAAATCCCATCACTAGTCCACGCCGACGTCCACTGCTAAGAGGCTGGTAACAGCAGAGAAAAAGACCCCTCGCAAACGGAAACAGACGGGGAAAGGCAAAGCAGCAGCACTTCTGTTAGTGGAGCATAGAAAAGCCATAGCGACCCTGCTGTAAAGCTACTGGCTGCCCACTAAGGCCCAAACTTCCTGCAATGCAAAATGAGTGTTTTACTATAAGAAATATATGTATAGAAAAATTGCATGGAGATATGTATGAAATGTACAGTGACCAAACGAGCTGATGAGTAAGATAACTATGTTAAACTGTGTTATAGAGTCCGACAGCTGCTGGTAATAATGACCTGCAGTAGCGCTCCTTCCTACACTGTAGGTGTAAAAGTCTACTGCTGAACGAGCTGCTCAGTGCTCAGACAGTCTCATGCAGGGGGTGGGAGGTGTTGTCCATGAGGGATGTTAGCTTAGACAACATCCTCTCCTCCCCAAACTGCTCGATGGACTTCAGAGGACAGTCCAGGACACAGCTGGCCCTCCTGACCAGTTTGTTGAGTTTCCCTCTGTCCCTCTCTGCCATTCCACCACTCCAGCAGAGCACAGCATAGAAAATAGCAGACGCCACCACAGTGTCATAAAACATCCTCAGGAATGTCCTCTTCACCCCAAAGGATCTCAGCTGCCGTAGCAGGTGGAGACGACTTTTTGTCCCTTTTTGTAAAGTGCATTTGTGTTTGTGGACCAGTCCAGTTTGTTACTGAGGTGAACTCCCAGGTATTTGTACTCCTCCACCGTTTCAATGTCCAAACCCTGTATGTTCACTGGTGTAATGGGGGGTGGCTTCTTGCTGAAGTTAATCACCAGCTCCTTCGTCTTGCTGGCACTGAGGCGAAGATGGTTCTGTTCGCACCAGCTGACGAAGTCATTGATGACCCCCCTGTATTCCAGTTTGTTTCCCTCCAACACCCGACCCACAATGGCGGTGTCGTCTGAGAACTTCTGGAGATGGCAAGTGTCCATGTTATAACTGAAGTCTGCAGTGTACAGGTTGAAGAGGAAAGGGGCTTGTACTGTTCTTTGTGAGGCCCCCGTGCTACAAACTACCACCTGTAGCGTTAGCGTCATCCACCCTGATGTTCAGCTGGTGGGCAAACTGCAGTGGGTCTAGATCTCTCCCGGCTAGTGGGCGAAGGTGGTGAAGTATGATCTTCTCCATGGTCTTCATCAGGTGTGAAGTCAGTGCAACGGGTCTGAAGTGGTTTGGCTCCTTAGGGTGCGTTGTCTTTGGGACTGGCACCAAGCAGGAGGTCTTCCACAGAATGGGGACCCTCTCCAGGCTGAGACGGAGGTTAAAGATGTATGTGATAACCTCACAGAGTTGATCTGCACAGTCCCTCAATAGTCTGGAGCTGATTCCATCCGGACCCGTGCCCTTCCTGGTTTTTATCTTCCTCAGCTGACTTTGCACCTGGTCAGTTGTGATGGAGAGGCTGCAGTGTAGGGTGTGGGTGGTTAGCTCCTGATGACTGGCGTGGGGGGAGGAGGCAGTAGAGTCTTTGAAGGAATAGGAAAAGGGGGGCAGGTGAGGTGCATTTGATGTCTCCGGTGCTATAGGGAGTTGCAGAGAGGTGTGAAGGAGGTGTGAAGAGCTCTGGTGGATGGGGGAGAGAAGGGCTTCTGTTAAAAAACTGGTTCAATCTGTTAGCCCAAACCTGGTCTCCAGACTGTGGACCCCCTCTGCTCACTGTGCTTCTTCCAGTGATGGTGTTCAGTCCCCTCCACACACCTCTGGTGTTGCTCTGCTGAAGCTGCTCCTCTAGCTTCCTCCTGTAGCTGTCCTTTCCCCTCCTTATCTCTCTCCTTAGCTCCTTCTGGACTCTCCTCATTTCGTCTCTGTTTCCAGATCTGCATGGTGCATGTTTAAATAAGGAAGGTTTGTTAATCAAAATAATGTATTAATTAAATAGACGTAACAAAGTTTTTTTCACATGTTCAAAGCACCACAATGGTAGCCTGATATCCTGCAGAACTGTCACAGGATATTAAGCATAAGCTGGAAACTTAGCTCTCTCGAGTGGGCAAACATAATGAAGCAGTTCATTTAATTTGTAGATTCAAGATGCTTTACATATTTTTGGCCAGCAGATGTCACCGAAGAGGACTCTGTTGCTTCTAGTGGTGAACCGTTTTTCATTACAAGCTTCCATGCTTCAGAAAGCTTTATCTGACATTACTAGCAGAACAAATGCAAGCAAAACAGCAAATGAGAGACTGCTATTATGGTAGGCCAGGGAAGTGGCAGATTCACAAAAAGGGAAAGAGAACAGAGAGACAGAAAAATAGTGAAACAGACATGAGCTCTGAAGGAGGTCGACATGGTGATGAAGCAGTTAGAACTTATGCTTCACAGCCAGAAAGTTCTGGGTTCAAATCCCAGCTGAGACATTTCTTTGCATGTTTAACTCAGTCCAGAGTACCTGAAGCCCACTGATGCCCCACAGTGGAAGTGAGTGCCTTGACACAGAGCTCATATCTGTCTCAAGGCATCATCGGATCTCTTTATGGACATACAGTACTGTGCAAAAGTTTTAGGCAGGTGACAAAAAGTGTTGTACACTTTGAAAAATGGAAATGTTAATCATTTATTTTCATCAATCAACAAAATGCAGTGAATGAACAAAAGAGAAATCTAAATCACATCAATACTTGGTGTGACCACCCTTTGCCTTCTTTGAGGTACACTTGCACACAGTTTTTGAAGGAATTCAATTGATACAGCGCCAAATCACAACAACAGTTAAGGTGCTTTATATTGCACAGTAGATCCTACATTAATACATACAGAGAAAAACCCAACAATCATATGACCCCCTATGAGCAAGCACTTTGGCGACAGTGGGAAGCAAAAACTCCCTTTTAACAGGAAGAAACCTCCGGCAGAACCAGGCTCAGGGAGGGGCGGGGCCATCTGCTGTGATTGGTTGGGGTGAGAGAAGGAAGACAGGATAAAGACATGCTGTGGAAGAGAGACAGAGATTAATAACAAGCATGATTCAATGCAGAGAGGTCTGTTAACACATAGTTACAGCATTTTTTCACACCTGCCTAAAACTTGCACATTACTGTACATGTGCATCACGATTTATTGGTCGCAGGCATAATATTCTCAAACGTTTTCCGTGTCTATTGTAGAATATTGAACGTCAGTATGGATATCTTTAGCATCCACAGTAATTATATGTTTTGCTATCACTTTAGACAGAGGTAGATATGCAAATAGATTTATGGAAGTGTTACATTTGTTGTAGTTCCCATCTTTAAGTGGATTTAGATCATAGACATTTGCCCTCTAAACCATGGGATATGAGCTGACCATCATTTGACCTGGTTAAACTTTTGACCTAGTATTTTAGAAAATAAGCTGTAGATACTGATTAAATGTATTTACAGATAAATAAATAAAACCAAAATGTTACTCCACAAAAACAGTATTGACATCTACAGTCCCAGATTACTACCAGGAGCCAGAACGCTTCCAGATTAAGTTTGATTCTATGTTTTGGAGTAAATATTGAGGGTTTATTTTCTTTTGAACAATGAGTCTAAAATTCCCTTTGAAGGCCCAGCAGACGTCAAAGAAATAGTTTGGCTTATTTTTAAACATCTAAATTTTTAATTTCAAATGCAGAAACAAAAAGACATGAGACCTAATAAGACATATGTGAGATGCATAAACTTAACAATGTTAAGAAGATTCCAATCTCCTAAATCCTCTGCACCCAGCTGAACACCAGTGAAAGGTCACTATGAGCATCTGCTGTGCAGCACAAGCTGTAGGAGGGGACAGACATTTTCAACACTTCCACTGAGTTAATACTGTCAATCAAGAAGATTTATAAAGTTCAGGCTGTCTTTGCTGACGATTAAGCAGGGTACAGTCACGTTTGGATGGCTCCATCTATCAACCACTAAAAGTGAAGCAGATATGCACTGGGTCATCCTTCTTCCTGTCACACCATAAAAGTATCCGGGTGTGTACATAAGTCTTCACCATGTTTGCCATCGAGGATTTGCTTGACACTTTGCAATGACCCTCCAGCAAAAGAAGCTTTTCTTGATGTTTATAAATCAATGACATTACACGCTACATTATGAACGACAAGCAGTCCTCGACACACAGAGCACTGCAAGAAAAATTGTCATGTAGGTTAATGTTTTACAATGAAATATATGCACTGTATATAGGCTATATTTTAAACTTGATTAAGTGATCCATGTGCATCAAATAAATTATAAATAAAATGAAAGACTAAAAGTTGAGCAGCTAGTAACTGAATCTAGCCACCATAGCTAGTGATTTGATAAGACATTTCATTTGAATATTCAACTAAACGACTTCCCTCAAAATGGTTTTGAAATATGCAGACCTATTTTGTGCATTACATTTTTACATAGGTCTGCGTATGCTAATTCTGCTTCACTATGGACAGTTTATTTTTAAGAGTCCTCCCTGGCTGGCAGGGTTGGCTTCTGTCTCTCTGGTTTGATTTTCTTACGCTCCTCTCTTTTCACTGTTGCTTTTGTTATTTGTGCCAGTGGGTGGGACTCATCCTGGGTGTAAATATGTGACAAGGACCCATCACACACAGGTAGCATTTTTGGACCACAGTCCTTTTATTTGGCCTCATGGAAATAACAATAATAATGACGACCTTACAGTGGAGGCAACTCCAGCTCAGCCCTGCTTCCTCTGCTCCCAGCAGTCTTCTAAACATACAGGGCCTCATCAGGAGATTAGGCCCTGTATGGACTGGGATAATAACACCACTGCATTCTGGAAGTGCCAGAATCGTCTCTGTTTTCTGAGGCGGGTGAGGTCCTTTAACATCTGTCAGACAATGCTCAGGATTTTCTATGAGTCGTTTGTGGCCAGTGACATCCTCTATGTTGTTGCATGCTGGGGCAGCAGTTTGAGGGTCACAGATGCCAACAGACTCAATAAACTGATCCACAAAGCCAATAATGTTGTGGGGATGCAGCTGGAATCTCTTAAGGTGGTGTCAGAGAGGCAGATGTTGTCCAAGATAAGGCCGTGCTGAATAATACCTCCTTATTTAATTTAAGTTACTGTTCTTACTGTCTTGGAGCAACTATGACCACTTTTGTGCTTCCGGTATGATGGCGCCTGTGTTTGACTTTTCCGCTGCAGTTTGTCTCGCACTGCTCTAGTGCTGTTTTTTTCAGCCTTTCTGTTCTCCATTTTTGTCACTGATGCCTGAGTCTATGATCACCTGACGCTGCTATCTATTCGATCCTCGATGGTGGGTCTGGATACCTCATCCTCCTGCGACGGGATATTCCATCCTCTGCTGCTGGTGTCTGGATCTTCGTCAGATGTCGCCAATGCTACCTTTTTGGGCCCACACAAATCGTGGAGGAGGAGAGGAAAAAAAGCAGGCATCCAGGTGAAACTTAGACTTTTCTGGAAGCGAGAATAAGCTGGTAAGCGACGCTGAGCATTTCTGGTCACCTGTGCTCAGACAGTTTGTACGGAGGGTTACTTTTCTTCCTTGTCCCTGCTTGATTATGTCGGGCCTGGACCTATGAGACTGTGCTTCCTCAGGAGTGTTCATCCAGACTGGCCTTCTGTCCTCACAGTGAGTGGAATTTACAAGCGTCACGGATCAAACCCTCAGTTTTTATGTCCCCTAAATTGGGCCATTTCTGTTAATTATTCAACTTCTAGCTCGCTGAGCATGGCGCTCATCAATGCCCGATCAATGACAAATAAAAACGTTCATGTTGAACGATTTTATTTTTTCCAAAAAATTAGATTTCTTATTTCTAACTGAAACCTGGCAGCGTGGTGGTGACTATTCATCCCTCATCGAACTTTGCCCGGGCGGGTACTCCTTCATCAGCCAGCCTCGGACGTCTGGTCGAGGAGGAGGTCTCGCTGCGTTGTTTGTAAGCTGGTTTCACTGTCGCTCAGTAATGGTCGGAAATTTTTAATTATTTGAATTACAGCTGGTTAAAATTGGAAATAAAGATCCGTTTTACTGTGCTGTAGTGTATCGTCCACCTGGCCTAAACAGCATGTTTTCAGAGGAGTTCAGTGACTTTTTATCCACCACCTTGAAGCTGTCCAGACTGGTTATAGTCAGGGATTTTAATATGCACACTGACGATGACTCTGACCTTTTTGCCGGAGTTTTTCTTAGCGTCATATATTCTTTTCATTTTACACAGCATGTGTCTTGTTCCACACACACCAAAGGACACACACTGGGCCTTGTTTTTACCTTAGGATTAACCATTGATATAATAGTCTTTTGCATTTTATGTTTTGTTGAGCTGTATGTCCAGATTTTGCTCTTTTGCTCCCTCTGGTGGTGAAGTATAGAGGGTTTAGTTGTTTGCAGTTTGGGTCTCCACCCAGTCACTCTTTTTGCTAGTGCACAAGGTGTCTGCATGCTGCAGCTCACGTTTAGCTCCACACATGGAGAAAGTGATGTTTAAAGTTAGAGAAAGAGAAGAAATAAGTGAGAAAGAAGATGGAGAATAAGGCAATAAGGCCATAAAATATCCCCTCCTGGATGTCAGATCATGAGGTATGTGTATTTTAATTGTTTTATTTTCTGTAATTAAGGACTTTTGATTGATTGACACTAAGTACAAGAGTGCATTTTGATGTGATGTTTTTGTTTTGTTGTTTTGTCCGTGAGTAGTTCAAGACTAAACCCTGTTTTATAACTCTACATCGTGCCTACGTCAATCCAACTGCTTTTTATTAGTTCTGAGGAAATTTCATTTTGGACCACTGTTGTATTCTTTTTAACTTGTCTTTCCATCTGTCCCTCTCTCCTGTTCAACATGTGGTTAGCTCTCGCATCTTAACTTCCTCTACTGCTGCTTAATTGTCTGATGTTTTAATTTAGTGTTACCTTCCTATAACAAACTTGCTTTATTAACAAATCTTTTTAATAATCATTGTCTTTCTATCTTGGACAATGTTTGTCCTGTCAAAACCAGAGTAGCTCCTGTTTCAGAGTCGTCCCCCTGGATAAATGACAGCATTTGCTGTTTAAAGCATTCCTGTCGTAAGGTTGAGCTTTTATGGAGAAAAACTTGTTCATCTCCTTCATTTAAAGGACTTTTTAGTTTCTTTTAACACTTCAGTTCGAGATGTGAGCGCTGCCTATTTCTCAGACCTCGTCTCAAAGAGCAGAGGTAACCCCAAGGTACTATTTGACACCATTAGTGATATTGTTGCTCCTGCTCCACCTGCTGTCCCAATTTCATCGAATGAAGATTGTGAAAACTTTCTTTCTTTCTTTGTTGAAAAAGTTAGCCATGTGAGGAATAATATCTCTCCTTCTGTGTCTCTATTGTCTGCTCCAAATTCACTTAGGCCTGTTATTTTAGAAAGATTTTTACCTGTGTCCTTACCTGAGCTGGTCAAATTAGTTTATTCGATGAAAGCATCTTCCTGCCCTCTTGATATTTTACCTGGATCTTTGTTTAAAAATGTCTTTCAGTCTATTGGTCCCTGTTTGCTTACAGTTATCAATGCTTCATTGGTTTCTGGTCAGGTCCCTGTTTACTGTAAGAATCCTGTCATTCACCCACTGTTAAAAAAAGCCAAGCTTGAAGCTTCTCTGCTTAACAGTTATAGACCAATTTCAAAACTACAATTCATCGCTAAGATTTTAGAAAAGGTTGTTGCTAAGCAGCTCACAGCTGTTCTAGATGAATACAGCATTCTGGATTGACTCCAATCTGGCTTTCGTAGAGCTCACTCTACTGAAACTGCACTCCTTAGAGTGTCCAGTGACATCTTGTTGAATTATGATGCAAGAGAATGCTCTGTCTTGCTGATGTTGGACCTGACCTCTGCCTTTGATACTGTTGACCATCACATTTTGTTAGATAAGCTGAGACACTGGGTGGGTATATCAGGGTCTGCTTTGGACTGTTTGTGTGAGCGATTCTTCTCTGTGGCTTCCTCTAAGTTCAGGTCTTCCTCCACTTCTCTTGCCTATGGTGTGCCACAAGGTTCTGTGTTGGGACCCTTATTGTTTTTGTTGTATTTACTCCCTCTTCAGCACTTATTGAGCACTTTTAAGGACATTTCTTATCACTGCTATGCAGATGATATTCAGTTATATATCTCCTTTAAGAGAAAACTGAAGTCCTTGTTTATGCTCCCGATAAATTTGTGCCCTTGGTAGTGGAAAATTTAGGCCCTCTTGCTTCATTTGCCAAATCTTCTATTAGGAATCTTGGTGTTACTTTTGACCCAGCTCTGACGTTGGACGCTCACGTTATATCTCTGGTCCGCTCCTGTTTTTACCATTTAAGAAACTTTGCTGAGTCGTACTGTGTCACGCTCTGAACTGACAATGATCATACATGCATTTATTTCATCTTGTTTGGACTATTGTAATTCTTTGTTCACCTGTCTAAGTAATGCCTCCTTGGACCGTCTGCAGGATGCTCAGCATGCTGCCGCGAGGCTTTTGACCAAGTCTTCCAGGTACTCCCATGCCACACCCCTGCTGATCCAGCTGCACTGGCTCCCCATAAAATTCAGAGTCCACTTTTAGATTATGATTTTGGCATTCAGGGCTCTGCATGGACAAGCACCAACATACATCAGTGATCTTTTACATCCTTACATCCCCAGTAGGTCCCTGAGGTCATGTCCACCACACGAGGTTGAAAACAAAAGGAGACAGAGCTTCTGTAACTGTGGCCCCCAGACTCTGGAACTCCCATCTTCCATTGAGCCTGAGATCTGTGGACTCAGTCATCTCTTTTAAAAAACAGCTAAAAACTCATCTTTTTAAACTGGCTTTTGGTTGATTTTTGTTTTTATGTTTTAGCTTCTGTGAAGCACTTTGTGATTTTATCTTGAAAGGTCCTATATAAACAACATTTTACTTTACTTACTTACTTACCACATCTTTTCCTCAGGGATTAATAAAGTATTCTGATTCTGGTTCCCCCCTCTAGCCCAACACACCCTCTACTTAAAGTAGTGGCTGGCAGTGAGTCTTTGCTGGATTGCTGAGCTACACAGTTAGTGAAACCCTGGCTCCTTCTGCTCTGTGTTTTTACGCTGCTCCTGTTCTCCATGGACACTTACCCTGTGTTTCTTCTGTGCAGACTTCTTGATTCCTTTCCCTCAGTGATGAGCCAACCCTGAATGAGACTGAGTTTTGTTAGTGGATTACTGGATGTCTGAATTCCTTCCGCCCCTGCACACTTTATACCTCTAGTACACGTTTTTGCATTGTTTGAATATTGTTCACTGTTAATAAATGCATTGAACCTTGACTTTCCAAGTTCTGTGTTTGAGTCCAGCCTGCCTCATTGGCTGTGACAGTCATCTGGGACAATAAAGGGGCCGTCCCTAAATGGTTCTTGCAAAGCTGGGAGCATGGAATTGTCCAAAATGTCTTGTTATGCTGAAGCTTACTTTCAAACCAATGCAATTCCTGAAAAACAAACCAGCACCATAATCATCCCTCAACCAACCTTTACACTTTGCACAGTCCAGTCAGAAAAGTACCGTCACCTGGCAAATGCCAAACTCTGAATTTCCTTGACCTAATCTGAAGTTTGGAGGTCTGTAGCGACTGACTGCAGAAAGTTTGCGACCTCTGCACACTATGCACCTCAGCATTTGCTGACCCCACTCTGTGATTTTATGTGGCCTACCGCTTCATGGCTGAGTTGCTGTTTCACTTTTAGTGATGCCACTAACTGTGGAACATTTAGTAATGAAGAAATTTCACAACTTCACTATCATGGTGCTACACTTTTGTAGAATCAGTCTGCATGTGTAGGTGGTAGGTTTTCATATACCTGTGGCCGTGGAAGTGATTGGAACATCTGAATTCAGTTAGTGAATATGTTTTTTTAAGTCAGTGTAATTCTCCATATGACACCAGTGGCTTCTGTCTTTACAAATGGAATAATCACCCAAATCTTGTTCTACACACAGGTATTAAACAAGGATCATTGTCGGAACACTTTCAAGATGTGTCTCGACACTATAAACAAAATGTTACATTTTAAAATCTACACTATGTCATGACATTGCAGTTTATGTGAATTTTGTGTTATACATTTTACCTACAACTCCAGGCCCTGGTTGTGTGCTATGGCTATCTGGTTAATGTGATATAAGAACTAAATATTGACATTACAGTGTAAAGTGTAAAGTCCACTAACAACCAGTCCTGGGTTTATATGGCATGTTTTAGCATTATTGATGCTTCAAACACAGCATGCTGGTTCAGTGTGCTGCCCCTGGTGTGATGACTGGCCTTGTTTTCACAGGGTCTGCTTATTTTTCCCCAGCAAGCCTAAATTCTTCTGTTGGTGCATCACTTCAGCTTCTTAAGCAGACAAAACAGTTCTTTTTTGTATTTGGTGTAAATTTGTAAATTTTCAGCAATTAGGTCCAAATCTTTTAAATTTGTCTTGTACTTTGTGGTTCATTCTTAAGAAGGACAAATATATGTAAAAAAGACATTAGGCTTATACACAGAAATACATTTATCTTCTTCACCTTGCCCACCTCCAGTGTCTAGACTCCAGTGAGTTTGTACGTGTTTTAGAGTTTGCATGTGTTTTGGATTTTGTACGTGTTTTGGATTTTGTACGTGTTTTGGATGTTGCATGTGTTTTGGAGTTTGCATGTGTTTTGGATTTTGTACATGCTTTGTCTCTAGGGGCCACCGTATTTTGGCAATCAGTTATCTTGTCCTATTAGAATTTATCTGATGCTGCTATAAGATACATTGCTTTTGCTGGCTGAAGGACATAAAGTTTTACAAAATGACTCCTATGCAAGACCTCATTCTGACTTACACAGAGGTCTGTTAATATGAGTGATGAACAATCTCACCTCGCAACCATGCCTGACAGGTTATCTTTGCATGAATTGGGTTATGAATGTGGGTTGCCAATGAAGCATCTGGTTATATCCCAACATTCCACGCTTTACTTGTTGCAGGAATGTTTCATGGAGGAGCATAAATCCATAAATAAACAGATGATTGCCTTGAGCTGCACAATAAACGTGATCCTTGTTGTGGATCTGTGCTTGACTCCCATGCAAAATAAATGCTGACGGGTTTGACCAACATGATAAGAAAAGTTCCAAGGTTGAAATTCATTGTATTCTATTGTAACTCAGTGTGTCATACACGTCTGGTGACTACCATAGATGGAGGTTAGGATAGGTTAGGAGGTAAAGGAGGTGAAGAAGTTATGGAAGGTAAAGGTAAAACAAGAATAAACCATAAACATGCATTCAGTCAACCGACAGAACTTTGGAACTTGAAAAGGTTGAAAAGCAAATTTCAATTCATTTTGTTCAATTTATTTTTACCTTTACCTCTAAAATTTGTAATACACTCACAAGGAATGTAATTTCCAAGTAAAAGCCTGCACTGTACAGTTTTCAATACACTCATTCTTAGTGTTGAACCTTTCCTTGCTTCAGTGCATAGAGGAGGATTCATAAATACCTGTCTAATGTGATTCTGAGGAAGGAGATTTGTTTTCTTTCCTTTCTTGCTTGTCAAAGCTTCAGCAGCATTTCTTGGATGGATCTTGAGTGGACATAAGGGAGGGTAAAAGACCAAAAGGAAAGGTTACATTTTGTGACCAGTTACGAGCTATTGTGACAGCTGGTCTTACGATGATAACAAAATCAGGAAAAACTTTGTTTGTTATAAAAAATTCCATCCATCTATCCATCTTCTGGCACTTTTTCAGGTCCAAGTTGCAGGAGAAGCAGCGCAAGAAGAGAAGCCAAAACTGCTTAAGGTCACTCCTCTCCAGCACATGTGGGGAGGGGTGCACAGTGTATTTAGAAAGTGATGACAGTGCTTCACTTGGTCAACTTTTTGTCATGTTACCGTCATGGTTCTGGGTTTCTGATCCAGTGGTGTGTTTTGGGAAAACACAATCACGGTCTGGTATGTGAAAATGGAGAGAGGACCTAAATGCAGGACTCACGGCTGAGCTGAAGAAGACATTCGCTCACCCGGTTTCTGAAGGCCGCTCTGCAAAGTGTTTGTTAAACCTACGTCAGGGCAACCATAGTGCCACAGAGTTTATAAAAAAGTTTCGTACTGTGGTGGAGACGGGATGGCCGGAATATACATTGTTTTTGCAAGTGGTAAATGATAAAATGAAGGACCAGCTCATGTCCCGAGACGAGCCTCCCTCATTTGAGGAGTTAATCTTGCGCTCTGTATTGATAACCATTGGAGGGAACGAGAAGCAGAAAAGGGAATTCTGAATTGGAAGTCATCAGCCAGGGTTTCTCGCCCTTTTGTTTCATTCACGCACCCATCTGTAGAGCCACCCAGCGGCCCCTCATCCACTTTACCGGAGGAGCAGGATTATATCGAGGAACAGATCTGGGGAAGAGTGGAGAGAAATTTCTGCAGCATTGTAAATCCCACTGCACACAGTGGCCTCCATCCATATACGGCGACATGGAGAAGATCATACTTCACCACTTTCGCCCACTAGCCGGGAGAGATCTTGAAGACGTTTCACACCTTGGCTCAGGCGATTAGAGGATCATCAGGGCGTCCTTTTGTCCCTCTTGGTGGGTTACTCCCACAGAGATTAAATTTGGGACTCTCCACCATTTGACCCTAGAACTGAAGAAGCTTCTCAGATGAGAGGTGAAACGTCTTCAAACAACTTAAAGAAGTCCAGACGCTTTTCGTTCCAAGCTCCTTAGACTGCAGTTTAACTAATTGGTGTGTGTTATCTGGCTTCGTGGATAGACAGAGCTGTCATCTGCATAGCAGTGACTCACAACTTTATGTTTCTAATGATGCTGCCAAAGGGAAGCATGTATAATGTAAACAGGTCCTAGCACTGAACCCTGTGGAACTCCATAATTAATCTTTTTTTTCTTCTTCTTCTTTTTTTTGCCTGTCCCATTTGTTTTTTTAGCCATCAGAATTGATGTCATATAGCCAACAAAGACACCCAACGGATTTACTTTGCCAAGTGGATTATCACGGCCTTGCTGTTTTGGTTCATTTCATCGACCTCTGTTGTTATTATTTATTTATTTTTATTTTCAGTTATTACAGATGGGACAGACATGACTGAGGGATAGGAAAGGGAGAAAGAAAGAGAGGGGGAGAAAGAGAAACAGAGGGGAAGAGGGACAGTGAGAAAGGGCACTTAAAAAGAGAAAAGAGTCTCCTGGATCACCTGTTGAGAGAAAAATAAGAGAAAACAAGCAAAAAAAGAGAGCAACATAATAAACACAGCACCATCGCATTAATCGAGCTAACAGTAAATAACAGTAAATACTAAATATTGAATGTTTTTTGCTTTTCGTACCTTTCGTACCCGTTTTCCTCATGTAACCGTGTTTTCCCTGTGTTCAGAGGTTGCTGCTTCCCACGGTTTGGACTCACCTGGAGCTGCGTTTTCTCTCTCCTCCTTGCCTGCCTGCCCACACTCTGGCTGTAGTGCTGCTGTCAGTGAAACCCTCTGCACTCTCGAAATACCGTGGACCTCCCCTCCTCAGAGCTTTCAAAGCACGGACCTGCAAGTAAGGAAAACAAATTCATCTCAGTTACCTGCTCTAACCAGAATCACATTCCCTAATATTTTCTGCTGCATAATAAACACTCTTGTAAATAGACACACTACGCATTTTGGTGTCTGCATAAGTGCTTGTGTGATTGGGTGAATGTGGCATGTTGTATAGAGTACCTTGAGTGCTCCGGGAGAGTAGAAAAGCGCTATATAAGAATCAGTCCATTTACCATCTCTGTGCCTTCTTTTTCCATTGTTTCTCACACACAGAGCCAAATTACAGTGTGGCTGATCACGAGTTGTTGACAGTGAAGCTGGCACGGGAGGAATGGAGGCAACTATTCATGGTCTGAATACCAGGTGGGTATTGTTCGTCGCCTGTTTTAATTTCACCATAACTTACCGCCCACGGTCACGAAATCTCAAGCCTAATGTCTTTTCTTGTCAATACTCCCCCAATGACACTTCAGTACTGCTTTCACACGTGTCAACCAGTCCTATTCAAGCCACACCCTCTACAGCAGGGGTGTCAAACTCAAATACACAGTGGGCCAAAATTCAAAACTGGAACAAAGTTGCGGGCTAACGTTAATATTTATTGAAATATATTTATTCCTCCAGATATAAGAATGAATCTTATGGACTCAAACACGTTTTGCTGAAAAACTGAATATGGAACAAGCAAAGCTTAATACTAAACAATATATATATTAGCTGTATAATAGCAGTAGGCCAGCTCTAATAGTAATTTGGTATGGCTTCGCGGGCCAAATGTAATTAGGCTGCGGGCCAAATTTGGCCCGCGGGCCAGAGTTTGACACCTATGCTCTACAGCATCCTAGTAATATCTCATAAGTTGTATTGACATTTCTTCCTTAGATTGCCATTTAAAAGCACTTTTTAACCACTGAGATAAATGTCAATGATCCATATGAAACAATGTCATTCCCCTCTGTAACATGAGGAACAGAAGAGACAGTCTTGCTTTAATGGGATTTGCTGCTGTGGTTTTGGTTGTGACTCTGGAACTGGTGGGGTGAGCAGAGAGAGGGATGGGGGCTAGGGGGATTACATTGTCTTATCGATCTGACTTCGACTGTGGAAAGGGAGGAGTCACAAATCAGCAAACCTACTAACACCACCATTTAGAGATTTCTCCTCCAATTGTCACATAGTCTTACCTTGCAGGGAAAAAAAACCCATCAGCATCTTAGAGGTCATTGTGTAAACCTTTTTACATCCCTTTCATACTCTGAAAAACACTCAACCCCTGTAACTGCCTCTCTGCCAATGGCCCAATTAAACACGTGCACTTCGTTGTCAGTACCTAGAAACTGCCAGAGGTCTGGGCTATGATCCTTCTAATAAAACATCTTCAAATAGCTTGGCTGAGGCCCTTACAGAAAGGTTGACAAAGGTGCTGATACATGAATGGTGCCATCAATTATTTAGCAAGAGGTGAATATTTCAGATAGACTGGGAATACAGGTCAGATCCCATGTATGTTTGCAGGATAAATATTTAAAGATCAATATGTTATGAGTGTGAAAGACAGCAGGGAGGCCTTGGGGAAATAGCAGGGAAGTAGGAATGAAAGGCAAATAATGACTTGGAGGGAGTTCAGCCACTTAGTTTCACTGTAGAGTTCATCCTCAACCTGAGAACAAAGTGTGTTCTTCTTTTGAACTAAATCTGTTTCGCATGGAGCAGCAAGGCAGCCAGCAAACATGTGGGGCTGTCAGTGAAGCATGTAGGTGGAAAACCACTCCCCGTTAGAGTTATGAATGCATATATTAAGAGCCAAGCTTCAGGAAGCTGGTAAAGGGAGAGACACGCAATCAAGTACACACACAAACACACACACAGAGCAAATAAGGATCACGGCAGTAACCACGCTGGCACCATCTTCAAGTGAAACACAGCTAAAATAGTCTTTTCTAAGGAAAGTCACACAACAGGGCCAAGATGTGAAGCTATTTCACAGCTCTAATGGATAAAAGAAGGTGATTAAGCTGCTTAGTTTTGTCACATTGTTATTGGCGAGGGGTTGAAAGATTTATCAACATGTGCAGTAGTTGTGCATACTGTCCCCTTTAAACTTGATGAGAAATCAGATCAGTTGGCTCAAGAATAGGCATGTTTCCTAGGCTGGAGGTAATCTAAATCGACACCGTATGTTTGGCATTGTCAAAGGAGCTTGCAAAGAAAAGCGTTTGGACTTCTTTAAGTTGCTTGAAGACGTTTCACACCTTGGCTCAGGTGATTAGAGGATCACCAGGGCGTTCTTTTGTCCCTCTGTGGGGGGAAACTCCCACTAGGTTTATATCTGGGACTCTCCACCATTTGACCTTAGAACTGAAGAAGCTTCTCGGATGAGAGGTGAAACGTCTTCAAGCAACTTGAAGTCCAGACACTTTTCTTTGCAAGCTCCTTTGACTTTGATGACCTGGATGACTGAGAACCTTCACAGACATAGGTTTGGCATTATTCGGTTTATCTCTAGTCTTTCACAGGTCCCTCAGTCCTCTTCTCCATTTAATTTCATATAGTCAGTGGTTCTCTGTTTGAGTAGTAGATATTTGTTTTTTGATTTATTTTCATTATTTTTTAAGGTTCTGCAGGAGGGATGTTTTTAATGCACTTTAAAGCTGAATTCAAACACACTGCATTGCTAGTGAAATCATTATTTACTATTCATAACCATGCATCCCTGTAACAATAATGCAATACAAATACATGTTAAGGCATGCAAGAAAACTGAAGAAAGATATAATGTTCAATCAAAAATATGGTGTGTATATGTGTATTTTCTGGCTGCTCCCGTCTGTATGCCAAATATCATGGGGTGCAAGTTGCTCTCCAATGCATCCACTGGAGTATGAATGTGTGTGAATGTTAGATAGAAAGCACTTACCTAGAAAAACCATAGAAAACGGGTGAATTAGGTGAGTTTGAGTGCTCAGGTAGAAAAGTGCTATATAAGAACCAGTCCATTCATTGCTGTCTGTTGTGTGAACCACACTTCAAATGTCCAAACCAGTCTTCACCAGTAATTTAGATACATGTCACATTTCAGTGTATCATTTTTGTATTTAAGGGGGAAATAATCACGATGATAGCTGTCTTACTGGTCAACAGAGAGCTGCTTTCTGGAATTACTGGTTTAGCTATGTTCCTAGTCTCTCACCAATGGCCCATATGACTACTGACTGAAAGAATGACATAACAAATACAAGCAGTGGAAATTAGCTTTCTTGGAGGTAGAACGGGAGTTACACCATGCGCCTTGTAAAGGTGGAATTGTGATTTAACACAGGTGTTATTCCAGAAGGGAAACCCTCCTCACAAACGGACGGAGCAGTGGAGCAGCCAAGGGAATGCACTGAATTAAAAATCATAAAATATAATTTATTATACAAAACAGTTAAAAATGCAAAAGCAATTAAAACAACCCTGGCCAGGGAAAACTCACAATAAAAATCAATAAAACATAAACATTAAAAGTCCAGTGTTGTCTGCCACGGTATAAAAGTCACTAAAAGTTCAAATCCAGCCAATCGGAGCGGGCAAGGAAAAACGGCGGCGGTGGCGGCGCAGTCCTGTCAGCGTTTCCGCTTCAGAGTGCTGGAAGAGAGGGGCAGCGACAGTCACTATTCTTTATAGTGGCTACGGTTGATTATAGTGGGATAAGTCGCGAGACTTACCCCGGATGGGCAGAGCTCTTAACTCTGCCCGCCGCTTTCCTGTAGCACGCCAATCGGCACCAGCCCGTCTTGCCGTGGGAGGTAGGGCGCTCTCCCTCTGGCCACTGATTCCTCACCGTGATCTGGCCTCCAGTTATTCCAGCAGCAGAACAGCTCCCTCCGCTTCTCTGCTCGCTGGCGTCGTCTCCTCCCAAGTCCTGCATGGCAACCTTCACCGGCCCCCGTCCAGGCTTGCGGCCGCCGCCGCCTGACACAGTTCACTCCACCATTTTTGCCACCTTGTCTCCCATGCCTCTGTCTCTCAAGCCTCTCTCTCCGTGGTCTGCCAGGCTCTCTTATTGGCCTCTGGGACCTCCCAGGTGTGTCAGGTTCATAATAAGGGAGGGGCGGAGTCTTTCCAGGACAAGTCACCAAGAAATACAATAAAAACATGCAATAAAACCCATAAAAATAAAACACTGTACAATATTAAAATGTTAAAAAAAGTAAAACACAGCAAAACATGCACAATAAAAAACCCCAGGTAACTTGTCCCTTTCCACCCCGTGACACGCCTTGCAAATGACTGTCCAAGGGTAACTCCACATCGAGAGGAGCCAGTGTTTCAGAAACGTACAAACAGGAGGAGACCCCGGGGCATACCAAGATGTGCCAAAGAGATTATGTCTCTTATCTGTTTCCTAATGGAAAGGCCAAAAGACCTATATCAGGGGAGGGAGACATGACTGCTGCTCCTGGATAAACAGTATAAACTGGCCATCATTCCATCCAGACAGTTCTGGGAATCCCTCAGAATAACTGAGCAATCAGAACATATGCTCACAAAATCTGGACTTGCATAAAGTAGTCGGAAATTGATGACTTAAAGTCAAGGACCTACACTTCAGTGTTCATGACTGCATATTTAAAGTGACACATTTTTCTCTAAAAGATCCCAGCAGGGAGGATGAAGACTTTCTGACTAATAGGTCACAATGCGTGAAGGTGAACCGTGTACTGTCTGATGTGCTCTCCTCTTCTACTGGATCTCCCCCGGGTTGCTGTCTTTCACCCCTTCTGTTCATTCTGTACACGAATGAGTGTCGCAGTAATTTCACGAACAGACACATCCTGAAGTTTTCTGATGACACAGTAATCATCAGTCTTCTTGTGGGGGCGAGTCAGGCCATGGGCAGGTTGGAGATGACTTTGTGGCTTGGTGTGATGAGTCCTTCCTGTCACTGAATGTGTCAAAAACTAAAGACATAAGATTTTAGAAAGTCCTCTTATAGCTCATCACCTACTATTATTAAAACTGCTGATATTGGGATTGTTGAGAGTTATAAATATTTAGGTGTGGTGCTTGACCATAAAATGTGCTTTGAACCTCATCCTGATGCCACTACTAAAAAAGTTCAGCAAAGATTGTTCTTTTTATGGAAAAAGAGATCCTTTGATGTCCCATCCGCGATGTTGTCTTTGTTTACAGAAGTTTTATTGAATCTGTGATGTGTTTTTGTATCACTGTCCGGTTCGGTAACTTGACCATGACGAATGAGAATCGGTTGGGACTTCTGGTAAAAACTGCCAGCAAAGTTTCAGGGCGCTGGCAAGTTGGACATTTATAACAAGCATGTGCTGAGGAAGGCTCATTCTATTGATAACTGTTTGAACCATCCACTTCACAGTGAGTTTGACTTGTTGCCCTCTGGCCGTCGTTTTAGAGTACCTCTGAGGAAGACCAAAAGACTCCAGGTTTCCCTACTGCAACCCGTCTCCTTAATGGCAAATAACTGTCTTGTGGCTTTTTATTACTATTATTAGTATTATTGTTATTATTATTATTAGTAGTATTTTATTTACCCTTATTGTTGCACTTGCTGCTAAACTAACTTCCCTTTGTGGGACAATAAAGTATGTGAATTGAAGTTCTAATGAATTATAGAGTGAGAAAGTTGTCATTATGCAGCTATTATGGCAGATGGGTTTGGACGGCCTGCCTAAAAGCACTTGGAAAGTCATCTATTCTGTGATGCATATAACGAATGAATGATAGTCAAGCAGATAATACTATGCACCTCCTCTCTGCTAGAGATGGTTATGAGACATGTTAGCATTATGGAGACGTTTTAGTGTATTGAACTAAAGTTTTAGTAAAGCATAGCTTCAGTTATCTATTTCTAATGTTTTAGGAAAAGTGTGCAGTAAATTGTGCGTTGTTTATAGAAACCAGTAGCATCATGAGACACTGACTGTTTCCTAAAATTAGCCTCCCGGGTAATATTGCAATAATGGTGAATAACAGATGCACCTTGCTAACTAAACTGGCTAGCACTATCATTAGCTGATGACTTAAGTCAGCTTGCAGGTATAGGTTGGTGCAAATGTGCAGAGCATCGTCGGATAGAACTGGGGTGGGGATCTGACTGAATGCCGAGTCATTGTTACAGATTAAAAACAAACAAACAAGCATATGTCATCATCACTGACAACAAAAACTGAGGTGACAGCAAAATGGCACATTTGAGGTTTTAAGATAATAACTTACTGTCCAGTGAATGGACGACATTTGACTTATGTTGGAATTTTTGGGTGTGGTGTTAAACCTTAAGCTTTATGTTATCTCCACATCAGCATTTGACTGGAGCCAGCAGTGTAATAAATTACCAGGGTAGTGGACAGAGTGGCCTGGCACCTCGTTCATCATTCTCTTTGCCAAAAAGGAGCAGAAGGCAGAAATGAAGAGAGCAGTGACTATATGATATAATAATTACTCTCTGTGCTTATCCAGAAAAGGATTAAAGTCCCTACATGAAATTTATGTTGCAGATGCTTGAAGAAATAATTCATTACAGATCAGTCAGGTTCATATATAATACCCATGAAATGAATTGTCAGAGAAATTTCTAATGATAAAATAATAACTAGCAACAGTGTAGACAGCTAAAGTGAAATGGAGCATTATTAGCATGGTAATGTAAGTGGACTTGACTAAAAGGGCCCTTTGATTAAAGCACTTCATTTAAGTTAGATCATGTGATACGAACACTTTGTAAGTTAATGTTGGACAGGAGTCGAAAACAATGCTTTTCTTTTAGTTTGAATAATTAAATTAAGCCCTAGATAGAGACAAACTGTAACTAACGGGCTAAGTGCTAGCTTGTTTTGACACAGTCGGTCACTTGCCACAAAATATTCCTGCCACACTGATTGACTACAAAATTAAAAAATCTCTACATTTTCTGGATAAAGCTTCTCTATCGATATGCGCAACTACAATTGTTTCCGTTACTTCCATTAAACTTAAAGGAAATGCAAACGTTGTAGCAGGCCTTTTTTAGTGGAGCAGATCTAAATGGATTGGTATGTAGTCACAAAATATTAACAAGAATCACTTTTCAGCTGTGGAATTCTTTATCATCACAACCACAGCTGAGAATCGCATCAACGGTCACTCTCACATCAGTGGTGATGCAGATATCACACTGTGAAAGTGAAGGGCATAATTGAGAGGCATTTAAATGAATGAGTGGGTGACACAGGGAGACCCACCCGGGTTGACAGTTAGCACATCTGACACGTGTGTGAAGTGGCAAGGGAGAATGAGCTCTATCTGACAGTGCTCTTTGGTGATGCTGAGGGAGGCAATCCAACAGAAAGGTCAAGGAAGATGATGAAAAGCATGAAATAAGGAAGGGCCCCTTGCCAGGCAGTGACAAGGAAGAGAAAAAAAGGATGAGACCAGACTTCCCACCACCACCACAATCACACGAACACGCATCTTCACTCCACTCCCATTCGACAAATGCCAATTACCAGATATGCTGACTTGATTCTGTTCACTTAAAGCTGTCACTCACTGCAGATGGCTAGTTAACTGGTCCATTTATCTAACACTGTCAGCCCTATAAAAAGAAGAGAACAGCCACTAAGCTTTTTTACCCCCTTTCTTCTCTAAGATTTCCCTTCTTTTTATTTTTGACCCTCCCTACCCAGAATGCTCAAAGGTTTGAGCCAAACGTATTAAGGAAATACAAGAAACAAAGATCAGTTTGCTTTTGCCAGTCAACCACATTGCATCTAGGAAGGATTCATAATCTGGTGTATTTCCATCACTAAATGATGTGCTGTCTGTGTGGTGTGAGTGAGGACCCAAGTGCAGAACTCCAGAGACAAAACAAAGGCATGGCTAGAACTAGGAGACACAGAGCACACAGTGGGGGGTAGATATATGACAACAATGTGACAAAGATCAGTGGGAGACATAACACATATGAGCTGAGGGCGTGTCAAAAATAAAACAGGAAGTAACACACACTGACACAAAGGGTAGACATATGAACTTGACAATGGGACTGGGAAATAAAAGGACAAAACATAGAGGGATGTGCACGGGAACAGGAAGGGGAAAAAACACCACGACCAGGACTACAAACGTATCGTAGACAAGACGGGGAACGCAGACAGCCACGGAGACAAAACACAGACCTCCTGTCTTAGACCAGAAAGACAGGACATGCTGAATACAGGACACACGGACGAGACAACAACAGACTGGACACAAAGATGGGAACAGACCTGAAAGCAAACAAGAAACATACTGGAAGTAGCATCATTTCAAAAACTGAACATACTTGTCTTATAATTCCAAAAGAATGAATAACAAGTCCAAAACAAGACCCTGGACCATGACACCTTTAATGTAGAGAGGTGACTGACGGAAATCTGAGGCAACATTATGGACTGCTTAAACGTTTGTTGTTTTAATGTTCTGAATCGTCGATTTGAACTCAAACAGCAATCTATTCGTAACATAACCATAACTTGAGTGAAAGCAAAGTAAAAAAATAAAAATCAATCCCTAATGTAAACCTAGTCTACAGTGTTGTGAAGGGTCACACTTTAACCCAAGCCTTTTTTCTGTAACACTACCAAGTACTTTTTGGTTTACATGTAGCAAGTAAAAAAACAAAACCAAAAATCCTCAAAATCCCCCAAAAACAAACTTATTCAGGGGATGAAAAGAAAGTTTCAACTGTGTCCTGTATAGAACTTTGGTCCTGGTTTATAAGTTATCATATACTTTTACAGGTTTTTGTTCCCATATTATTAAAATACAACAACAGATCAACATGATATAAATAGAATAAACATAAATAACATTAAACTAAACACACACACACAGATGCATGAAATTCAATACACTGTGAAGAGCAAAGGCTGAAGAAAGGACACACAAAACCACATGAAATTATGACTAAAATATCATCCATCTGTTTCCTTAACAATTTGCATAGATGAATATTTATATAGCTCCATCTTACATCAGTTCGGACAAATCAAAGTGAAAGCAACATCTCTGCTCACTCCTCAACCAAAGGTCCTGTCCCAAAACATCTAAAACATCTTCAATTTAAACCATCCCTTTAATTTCCCCCACCATGTGCCCATAGGTGGCTGTTGTCTGTGAAAGGTAACTTGGCTAGGAGTGATTATAATCTATATTTTTTTATTTTCATGAAAATGTCCATGTCCTGTTAACGAGAGCTCGAGGTTGTGAGGACCACTCGTGTCTTCCTTCTATATTTTATATTCCCCTTGCAATAAGAGCTGTGTAACACCCAAATTTCTCATTCGTGGGATAATAAAGGTTTATTCTATTCTATTCTATTCTATTCTATTCTATAACAGCAATGAAGACTAATCTATTCCATACTAACTGATACTGTAGTGCAATAAATCAGCTATTAATTTTATTGCATTTTTTTTACCTGCTCACAAATTGCTTGGCCCACAGCGTGCAAAGGCCACACTCTCTACCACTGACACTGTATTACACTCTATTCACTGAGTACCGATTGGTGTCACAGTGACATGCAACCACTGCACAGACAGCTTCTTATGTGACAGCTGCAACTGTGACTACTTTCTCTGCCCAGGAATTAAATAGCATGCTGTATTCATCTAAGGAAATTAATATAGTACGTCACCAGCCTCTCTTTGTAGGCAGGTAATACCACCCTTCTGACCATTGCTGATCATTTCTCCAAAGTAGTGTATTTCATTGCTCTCCTCAAGCTTCCCTCTGCCTTGGAGACACCTCAGCTTCTCACTGACCATGTTTTTTTTTCCAAATTCATGGCATCTCAGACCAAGTCCCCTAATTCACTTCCTGAGTGTGGAAGGAGTTCTGCACTGACACTGGAGCCCAGATTTGGGACGTACACCAGGATCCTATTCGTGGACTTTAACTTGACCTCCAAGCCATCCTTCAGGTTATTGTACCTGCCTCTGCCTGTAAGTGGATCATCAGCTTCCTGACAGACAGGCAGCAGTAGCATGGCGTTATTTTAGTGCCTCTATTCTGAGAGCACGTAAAAATATTTTGCAAGCGCAAATGTTGCATGTTGAGGAGAAAATTATTTTGAGCGAACAAAATTAATTTCTGTATGCAAGAAATATATTTCAGTGTTTGCTATTATCCATACACACACAATAACAGCCCCTCTCGCTCAGATCTCTGCTCTCAGTGTATCCTTCACGCTCACAACATCTCTGCTTCGTGCGTGCTCAACTCTTTCTGTACACCATTATAATGTGCCACAAAACCAACCAATCACAGACTTGGATGCAAAAATTCTGATTTGCTGTTTTGGTCTCCAATCAGCTCACTAGGTACTGCAGCCAAACCCAGTCAAATATCCCAGAATGCATTTCATGCAAAACTCAAACGAGGCAGTTGCAGAGGAACACAGAGTGGTGGAGTTTGAAATATTACTCTTTCTGGGTCACAAAATAAACTTTTAAGATGTTTTCAGGCGAGAATGTTGCCGTGTAAACTTCAAATGTCTGCTGGATTTATCAAGACATCACATATGGCTAAAATCTCTATGCTAACTTGATTTTGGCCTCTAGTGTCCTTCTTCATGGAGGGTACTTCTTGTTCAACTTGTAACCAAGCTGCAAGCCTGGCTGATCAGCCAGGAGCTAGTTTCAACATTTTTCCATTGCTTTGAAAAGTATTACAATATCTGGTGGTGCATCCTCAGATCTGCCATCATTACTGCGAGCAGTGACTAATCCTGATCCATCTTTTTGTTTTTCTTGCAGCCATTCATCATCACTGCCACTGGCATCATCAGCTGACTCAGATGGTATATACTCCACTGTCCTGTAGGCCTTCATATCACAAGCTGTACTTGGACTCTACTACATAAAGACACTAATATGTCCTCACGTTATCAATATGCAAAAACATTGTTTTGTTGATAAAAACTGTTAATTATATTCTAATAACAAATATCAATTAAATACCAATGTTACAGTAATGGTATGAACTGCAGTTAAAATAAAGTCAATGATGAGTGGCGTCTAATTTTGAGGACATGACATTAATCGCAAATTTCTCAAAATATAAAAAAATATTTGGACATTTTAACAATTATATTAATCCTTAGATATAACTTGATGCTCATATATTTTTTCTACTTGCAAGGGTGTCCTGCTATGCAAGAATTTAAAAGCATACCATAGATATTCAGTATTTCTGACCTGTTGGCCATCTTGGTTATTTTATTCAAATAACCTGCACTTCCCATCACTGGCCATTAGGAAGCAGTGTGTGGGATGATGCACAAGTTTCCACTGTGGTGATTAATATGGAACTATAATAGTAAAACACATACATATACAAGAGAGTAGCTTTTCAATAGCTGTGCTCTGTAGTGACCACTACGCATGAAGGGGCTGTTGGGGCAACATACAAACTAAGAACACTTTTACATGTAGAGGGTGACGATAACAACGAGGGACAGAGATACACTACTGACACGCCAGTGCACACAGACACTCTCTCTTCTCAAATATTGTTTGCTGTTGAGTAGATTATATTAGCCACCTGTTGCTGTCTGGCATTTTGACAGTGCCTTCTAATGAAACGGCTTCTCATATAAACCAAGCAGTCATGTCACCTGGCCCACTGACTAGAAATGAGATTTAAGGAGATTATTTCAAAAGATCAGTCACACAGTCTGTCGTTGTTTTTACCCAGTTCCCTCTTTAAAACCACTCTGAGCTTCTCCACTCCATTTGCAAATTCAGAATCAGAGGTAACTGATCAAACAACAGATGCCCCTTAGTTGGTGCACTGACTGTGACAACGGAGTGGTAGTCAGTGTTCTGGCAATAGACAACAACTATTGCCTATCCATAAATTAAATATCAATATTTACTGCATGCTGCATAGGCTCTTTGAGGTTGTTGGGAAAATTAGTGCAACAATGTTTCTGACTCCTCTTCCTGGTGATGCAAAGATTAGGACTAAAACAGCAGACCTACTGTTGCTGGTGAATGCACAGTCCAGTCTTCTTATAGCTCAGTGAGACTATTTTACCGCTGTGTCACTTTCGAGGCTGGCTCCGCCAGGATGGCACAGCTCATGGTCTGACCGGAGCAGTGCAGTCCGCTTCTATGATGGCTGGATAAGAGAATTAACTGGCAGATTTACTGACTACAATTCCTGTGTTTGCTCACTGTGTCTTAGATCCAGTATGTCTGTGACAGCTGTCATTTTATGTTGTAGCCTGAGTCAGGTGAAGTTACTTTAACAGGAAAGCGGTTGCCAGACTATGTAAGCCTGGGTGGTGCTTACATGCCACCAAAGTCCATTTCCAATCATCATATCATCCAATCACCAAACATCTGTGGATGTCAAGGTCTGAGATGAACCATTTATGGCATGATTCACTCCACACCTTGGTTTTTACTGAGGGGATGAATGCCGTCTACGAGGGGCGGTCCCATTTCTCATACGCTCCAGATTTCCGAGCAGCCATGGTGATCTTGTTTTCCCTTTTGTATGGATTCACACTGTTGGGCCAATAAATTACATGTGAACGTGGATGACGTAATTTCTCTCTTCTGCTCAAGTTTATAAGTCCAGAACAGAATTACTAAAGCATTACATTAGTTGTTTTTTTTAGGATTGTAACTGATAGAGTTAAAGTAAGCCTGCATGTCTGACAGCCTTAGGACCCTGATAGCTGACCTTTCAAGTCCTTTGCATCACCTTGTCTTTAATTGTCAGTGTGAACTTTGAGCAGATTCGTTATTCAACCATCACAAATCTGTGGAGCAGCACGACCTCTGCAATCACCTATTATCCTGTTTGTTTTCAGAATAATCCCCACATGCATATATCCACACATACATTCATGTATTTTCTCTCCTTGTCTGATCCTGAGTCAGGAAAGGCTGCAAAACCCTTTTGGCTAAAACAAAGTTCCCTACCTCCCAGGTCATTGATAATTATTGTGGGTTTGTCTGGGGTGGGAAGGTGGATGGTAGAGTGTTGCTGTGTGGTACAGTATATTGGACATTGATTTTATTTTTACTTGTGTGAATTTATGCTGTCTGTTGCCTAGCTTCTCATGATAACACTATAAGTTTTAAAAATGAAGAAATCACTGAGTTCCACACTAAAACTAATTTTACTGACATAATACACGCTTCACTTCGCAGTATTATTGGAAAGCATAGCATACATTTTCACTGCTCTGCAGATGTTACCCAGCTTTATCTATTCACAAAGCCAAATGGCACACACCAATTAGTTAAACCGCAGGACATAAAGGCCTGAATTCCTTCTAATTTCCTTCCCTTAAATTCAGATAAAACTATTAATGTACTCAGCTCTCGAAATCTTAGAAACATGACCATATACAGTCAGGGAAAAATTATTTGAAGCCCTGCTGATTTTGCCTGCTAATACAGAAATAATCGGTTTTGAAAAGGGATCAAATACTTTTTCCTTCATGAAAATATGAATTCATTTACAACTTTTTTGAAATGCGTTTTTCTGGATCTTTTTTTTGTCATTGTTATTGTTCTGTCTCTCACTGTTCAAATAAACCTACCGTTGGAATTATGGACTGATAAGTTTTTTTTGTTAGTGGGCAAAATGACAAAACCACCAAGTAATTTTTCCCTGACTGTACTCATTCTGGCTGGCATGGATTGGCCTCCAGTAACACAGGAGGGTAGTGATAAAGTACTTCTGTTGGCCAAAGAGCAAGGGGGCAATGGCAGAGATGACAGGGCACCTGAGGAGGTTGTGAAAGAGACCAGACACCTCTGGTTAGGGCTGCTCGATTATGGCAAAAATGATAATCACGATTATTTTCACTGAAATTGAGATCTCGATTATTTGACGATATTTATTTAACCCTTTAAGACCTACTATAGAACCAAGTCCGCCAGAGCTTATATTATTTTTTTACATGTTGTAGTGCCATTTATGGGAGCATTTCAAGTTGCTATACAACTGTTATAGCCCATATTTTAATAATATGTATGCATTAAGTCCATAGTAACTACATTAATTGCAAAAAAGTGCAATAAACTACAAAAAAAAATTGAAAATCGTTTTTGTTTATTTTTTTAACATATATTTCTACTTGGAGAAATTTAAGAGGTTTATCCCTCAAAACTTTAAATACAAAAAAGTTGTAAAAAATAGTTTACAACAACAGGAAATTTATTTTGAGTGTCTTCATAGTTTTATTTTGGAGATACAGCAATTTTTATATACACTGCACTACTATTCAGAAAAGTCAAACATACCAGTATAGGCTTTTAAGGCCTACAAGTAAAAAAAACTACATTTCCGCGAAATGACGTCACTTCCGGTTTCGGCCAGGAAATGGCGGACATGCGATAGTTCGCGCTGACGCCTGTTTCACTGTGGGAAGTGTTACGAACAGCTGATCGGATCGGCAAAGCGTGTTTCTGGAATATTATGTTTTTGTTCCTGCAAGCGCTTTTTATGCAATTTTTGCAAAGCTTTATGTGGAAGGAAACCGTGACCGAGGACAAGCTGATGGCATAAGATGTAAGTACAACTCCTCCAGTTTCATATGCAAAACAAATTATTGCGCTAGCTTACATGGTTCAGGTTCTACAGGGATTTAAAAATAGTTACACAAAACAGAGCGTGCTGCTCTGACTGGCTTTAAAGGGTTAACAATGACTTTAAAAAATAATATAAAATAGTGTGCAACACCAATGAAGTTTTTTTTTTTTTTTTTTACCTCTCTTTTCAACCAATGGCAGTCACTCTCCTCTCCAAATAACTTCTGCTTAGCTTTCCGAGCTTCCCTCGGGTCCTCTTAATCAGCGGTCTCCAACCTTTTATGCGCCACCGACCGGTTTATGCCCGACAATATTTTCACGGACCGGCCTTTAAGGTGTCGCGGATAAATGAGGGAGGGGCTAATAATCGGCTCAGTCATTTTTAATGATCGTTGAAAGCCCAGATCGTAATCGTGATTAAAATTCGATTAATTGAGCAGCCCTACCTCTGGTAACCTTGTTTGGGGTCAACAACAGCAAAGAAAACTTTCTGGGTGTTAACAACAGTGGAGGTGAGAGGACACCATCAGCAGAGATGGCAGGACAGTAACTTGGCTGGGGTGATGATGAAGGAGAGAGAGCTGATGAAGGAGACTCCCAGGAGATCAGCAGTGGAGGTGGAGACCCTTACTATCAATCTGTTTGATTGCAGTGAAGAGAGAACTAAGAGTAAAAGCAAAGTCTTGGTTTGCTGGTCGACCTATGTCCCTACCCTCACCTATAGTCACAAGCTCAGGGTAGCATAGCTGGACTGGCCTGATGGTGATTTTTCGTTTTTATGGGCCGATGTTGTTTTGTTTTTTTCTTCTAACGGTATAAACAATGAGAGGTGGTGGATTGGCCAGATGCTGGTCGATGTGTAAAAATAACTCAGTTGTTTGGTGGTGGCTATGGCGGAGCTTCCACAGAGGCAGTAACATTATCAAGTGGTGGAGGCCAGCAGGTGGATGAGAGAAAGGTGAGGCAGGAGGAGCAGAGACCCGAGGCGGCCGCCGGTCCGAGTGTCAGGTGAACTGAACTTCAGGTAAGACGTTCTGACCTGCAGTCTATCTGGGTCAGATATAAACCAAGTTTAGGTGGAGTTTATTTTCATTGTGCCAACTTTTTACAGTCAGTTACAATAACTCTGCGTGCTAGCTAGCATGATGGAGTTTCTATACAGCTGGGTGGTGCTATGATGTTACTGATAGTGAACTTTATTTTGTTCATAAGGTTCGTTAGTAGAGTTTCCAACCGTCCCGTAAAAAGACGGAATCATCCCGTATTCAGAGAAAATATTACGCGTTTCGTATTGAGGTGAAAAGGAACAGTTTGTCCCGGACTTCAGCTACAATAGAAAAAACACAAAGCTGGAGTTATTCTGTCTTTGCTGCACAGCTGCCTCTTCTCCTCTCATTCTCTCCCCTCCCTCTCCTGTTTCTACTTCAATCATGAAACTGATCAATGATCAGCTGATCAGCTCTCTTGTTTGTTTATCGCCCACTTTGCGCCATAAAGAGGAAACCAGCGGATGTCGCACTAAACAACAGCAGCACGTTTAAGCTTGATCAGCTGTTGTTAGCATTTATTTAATATTAATTTCTAGTATCAGCTGATGTTTGCTGGAGCCACAGCTGTAAAGCTGCTGGTCATGATGTCGGTTTGGATATGTGGTGAGAGGGAAACATGAAGATGAAACCAGGAGATGTCCTTACTGAACCATCAGAGTTGAACAGGTGATGGAGAAACAGGTTTACCTTTTAGGTGACATGGATGAGTTGAAGTTATGAACTGTTTCTGAGAGACAAATAACATCAGGATCCTTTTCTAAGCAGCTGACAGCTGGTAACTGTGCAGGGGCGGGTCTAGCAAAGTGTTGCCAGGGGGGCAGGTAGGGCATTAACAGGGAGAGGGGGGCACAAAGAAATACTTTTCTTTCTTATTCTCATTTAAAATGTCTCACTTTAATAAATAATTATCTGAATCTTACAACCAAGGTAGTCATGTGATGTCAAATGTATAGAAATCTATTATTGTATATAGTAAATTTTTTTCAGGGTCCCAACATAATTTCTTCAGAAGTAAGTACTGTATATGATGCCAGTTTCCCCCCACATTTTCTAGATACTAGATACCAGTACTGTGTGTAAAACGCCATCAAAAAGTCAATTAAGTTTTATTCTTTCTCACCTGTCGTTCTGTCTTCTTTCACCTTTTAAAGGTTGCCATAATAGAAAAAATATTTTGCCCTGCCATGCTGTTTATTAATGTGGTAAATAAATAGTTTATGAAAATATCACTAAATCTGTCATTTATTATTTTTAACCTCCTAGGACCTGCGTCCACATATGTGGACATCACATTTTGGGTTATTTAGACCAAAATACTCCATTTTGCTCTACAAGGGCCTGATATCCACTTACGAGGACGTTATGCTGCTACGGTTCTATCGGTGCTCATTGTGATTGTAGATGAGCAGCGGTTATCCAGCCGGACATGTTGGGGGCGGTTGGTCAGGAAGTCCAGTAACCATTTGCAGATGAGGGAACTGATGCCCAGGTCTGTCAGTTTCCTGATGAGTTGTGAGGGGTGGATTGTATTGAATGCTGAGCTGAAGTCTATAAACAGCATTCAGGCGTAGGTGTTGTTGTTGTCCAGGTGTGAGAGGACAGAGTGCAGTGCGATGGAGACTGCATCCTCTGTGCTCCTGTTCTGACGGTATGCGAATTGGTGGGGGTCCAGGGTGGGGGGGAGACAGGATTTGAAGTGTGCTAGGACCAGCTGCTCTAAGCACTTAGTGATGATGGGGGTGAGTGCTACTGGGCGGTAGTCATTGAGGTTAGATAGGTTGGAGTTTTTGGGTATCGGGACGATGGAGGTGGTAATCAATTAACCTATTCCCACAAAGTGCATGTCTTTGGACGGTGGGAGGAAGCTGGAGCACCCGGAGGGAACCCACGCAAACACGGGGAGAACATGCAAACTCCACATAGAAAAACCCCGGCCTGATGGTGAAACTGAACTCGGGACCTTCTTGCTGTGTGGCAACAGTGCTAACACTTCTGACAACATGACAACGAGTCTAATGACATGCAGGGCCCTCTGGAAATGTAATAAGAAAACTGCACACAGGTCTTTAAAGCCACATTAACATTTGGAAGGTCCATAAAAGCCAGTTTATATTTCAGCCTGGTATTTTCAAATGCCTGTCACAGTCCGGGTCCACAAGGCTCCTGAACCACCTGGTATTGGCCCCTGGGTAGGACTTTCATTCACCTGTCTCGCACACCTGGAGCTGGGTTTGAGGCAATCAGGCCGGGGAGACTTACGCACCACCTCAGCGTCGCCTCACCGCCAGTTTGTCAACCATTCATCGTTGCTAGTTGGCTCCTTTAACGTTTGCTCTTGCTATTTAAGAATTTACTGACCTTGTTTTCCTTGTGCTGCAGCTACTTGGAAATCTGCTCGACTTCATTGCTCTGACTCTTGCACCGGGATCTCTGGAAAAGTCTCAGCCTCATTTGTGTGATTCAAAACAAGTGACTGTGAAACAAAAATAAGAGCTGACTCTTCATATATTTTGTGCTTGAGGCTGCTTCTGGCTCTTTACTGTGTTGTAATACTCAAACACTCATGTTTGATCACTTATGGTGATGACAAATACATAAACCTGTGTGTTTTATACCTTCACTATCGTGGGTTACTTGCGTGATTCTGACAGGAAAGCTGTTGATTGGGACACAAATACTGCCAAGGTGTAGCAATTAGCACATGACCCGAGCTGTTAATTAGTCAGCTTTTGAACCTCTCTGAGCTGCATTTTCTCTGTTAATTTTCAACTGTTTTGTCAAAGCTGCTGGTGTGTCTGAGATATAGATGGTGTTGTTTAGTGGTTTTCATCAAACCATCAAATATCCTCAAAGAGATATTTCCAAACTGTCAGTTTGACCAGAACCACCCTGCGTGTCTCATTCAGCCTCACCTAGCAGTTACTTTAGCTATAACATAGCTCTTGTTATGGATGTGCAGCAACTTGCAGCCTGGCTAATGACACCATCACCCTTAATGTAAGTGTTCTTTCTGTAAATGTTAGGCTCGTTTGTGATTATAAACTCGCCACAGACAAGTAAGTAAAGTACTTGAAGTGCACTTTAAGCATTTTATAAATGCGTGGTTAAATTGGCTTCTACTCTAAGGTACATTATTGTTATTATCTGTAAATATAAAGCGCTTTGAGGCAGCTGTGGTTGTGATTTGGTGCTACATAAATACATTTTTAAACTTTTTGTTCATGATGCTTCCTGGAATAGTTCCTGACTTACCTGACTGTTCCTGCTTTCAATTCAGTTAAATTTTATTTATACATTAATCACAACAACAGTTGCCTCAAATGCTTTATATTGTAAGGTAGACCCTACAATAATACATACAGAGAAAAACCCACAATCATATGACCCCCTATGAGCAGCACTTTGGCGACAGTGGGAAGCAAAAACTCCCTTTTAACAGGAAGAAACCTCCAGCAGAGCCAGGCTCAGGGAGGGGCGGGGCCATCTGCTGCGGTTGGTTGGGGTGAGAGAAGGAAGACAGGATAGAAGACATGCTGTGGAAGAGAGACAGAGATTAATAACAGGTATGATTCAGTGCAGAGAGGTCTATTAACACAGATTGGCCTATAATTAGCTAAGACTGCTGGGTCTAGAGATGCTTTTTGAGTAAAGGTTTAACTACAGCCAGCTTGAAGGCCTGTGGTACATAGCCGATCATTAGAGATAGGTTGATCATATTTAAGATCGAAGCATTAATTAATGGCAGGACTTCTTTGAGCAGTTTTGTAGGAATGGGGTCTAAAAGACACGTTGATGGTTTGGAGGAAGTAATTATTGAAGTTAAAAAGAGTCTAACTTAACATCAATGGTACTAAGAGTAGCTGTAGATAATATTACATCTGTGGGATGATTATTGGTCATTTTTTCTCTAATGATTAAAATGTTATTTGTGAAGAAGTTCATGAAGTCATTACTAGTTAACGTTAAAGGGATGGTTGGCTCAACAGAGCTCTGACTGTTTGTCAGCCTGGCTACAGTGCTGAAGAGAAACCTGGGGTTGTTCTTATTTACTTCAATCAGTGATGAATAGTAAGATGTTCTGGCTTTGCGGAGGGCTTTCTTATAAAGCAGCAAACTATTTCTCCAGGCTAAAAGATGATCCTCTAAATTTGTGACACGCCATTTCCTCTTCTCCGCTTTAGTGACACTAATTTGGGTCAAGTATAACCCTTCCTGCTTATTAGTGGTAAATAGACGTACCATTTCATGGTTTTTCAAAGCAGCTTTCTCTGATGAAATTTTGAATATGAGGCAACATAAAAATATCCTTCAGCCATTCACTGCTTGGTTTTTGTGACACTAAAGTCACTGCTAGACTTTGAAATTGGATTATCATGGTATTTGTGTGACTGTAGCTGGAGCCGGTGTAACAGTGGCAGAATCAAGTTGACTTATAGGATCAAAAACTTAATAAATTTGACAGAAAATAGAAAAATACCAGCAGTATCACGTCTTATGTGACAAATAATTCTCTAGTCCACCATTTAGATCTGTGAACAAAAAGAAAGAAACATAAGAGCGCAGTGATTTTGTGAAAAAAATTATTTGGATGCACCATAGTCACCAACATCTTATACCATTAAATAAGATTCACATGTTGTTTGTTGTGAAATTCTATGCCAAAAACAGTAATTCAACTCCTCTCTACCATAGTTAGCACTCAGGTTTATAGTGGACACACAAAAAGGACTCGGATAAAGTTAGCTGCTACTGTCTTATACCTCAGAAATCATATTTCCTGAAAATACTGCCTTAATAAGTGAAGTGAAGTGCATATAAACTAGCAACTCACTTCAGCTCTAATCGTGTATATATATATATATATATATATATATATATATATATATATATATATATTAGGGGTGCAACGATATTCGTATCGATATTGAACCGTTCGATACAGTGCTTTCGGTTCGGTACGCATATGTATCGAACAATACAACATTTGTAATTTATTTTATCAATTTTCCTTCTGACGATGCTGTCTGTGTTGAGCGCTCAGTGAATCTGTGTTCGACTACTCCGCCTAGGCTGCACTGTCGAGCGCAGATCCACTGAGCGCTCAACACAGACAGCATCGTCAGAAGGAAGAGCGCAGGGCAAGCTAGCGAGACAGAAGTTAAGTTCTACTTGCAACATTCAGATCTGGCGTTTGGAATTATTTTGGTTTTCATGTGACATATGACCCTGAAGGTAAGCGAGTCATGGACTAAAGTAAAACAGTATGTTGGATGTGCCATGCAATGCTCAATTACATTGGTGTGAACTAGTGTGTTAGCGCAGTTAGCTCGTTAACGTGTTGGCCGTCTAGCCCCATGCACGGAGCGATCGGCGGTAGCTCGTTAACGGAGATTTGCCGTGTTGTGGCGTTAAGGTCATTTCAACGAGATTAACCTGAAAGCACTAGTGGGAACACAACGAATATGACTGCACATTTACGCCGACATCATCCTAGTGCAAAGACAAAAACAACAAGCATGCTACTAACTTTAGCCGAGTCATTTAGACAGCTGTTAGCACATGATTCTCCTTATGCTGCTGAGAATATAGCCCAGAAGAAGCGGATAGTATAGCTTTTATTTTGGAAAGAGCCATTTCTCTGTAATAAACTCTCTTTTCCAAAGATGAGTGATTCCTCAATCAGATACAGGGCTTGCAATATCGCTAGCCCGACGTCCCGGAGCTAGCGATTTTTTCAGTCGGGCTACCAAAATCTATCTCTTCCCTGCCCGTCGGGCTATTGTAGGAAAAATATATGTCAATGCTTTTGCATTCTTTCAGAAATGTAGCTGGGTAATTATGTCATTGGCATCGGTGAGCCACTGTCAATATGTGACATATTGAAGTCGCGTTTGAATTTGCGCTTGTTTTTTTGCTTTCACTTTGCAATCGTGCGAACTGTGTATAGAGAGCGACAGCACTGATCTGTGAGTGATGATAATTTGCGCACCAATTCCTCTGACATCGTCTTATTAATCGTTAGCTTACTATGCAAACATGACAAGTGAAATCTCCCGCAGCAAGCTTAAACATGTGAGAGGTTGATCGCGCAGAGAATCGCTGAGCTTATGTGAGTGAGCGTGTAAAAGCATTTCAGTTCTGCTGAGCCAAATAAGACAGGTCAGGGTGAAGAAGTGACAGCCAAAGAAAAGCTTACCACAAAACGGAGAAGTTATGACAAATCAGACTATAAGGCAAAAAGAAAGTGCAGCTTTATGGTTTCATGGACAAAAGAATTTCTGTGGCTGCAATATGATGAGCTAAATAACCAGGGCTGCACATAAGTGGTCCGCAGGTGCGCATTCGCTGTCAAAATAAAAAACACGCACAAGGGTTAGGGTTAAATTTAAAAACTGTACTTTTGAGTTAAAATATATATTTATAATTTTAATAAATGACAAATTAAAAATGCATGAACATTTTTTTGTATCGAAAAAATATCGAACCGTGACACCAAAGTATCGAACCGAACCGAACCGTGAATTTTGTGTATCGTTGCACCCCTAATATATATATATAAATGCAGGTTATATGCAGTGAAACAAATTATTAAAAAAAAACAATCAACAGAATAATTTACGTTTCAGTTTCAGACAAACACCATCTGACTTCACAAATAACCCCCAACAAGCTGTACTAGTCATGTGCTTATTGAACAGATAATTATTATATTATTATGGGATCTCTTAAATTATTGTAGGGTCTCTGCTTTACAATATTAACAATATAAACTTGAGATGACTGCTAGCACTATATAAATAAAACTGAGTTGAACTGAACATAAAAGAGTAACAACTTTACAGGCCGGGTTGGAAAAAGGAAGAATTTATTGAAACAATCTTTAGCTTCAGCAAACGTTTCTTGTTGTTCCTCATAAGACTGCTGATAAATTCTGGCATATCCAAAAGGTGCACATTTGTTTTCCTGCAAGAGGTCGCTTATCTTGTTAACACTATTGCATCTTCACTGCATTAGACTCTTGCTACTAAATCAGACGTACTTGACTCGCCGGTGTAACTTTCAATAGGTTATCTGTACCTTAAAGCAGATACCTCATAAGCTGGAGAGGAAATGGTGCATCAATAATTTAGACGATCTTAATTTAGCTTTGAAAAATTTGAATTTCTTCCATGTATCCATTCTGTTCCACTTATCCTTATTAGGGTGGGCTGGTGAAAAGTGGGGTACATCGTAGGCAGATTGCCAATCCGATGCAAGGACAGACAGCTATGCCAGTTCCACAGGGTTCAGTACTAGGACCAGTTCTATTTGCATTATGCATCCTCCTCCTAGGAGGTATTGAGACTACATAAGATACGTTTATTGTCATTGTAACACACAGCAAAACTGGAGGCACTGTGAACTTGGTGTATACAGACAAATGTAAGCAGTCATCCCATTTGACAGCCATTTTATTTATAAGCATCTCAGGTATGACTATAATGAAAACAGACCTATAGTATATGAAAAGCATCCTGACTGAGGGTCCTCAGAGCTCTAGGTGGCTTAGCAATGGAAATGGCACTATCCATTGATCAGTTTGGTCTGTATGCAAATTGATGGGGATCAAAGTCAGGAGGAAGTCAGGCTCTGATATGTTGTGCAGACATAGCTTACATTTTTATTGCTATGCAATGACCAGTGATGACCAATTAGTTAAACTGCAGGAATGCCCTGAAGACATATGTGTGACCAGATACTTACACTGAATAGCATTAGGTTGTCCTCAACTAACACTGTGAGGAATCCTGGAGTACTTTTTGACAAGGACCTGTGATGTGAATATTGATCAAATATGTAGGAGAGCTTTCTTCCATTTGTGCACCATCTCTAAAATGAGAAAAATCTCAGAGTGACGTTGAAAAAGTAGTTCAAGCATTTATTACTTCCAGGCTGGACTATTACAATTCATTATCAAAAAAACTCCCTGAAAAGCCTTCAGCTAATCCAAAATGCTGCAGCAAGAGTCCTGACAGGGACTAGAAAGAGAGCAGATTTCTCCTGTTTTGGCTTCCTGTTAAATCCAGAATTCAAAATCCTGCACCTCACATACAAGGTCTTAAATAATCAGGCCCCATCTGATCTTAATGACCTTGTAGTACCATATCACCCTATTAGAGCGCTTCGCTCTCGCTCTGCAGGCCTACTTGTTGTTCCTAGAGTATTTAAAAGTAGAATGGGAGGCAGAGCCTTCAGTTTTCAGGCCCCTCTTCTGTGGAACCAGCTTCCAGTTTGGATTCAGGAGACAGACACTATCTCTACTTTCAAGTTTAGGCTTCAAACTTTCCTTTTTAATAAATGCTCATGGCTCATGTGACCCTGAACCCTCCCTTAGTTATGCTACAATAGGCCTAGGCTGCTGGGGCAGTTCCTTCCTCACTCACCTGTTTTCACTCTCTATACATTACTTTTTTTTAATCATTTCTGGCTCTTCCACAGAGTCTGCGTCCTTTCTTCCTCCCCTCGTGGCAAATAGCTGCTCCTCCAGAGGCTTCTTCCTGTTAAAAGGATGCATACAATTACAAATAAAACTGAATTGTATACACCCTAACTCTAAGTTGCATCCATTGGAGTGTGAATGTGTGTGAATGTTAGATACAAACGTCTTGATGAATGCTCAATCAACCAGGTAAGGAAATCCCAAAAAGAGGACTGAAGAAGTCCCCTGGATGAGTGACGAAATGGCCTATAATTAACTAAGACTGCTGGGTCTAGAGATGGGCATGTTTGCTGCGCCATGATACATAACAGTGGTGAGTATATATGCGTTTACTCTCATGTGGTAGATACAGATATATTGGCCACATGCAGGTGTTATTTTCCATCCTTAAACTCATTCCTCTGTGTGTATTACAGTTTTTCTCGATTGGTTTGGCTCATTTCTTGAAACCGAGATGACATTCTCAAAATAACATGGACAAATCTCCAAACCACCTTGCAATTGTTCACAACAGAATGTCATTTTTCATTGGTTTTATCAAATTGCAAATGCTTTAGTACATGTCTCAAGTGACTCTGTGCTTCTTTTCAAATGATTATGTACAAGTAGCTACAGTTAGCACAATGAGCCCACATTTAGCACATTTTCCAAATAAATAGATCTTGGCGATCTAAACTGATTAGTTGATTTTTCAGTGAAATGGTTACTCACTCCAAAACATATCAGCATGGTTTCATTGTGTAAGTCATCATATGCACAATTGTCTGTTCAACTGTCAAAATTAGTCAAAGATATAATACCATGAAAGTATGTCTTGGAACATTTGATAAAGTTATGACAGTACTTGACAATCAATCAGGTGAAATTAGAACTAACGAAGGAGCAGTTTCCCACATCTCAGATGACCAATCAAACAGGTTGTTTAGATACCTGACAGGTGTTGTCTATGATTGTGACTGCTGCCAAAAGTATATAGACAGAGCTTGGCCCGGGGCCAGTTTCATTTGCAGTGTGAACATGGAAGCACCTCGCCAAGTACAACAGCAACTTCCTGCTCGAGGAAGAGGAGGAAGAAGAAGAGGAAGAGGAGGAGTGAGAATGCGTGGAGGAATAGGGGGAAGAGGCCGAGGAGCACGGAGGCACCATGATGTCCCAGATGAAATCCGGGCCACCCTTATTGACCACGTTATAAACCATCGCCTCACAATGGCAGAGGCAGGTCGCCGAGTGCAGCCTAATGTGCCTCGGTCTACAGTCTCCTCCATCATCCAAACCTTTCGCAGGGAAAACAGGTACAGAACTATGCTATTGAACTATTCAGTGTTGGTGTGTGTGTAGGCCTAGAGTACTGTAATATCATATGTGATGTTATATGATACTATAAAAATGACAAAGAAAAAAAAATGGAGAAAATACTGTGAATAGTATTCCAGTCACTGTGCAGTGCATCACACTTTTAGTACCATAAAACAGCAGTACAATTACATTGGTAACTCATTTTGTAACAAATTTACAGTGTTGACCTTTGACTTGTATGTCTAGGATTGGACGACAGCCTCAAGTGGGTGGCAGAAGAAAACTTCTAAATGAACAACAAGAACGAGAAATATGCAACATGGTCATTGCAAATAATGCCATCACACTGAGACAGATTCGTAATGCAATCCTGCTAGACAATGTAATGTTCCAAAATATAAACTCTATCAGCATCTCCACAATAGACCGGGTATTGAAGAAACATCAGATGACCATGAAACAGATTTACAGGGTACCATTTGAGAGAAACTCTGACAGAGAGCAGCGCGTCGATGGCCAGGGGATGAGGATGGTGGCCAGGAAAGAGAGGGTGACAATGGCGACCACTGAAAATATTACTGTACTATAGTTCTGAAACGTTATGTACAGTATGGTAGGCTAGAGTTATTTGTGTTTTTTTTGTTTTTTGTTTGTGTTTATGACTGTTCACATTTACAGAATCCTGTATATGTTTTCTTTTCACAGTATGTTCTCTAATGTTAACATTTCTTTGTACGAATGAAAATGTTTACAGTTTCCTTGAGTATGAGTGGTTTATTGGAGGCTGATTTTACTGTAAAATCTTTTAGTTTTATTCATAGTGGTATTCTGTTGCTAGACCTGTGCCTCAGTGACAGAACGTCTAAGCATTTTGACTTGCAGTGCTTAAACAATGCCAAAGGTATAATGCATTTTGGGGGCATTGACTATTTATATGGGAAGGATATTTAGTTTTGACACATGGATAAACTCTTTTGGGAGAGATATGAGCTTTTGCAGGGGATCCACGGTGTTGTGCTAAACCATCCAGGTTATTTTGACAAAAGCACTAAATGAATGCACATGTGCCAAGGCACTTGAGAAGGATCTGTGCTATTTTGACTGTACTGGCCTTTTATATGGGAAAGGAATATGCTTTTGAAGCATGGACGAAGAGTTTGGGGAAAGATATTTGATTTTGCTAGTGAGCTATAGTGTTGGGCAGAACTGTAAGACTGTTTGGCCAAATGACCTTATGGTTTTGAGAATGTCATCTCGGTTTCAAGAAATGAGCCAAACCAATCGGGAAAAACTGTAACTGGTCTGAGGAGATGGTGAGCTGGAAATCAATTCAGTCTCTTTGGGTTGTCACTGCAGCGTATCTTTTTCCTCCTGACAGATGATCAACGTGCTCTCCTCCTTTTTTGTGGTCCCGATCAGATTCAGAGGCTTCCTGTGGCTTCAGCACCTGGATGGTGATGTGATCCAGTTTACATCATCACTCAGACAAACAGGTCAAAGAGATTTTGTCCTCTTTAGAAGGGAAAGGCTTCATTTTGTCAGTCCAGACTGTTATAGAGTCACAATCCAGAGAAACAAGGAGCTAACCTTTTTTGAAGCCTTATAAATCACTAAATTATGTGTTGTTCCCTCTGTTTTTCAAACACATATTTATTGTGGATTCACCACAGTACTCTAAGCTAACCTCTTCATCTTGCACAAAACTGTAGAGTATTTTCATGCAACACTTGAAGAACACAACGTTGGTATAATTAGTTTGTTTTGAATGAAGTTTCACAATGTGAAAAACTATTTATCAAAACACATCATGTACAGATCCAACATGTTATTACAAACATTAGAGGTCATTTTTAAATCTGCAGTTTTTCAAGTGTCACTGAGCAGTCCCTACCTTTAAATCTAACCTCTCTTCTACCATTTATCTCCACATCTAAACATCTCTACCCCTGTTTTCTCTCCGTGGGAACTATAACAGCTGGACCTTTACCCAGCAATGACACACTGCATACGATCACTTTGTGTGTTTGCTGACATTTCTTCAGCTATTAAAAATCTAACATTTGAAATTACCTGCCACCAGTGTTGGGTAAGTTACTTTTAAAAAGTAATTAATTACTAATTACTAAGTCAATATTGTATTTAAAATACTTATCTAATTACTGTGTCAGAAAAGTAACTTAATTACTAAATAAGTAATTTAACTAATACTTCTTAAAACCCCTCTAAACCTTGAGTGGCAAACAATAGAAATTAAACTCTTTAAATAATAAATTTTTTTTTTTAAAGACGGAGACGCTGCAGTACGCAGCGGTAGCATCTCTTCCACAACTTAGCCTGCAATCATTTTTTAAGCTCACCTTCAGACGCTTTCTGTGCTGCTGAAGTAAAACCAGGTTTTGCTGCTTAGCAGGAGTTGCCACGGTGTTATCCATGGATGATGAACAAGGATCACTCAGAAGTGTTCGTCTATGCTCTCGTGTCAGGCGCTTCAGTAGATTACTCGTGCTATTAACAGCAGCCGATAGTTTTTTCTCCCCAGGACATAGCTTACATATCAGTGTAATGTTCTTGTCTGCTTGTTTCAGAAAAGTGAAGAGACGGGAATATGTCCATGTCAAAAAACAGCCACTCGCTTCAGCCGACTCCGACAGCTTCTGCTTTAGAATACGACTGTGCAGGATATGCAGGATGTTCATTTAATGTAATGTGGAAACTTAACCAACAACATTGCTTCCCAGAACAGTGACAGTGTTAAAATCAGCTAACATGACCATGGGGCGTGATGCTAAATAAAATGTAATGAAATGGCTGTTCAGTTGTAAGCTAGAAACCAGACCTTATCTACTAATATTACGCTGAACCTCACTAATGCTCTTGTGGCTGAAAGAGAGCAAGTCCTTGCAGTCAGATTCCAATTATGCTCTTCCAGGAGAGGAGGGGACTTTCGGTATGTTGCATCATCAGTAACATGTTTTAGAAACAGAGCTTTTAAAATATGTCTTGGTAAATATTTTTAAATGGTTTGGTCTTGAGCTAGTCAGACTGAAGCTTTCTAGAAAACTAGAAAATTGTTCAAGCAATCGGTATAAAATTGTAGTCTGAGCTTAATTTATGTTTAAAGCTGGTCAGAGAAACAAACAATCTCGACTCTCCTCTGAGAATCCTACATGTTTGTGCTGTAGCCATATTGACAGGACTACATTTGTGTCTGCCATAAAGAGACAGGGAGAGATGAGAGACCTCTGTAATCCGACAGTATTAAAACAACCTGCAGGGAAGAAGGCCATGATTAAATTTATTAGTCTGAGACAGACCCTACATTTTGTGAGTAACCCAATTTTAGCTGTGTCTGCTGGGGCCAGTGAAAACACTGCTCCCTGCGCTGCTTCCATCCAGCCAGCCACCATAAATCATCTCTGCTGTTTCATCTGGCGACTGAGAGCAGGGAAAAATATCATCAAACCTGACCTCCATGTCCTACATTTTATGTTTTATGTTTTCCATCGGAGGGAAACTCACTCTCTGTCTTTGTTTTCCTACACAGGGTAGCACCCTGCAATGATGAAAAGCCGGGAATAATGAACACAGACCTAAACAAGAGCATCATGTTAAATTGTCTTAGTGTTAGTGTCTTAATGTATGTCTCAATGGAACCTAAGATGCCACAGTGCTACTGCAGTTAAAGGAACTTTTAATATTACAAAAAAGAATTCCTCAAATAGATTGAAAACAAAAAAGAGGGTGAAAACCAGAGCAAAAACAAACAAAAGATGAAGATCTGATCCAAATGGGCTTCAGAGTCGTGCTCTCCTCAAAAATAATATCAGCAAACTTAACTAAAGAGACCAAAATTCAAAAACAGGACTGCTGGTAGCCTACGACTCAAATTCTGATTAATATTCTGACCCCTTGAGGGAGAGAATGGATGAGAGACCCTACTCCACCTTATTTAAATTTTTTATTAAGCGTGCTGCTGAGCCTATGAGTGAAGCAGGAAAAGAGAAATCACATAAGAATGATAGAATAAAACAATCAATGTGCATTTGCATCCATTTGCACTAACCAGAGTGATGATTTAGCAAAGACCTTGAGCTTTTCCACTATTTTTAATGCAATTATTTACCTCTGTGAAATGGGTTAAGTGGCAAAATTGGCTCTGAAAATGTTACATTCAATTTAAAAGGGATTACTACTCTGAACAAAAGCTCCACAGTCTAATCTATCCGTCTAATTCATCCAAAGTGATTTTCTGAAATTGTTCAGAACAGAAAGTTTTCATTAATATTATTTCTAATCATGCTGAACTGTATTTTTCATTGTTGAATAAACAGTGTGTAACCCATGTGAAATACAGGGCTGCAAAATCCCTTTTTGTTATCTAAGGCTATAGCCTGTTATTGTCACAAGGGGGTGCTGTGATGCAGTCTTGTGCTCTGACGACCTTGCGTCTAGTACGCAGGAGGCATTACCTGTCTCTTCCTGTGAGATCTTCCCTCTCTGATGGTGGTCAAGTACGTGTCGGAGCGCATGGAAAAGTATCTTGGTATGCAATGCTGCAACCCGGTTAATGAGACCAGATTGTTTTACGTATAAATGCTAATAAGCTACTTTTATTAGGCCCCAAACTCTGACCACAAAGGGAATAATGTCTGTCAAGTTATTTGTGTAGGAATATTCCGGTGAGTCACATGCCTTTTGTTAGCTACCTGTTAAGTTAGATAATGTATTTCACTAGCCGATTCAGCTCAGAAACTTTGGGAAAAAAAAAAACAATCGGGAGCTATGAGAATCTGGTGTGTTGTTTTGCTTCTCTTCTTGTTCTTTACAGTGTGTTAAAAGTGTTGAATGCTTTGAGCTAAAGATGTTTTACTGCCGATGCTAGGTGCGATGCTAGCTGCTAATAGCTGTTAGCCACCCCCCGAAGCCATATCCCAATCGCGGAGGTATTCAAATAGAAGCACTAGCTCTGTTTATATTAGAATGGTTAGGTCTTAATAGAAATGAGCATATTTCAATAGGGTTAGGGGTTAGGGGTTAGGTTAAGTTACATTTGCTTGTAAGCCTTAAGGATGAATGTCACCTTCATTGCAAAAGATGACTGATTACATTACTGTTTAAGCTGCTGATATTCTTTATTATGATATAATTGTGATAAAATAGTTGATACTGGTACAAACAAGTTACTGTAACTCCTGTAACTTGGTAAAGCTAAAGGGAATGCCATTTGTTATTAATGCATTTGGAAAACAAGTTAATGAGCTCATGTTAAGAATGCAAGATGTAAAAGAAATTCAGTGTAGTTCACAGTAATACTGGTACAATGCTAGGCAACGATAAGAAAATGAAATATCGCAATAGAATATGGGTAAAACGCGCATGCGCAGTGCCGAATAAGCACGGCGGTAACGGAGAATGAGAATGGGGAAAGCAGATTGTTGAGTGAAACGGATGAACCAGAATTAGTTTGTAAAAATGGTGCAACTTAACTGATTTGGTGTTTGTCCGTCAGATACACAACAAAGCACATTTTTTTGTAGCACATGCAAGCGGGCCATCGTTATTGCCGTATTTGTCGGACTAAGGTGCTCGTAAATCTGGGAGTAATCTGGGTCCTAAACTCCGTCCTTTAAGGTCCCAAAGTCAAACGAACACTGCAGCATCACTGACAGTTAAAAACTGTCTAAATTCTTCCATCTTTAATAAAACGATCAGCGTTGCTGCTTTACCAGGTGTAACTAGGATGTTTAACATCCAGGGATCCATGAAAACAGAATTCATTACATTTCACGGAGTTAGAAATTAGCAGGAAGTTAGCGGAAGTTAGCTCGCTAGTTTCGCTAGTTACCTAAGCATGATATAGCATGTTCTAGCATGAGAGATTTCTGAAAAAAATCAAACATACAGCTCTGCTATCACTTCCAACATAAATGAAGACAGGAAGCTACACAGCAGTGACTTTTGTAGGGTTACTGAAGTTGGGCTAGCTGGTATTTAATGATGTGCGACGTGATCGCTAGCGACACAGCTGTGTTAGCATAACATAAACAGTGAAGCTGGAGGATGAACGCTAACACTTTTCCACCCGATAAAAGTTAACGTGAAGGTTCCTGATGGTTAGAGACAAATGCAATCGCATGGCAGGATGCTGTAAACCAGGGGTGCTCAATACGTCGATCGCGATAGACCAGTCGATCGCAAAGGTAGTATTGGTAGATCGCATGGCATTAAAAAAATAGATGCCAGCCTATCATCCATCCCGTCACTTGATTGATACAGGGAAGCCAGTCAGATGACATCAGATTTTTTCTGACGCTTAGGTCGCTGCGCATGCGCAAACAGCGGCGCAAAGTGTAGTAAAACTGACAAGCTAGTCAGCGAGTTAACTCCAATTTTTAGCTCTCGGTTTTTTCTCTTAAACCTAAGAAAGGGTTAAAAATGAGTGAGGGAGCTGGACCAAGTAAGAAGACAAAAACGTATCACTTTCATACGGAATGGGAGGAGGACTTTTTTTCACGATGTCATTTTCGAAGTGCGTTTGCCTCATCTGCCAGGCTACCATCGCAATGCCAAAGAAGGGAAATGTGGAGCGGCATTTTCGAACTGTTCACGGAAAATACGACACTACATTCCCGCCGAAAAGCGAGCTAAGAAAGAAAAAGGTAAATAAACTAAAATCCCAGTTGTCCGGACAGCAGTCATTTTTCACACAACAAACTTCAAAAGCGAAAGCCGCCACCGAAGCATCGTTCCGGGTGAGTCACATCATCGTTAAAAACAAGAAGTCTTTTCAAGATGGAGAGATGGTAAAAAAGGCATTCGTTGAAGCAGCTGACTCATTGTTCCGAGACTTTAAAAATAAGGCAGAAATAACATCTTCGATCAAAGCTCTCCAGCTGTCAAGAAGTACAGTTACACGGCGCTGTGAAGCCATGGCGGAGGATTTAACCCAGCAACTTTGGAAGGACATCGGAGATTGCCAGTGTTTCTCACTGCAGTTGGACGAATCTACGGATGTGAGTGACACAGCCCAGGTGTGCATTTTCATTCGTATGGTGTTTACTGATATCACTGCAAAAGAAGAGCTATTAACAGTCCTGCCCATGAAAGAACAGACGCGAGGAGAGGACATATTTCAGTCGTTCAAAAACTTTATCGAGAAAACCCAGCTCCCAGTGTACAAATTGGTGTCTATTACCACAGATGGAGCACCCGCAATGGTTGGCCGCTTGAATGGATTTATTGCCAAGTGCAGGCAGGACGATGCTTTCCCGGACTTCCTAAATTACCATTGCATAATCCACCAACAAGCATTATGCGCTAAAATGCTCAACATGAAGGAGATCATGAATGTTGCAACGAAGATCGCCTGTTCTATTCGCGCCAGATCTCTTCAAAGACGGTTATTTCGTGCACATCTGGAGAAGGCTGACTGCGACCACTCTGAGTTGTTGCTACACACTGACGTGAGGTGGCTTAGTCGAGGGAAATTCCTGCAAAGATTTCGAGAGCTCTGTCCGGAGATTAAGGAGTTTTTCCGTGTAGCTGGACAAGCAGAATACATGCAACTTAATGACGGTCAGTGGCTGTTAGACTTGGCATTTTTAACCGATCTGACAAACATGTTGAATGACCTTAATCTACAGCTGCAAGGAAAAGACAAAACAGTGATCAACATGATCAGCTCAGTTAATGCTTTCAAACGAAAGATGCAACATCTCTCTTTAAAGCTGCAGCGCCATGATTTGATAAACTTTCAAAACCTGGCGTCAGAGCTGGAGATGCAAGGGATGGCCTGTTTGCAACTTGACAGTGCACGTTACACAGAGCAGATTGACAATTGTCTGTCAGAGTTTGACAAACGCTTTCAAGACTTTTCTTTGCTCGAGCCAGTCGCGACCTTCATGTGCTATCCTTTTCGGGAAGATGCTGAGGTCGATTCACTCGCATCAAAAATTGCAAAACTATTTCACCTGAACTCTTCTGGAGTGGAAGATGAGATTTTGACACTACAAGCCGACATTGAGCTGAAGTCCAGAGATCATGGACAGTTCTGGAACTTACTCACAGAAGAAAGGACCCCAACATGAGGAAATGTGCTGCCTCTTTGACTGCATTATTCGACTCCACTTATTTATGTGAGTCATAATTTTCCCACATGAAGATCATTAAGTCCAAGTACCGTTCCACCATGACTGATGAACATTTGGAAGTGTGTTTGAGGCTGGCCGTCAGCAGCTACTGTCCGGACTATGCATCCCTGGCTGATTCAATTCAGTGCAAGTCATCAGAGTAAACTCAGGTAATGACAAAAAATTTACATTGTTAATTGTGTTGTGAAATATTGGATATTGCGGTTATGCATGTATATACATTGTAGATATAAAGAATCCTCAATATATTTATAAATAAGTATATGTTTTGGATTTTTGTAGTGGGTAGATCATTTTGACTTGGTCATTTTATAAGTAGCTCACATGCGGAAAAAGTGTGAGCACCCCTGCTGTAAACGGACCAAACTTCAGTCAGGAGAACAACTGAGATAATCCATCCACAATACGAGGTTAGTCATTAATACACTGCAACAACATGGGAATAGAGCAGCTGTGATAGAATACAGCATTAATGAATCAGTGGTACAGAAGTGGAGGAAGAAAGAAGAATGAGTTGAATGAAGTTTGATTTATCTGACTGCTTTGTTGCCTTATAATCCCACCTTATGGTCCGAAAAATACATATTTGACTTTTTTATTTGGCACACTGCAGTTTAATGTAGCAAAGCACCTCTTTTTAACTTCAGTGGATATTATACATGGTTATGCTCAGGATATGTCAGCCCATTTCTACTGGAAATGCCTTTTGGTTAAACTTTCAGCAAGGAATTTGCATTTGCACTGTTAAATGTTTATATAGCTTTAATGCACATAAAAAAACAGCTGCTTGTTTAAGTAAAATAAATGGATGGGGTTTTTTGCACTAGTAAAGTTGTGGAGTTGTATTTTGTCTCGCAGAAATTATATCGTCAGTTATATTGTTATCGCAAATTTTCAAATATATATCGTGATATATATTTTTGGCCATATCGCCCTGCCCTAATTCATTGTTCTGCACTGTTTGTGTAGATTGATTTTTGAACTGATAGGAAGGATTCTGGAGAGCCACTGACAGCGAGCCCAGCCCAATTGAGATCCTGGATGATTGTGAAATGGTGTGGATAGCCATGCGATCGGATTGTGGGATTTGCCTGAGAAACTGATTCAAGCCAACCTTGGATTTCAGATAAGTCCTATGCACTACTTTTCCTACCCGGATAATAGGGTCTGCACACTGACAATTCCCCTACAGTACACCTGTTTGGGTCTCAATGACTTTAAAGGACAATTCAGACTGGACAATTCAAACTTCACAACGGGAACACTTTAATCTGTTTCATTCATTCTAAAGAGCTCTGATACAATTCAGTATAAGTCTTCATTTAAGTGTCTTTATTTTATTTTATTTTATTTTATTTTATTCTGTTTTACATCTATTCACCTTTAAAATGCACTATTAATGTACAATTTGGGCTATTGTGTTGTATATGTTTATGAATGGTACTGAGGCAATAAAGGTCCCAGTTATTCACTTCCAAGCCAACTCCTTTTGTGAGTCTCCAAAACAAACCTCCTTCTGAACATAGTAAGATGTCTAGGGTGTCTATTTGAAGTGAAATTGTACTGGTCCTGAGTAGAGGCGCTAGAAGTGTTTATACAAAGTTTGTTTCATGTTGTGAAAAATACTGAGCACCATTATTAAGACTCGTCATAGATGCTCAGTATGAGACTGTGTAAGTTAGCAAAACTGCTAACATAAAAACTGCTGTAGCACATTTGTCTATCCTAATGTGTGGTTAGAATAGAATAGAACAAAATAGAAAACCCCTTTATTGTCACTGTACATGTACAATGAAATTATGGGTGCTCCACACCAACTGTGCAAAAATAAATAGTAAGAGAACAGGAATAAATAACAAATAGGAGAAATACATACAATCAAGAGGAATACATATATGCTTTTGAAAAAAAAAAAAGGTTTCAAAAGTTTCAGATTATTCAGTAAACTGGATAAAATCTGCAGGTCTTCTGATTAATTTCTCCTTCCATAGTTCTCCTTCTATCCCCACTGCAACCTGGAAATATTAAATATTTAGGTATTAATGTCTCTACTAAGCCTGCAGATCTAACTAAATGAAACCACATCCCACTTTTAAAGAAAGTAGAAGATGATCTGGCTAGATGGAAATCTCTACCCATATCACTCATGGGAAGGGTCGCTACAATAAAAATGATGGTCTTGCCAAACATCAATTATTTATTTTCAGTGATCCTGAGTAAACCATCACCAGACTAGTTCAGATCTCTGGAATCATCTATTTCTAAATTCCTTTGGAAGGATAAACCCTCGCGTATCAGCTTAAAAACGCTACAAAGGACCAAGGATAAAGGAGGACTAGAGCTGCCTAACTTTCAGCACTACTTCTTAGCCAACAGGCTTCAGTTCATCTCAGGATGGTTAAAACATACCCTCTTAGATGAACCTTGGCTAGATGTAGAACAAGCACTTTGCAATAATCTAGAGATCTCAGACCTACCATTTATCAGCTCAAACATCAAACGACATGAATGCCTTAAAAGCATCAACATCAGCACTTCTCTGACAGCATGGTGGGAGTTTCTAAAACTGACAGAGTCTTCATTAATCCCATGCAAACGTACACCTATCTGGAACAACCTTGACATACTACAAAACACTAATATGATAAACTTCCCAGACTGGAGTGGTAAAGGAATTAAATACTTGGAACATATATTAGAAGGAACAGACTTTATTCTGTTTGACAGACTAGTTATACAGTACGGGATCAACAAGAAAAGAATTTTAGAATATCAACAATTTAAATCCATAGTAGAAAAAAAGAAATTTAAACCGGGTTAAGATGAATTACAAATACTCTTAAGTGTGGTGCAATTCCTTAATCTTAAACCCCCAACTTACTGTCTAAAATATACAGAACACTTTCTAAAATAGATGAATCAATATCACTTCCTATTGAAAAATGGGAAGCAGATCGGTCAGTCAGCTTAGACCAAAGTTCTGGTCTCAGATATGCTTAAAAACCTTTCAATTGATCAGAAATCCCAGTCTGCAATTAGTACAATACAAAATGGATGTTTAAGATGGGCTTTATGTTTTCTAACAATTGCTCACACTGTCAAGGCAATACACCAGACAATTACATCCACGCTCTTTGGTTCTGTCCACCAGTTCAGAAGTTTTGGATGTGTGAAGACTTATCAAAGTGTCTGAAATGTAACATTCCAACCTCCCCTCTAGTGTGCTTATTGGGCGACTTAGATGATGTCACGACAGAGATGAATACAGTCCACATGACTCTCACTTCCCTATGCATTGCTAAGAAGACTGCACTCTAAAAAGTAATTCAGAGGCTTAGTAAATATCACTATAAATATAAGTTAGATGAGCCTGATAAAATCTATGAATATCCTTTTAGTAATTATTTGAGTTTGATAAGTTGAAATAAATGTCTAAAATGTTAACGTATGTGTTTGTGTTAAATTAACTTATTTATTTACATTTATCTCAGACAAAAAATTCAGTATGTGGTTCACAGAATAACTTCTTTGCATGTACTTAATATTTTTGTTGAAAATTGAATCAAAATATTTGAGAAATAGGTATCTATACTCATCAGTATCTTGTACTAAAATCATTAATTATTCAAATCAATATTATTTATTGTCAGCAACTACAACTGAAAAGTGTAAGTAAAACACGATAACGTAGAGTAATTGAGTACCATGAGCCTTTTTCATTGTTTTGTTCATTTTGTTTTTTAAATACTCTGAGCTTTTGTGTTTGCTCTCTTGGTTTGCCATTTATCCTTCAAGTATGTGAGGCTTTGAGCTAAAATGGAAAAGGCTCTTGTCTTTTTAGTGCTTGTTTATTTCAAGTTATTTCCATGTTTATGAAAATTCAATTTTCATTTGGAAAAATGTTAACATGTGGTCATTTTTCATACATGTATTATGAAACACACAACTACATTATTATTTATTTTATTTATTTATTTTAACCAAACAAACTACATATTAGTTTGTTTGGTTTTTTAGACTTAGACTACCAGTGAAATACAATAACATTCATATTTGAATGTTAGGGGATGATCGTGGCTCAAGAGTTGGCAGTTCGTCTTGTGATCGGAAGATTGCCGGTTCGAGCCCTGGCACCAACAGTCTCGGTCGCCTACTGCCTACTAGTGGTGGTCAGAGGCAGTGTTGCCAACTCCCTCAGTAAGGAAAATCGCTATTGGTTGTCCTAAAAGTCGCTAGAAGTTGCTAAATGATTAATATCACAATTCCAACCCTGCTCCTTTACCCGGGCTTGGACCGGCAAAAGTGACCCGAAATAGGCGCTCTGGTGGAGTTACTTTGTGTGTGTGTGTTTATAAGTAGTTTTAAACCTTGTGATCCACAAAACAGCATAAGAGTAAAAGAGCAAAAGAACTGACTGCGTTACAGCACCCGCTGCTTGTTGAGAGTAGCGCTTTCACGTCTTTTTTTAGCGACTTTTTTTCTAAAAAAAGTCGCTAAGGGGTCTGAAAACTCGCTAAATATAGCGACAAAGTCGCTAAGTTGGCAACACTGGTCAGAGGGCCCGGTGGCGCCAGTGTCCGGCAGCCTCGCCTCTGTCAGTGCGCCCCAGGGCTGCTGTGGCTACAATGTAGCTGCCATCACCAGTGTGTGAATGTGTGTGTGAATGGGTGGATGACTGAATGCAAAGTAAAGCGCTATACAAATACAGGCCATTTACCATACTTAATATGATGTACAATTTTGATTACGTTCAGTTTACAATATTAAGTAGATGGAACAAAATTTTGGATTAACTGACCATCTATATTTCAGTTACATTGACCAAGCATGTCAGTGTTATTTACTCAATTTTTTCATGTTTGTTTAACAACTACAATTATTCATTTCAACTTAATATGTTTAAGCTTTAGTTATTTAATTGATCAAGTATATTGAACAGATTTGGCTGGTTTCCAATCTACTCAATATTTTTAAGTGTAAAAGTGTTGCCTCAAAAATTTTAATTAAATGTCAGTTTTAGGTTTTAGAGTGTGTCCTCATGAACTGGAAAACTAAAAATAATCTTCATTCTAACCAATATAGAGACTGTCTGATAGATCACATTATTCTTGATACAGCCTCTTCCACCACATTAGGTCAATCCCTCTGGGCTTCTTTGATTGGCTGCACCCATGTTTTAAACAGCACGCAGCAACACCACATATGAGCAGGCGGAGTGAGGTATGGGGTCTTCTCAGACCCGTTCTCTGTTTGCCGTCTGGAGCAGGGGACCGGGAGGAGGAGTTGGCCATCTGGTCGGGGTCTGGGATGCAGTTGTAGAAGTATAGTCTTAAACTTAGTTACAGCAGTTTCAGAAAGTCATCTCCTGTAATGACATGCATTCCCCACTGCCGTGTGGGGATAATTGTAAATTTTAATGATTAAAATTGATCAGACAGAATAGAGTTTTCAGGAAACACTGTTAAATGCTCAGTTTCTATGCCATATGTAAGAACAAGATCCAGAGTGCAATTAAAGTGGTGGGTGGGTTCTTTTATTGTGAAAGAAGCTAGCTGAGTCTAATAAGAGATTAAATGCAGTGCAGAGTCCATGTATTTTCTATGCAAAGCAGGGTCGTTCCATATAAAATCAATAAAATCTGGAAAAAAAATGAAATACATAAAAAACCCCAAGGTGCTCTGTTTTCATATAAAAGCTAAAATTTCTTCCTTTTCATTGTTGTATTTAACTTGCATCTCCACTGCGTTTTGGCACACAAGTCTTCTGTCACAGTTAGTGGAAGCTGACTGTAGGGCTGGGCCATATCATACCTTTCATGGTAATACTGGTATAATGTTGGGCAACGATAAGAAAAGGAAATATCGCGATAGAATATGGGTAAAACACGCATGCGCAGTACCTTTGTTTTCATATGGCGGAAAAAGAATGGCGGAGAATGAGAAGGATGAAAGCGGATCGTTGAATGAAACGGATGAACCAGAACTGGTTTGTAAAAATGCTGCAGCTTCAGTGGTGTGGAACTGGTTTAGCTTTCGTCCGTCAGATACACAACAAAGCACTATTTTTGGTGGAGCATGCTAGCGGGCCGTCGTTATTACCGTGTTTTTCGGAAAATACGGCACACTTAATATCAATCCTTTGATTTTTCTGAAAGTCGACAGAGCCCCTTATAATCCCGTGTGCCTTATGTATGAATTCTGGTTGTGTTTACTGACCTCGAAACAAGTTTATGTGGTACACGGCGCTCGAAAATCTGTCAAATGTGTGGAGTGACAACACGTTCTCATCCCAAAAAGTAACAGACGATGCCATTTGACAAATTGTCGGTATGTTACGCTTTCGGCCACCCAACCCATCTGTATGTTACATGAGAACTGTTTGGAATGAATCTACACATGAACATTTATTTCACTTTCTCATCATTAGTCGCTTTGGAAAACACTATATAATACGATTAAGACTATGGTTAAGGTTAGGGATAAGGTTATGGTTAGGGATGTGGGACTGAGTCCGGTCCCTGAAGGGTCCAGACAGTGCTCTGTCCATCCCTCTTCCCTGCCTTACCTGTTTGGCTGGCATGCTTTGGACACATTTACTGTCAGCTATTAGCTCCAGCTGTCAGCATCAGCTGCTAGCCACTGCGCTGTCTTCGGATAGCCGGTTTCCGGACTGTATCACATCATGACTACTGCTAAGGTGCTGCTCTTCTGGGCTCTTCTCGCTGGGTTTGTTCTGCAGTCCATACTCCGGCCTGTCTCCTCTACGCTGAGGTACTCGACATCAGAGCTACTCTTTCTGCGCTTCCAGCACCTCTCGACCTTTCCGCCGACTTCACTGCTACACCCTGGCATCGCCTGGCGCCCGCATCGAAAGTGTGTCCACCGCGAATCCAGACGGAATTACGGGATCGACAGCAGGAACCCGATACTATCTGTGGTCATCTCACCGCCGCTCCGCTAGGAAGCCTGGTGGACGGACTGCTGAACGTAGTGTGCTTGCTAGCCCTGCCTGGTCGGCTTGCAAAGCTAGCGGCGACTATCCCGTTTCCGTCGGATTGCTTAATGTCCGATGCCTCTCCAGCAAGGGACCTCTTGTTTATGATCTTCTTAATGATCATAACCTGGACTTTCTATGTCTGACGGAGACCTGACAGCATCCAAATGATTTCGCCGATCTCCGCCTGGATTTGTTTACACCTGCCAGCCCCGTGTGTCGGGACTTTTTTTACACCAAGATTGAGAATCTTTACCAACACTTGCCCTCGTGCTGTGATATGGTCAATTGTTCTATCTGCATTTTTTGTCCTTCTCAGCTGTCATCCTCTCTGTCCAATTTTGAACTTCTCACAATAACTCAGCCATCTTCCATAATTACAAACTTAAAGTCATCATCGTGTAAACTTGATCCACTGCCAACAAATCTTGTCAAACTCTCATTCCCGTCTCTTGCCCCACTGATTGCTAATATCGTGCACTCCTCTCTTATATCTGGTTCTGTTCCTTCTTCTCTTAAAACTGCTATAACAACTCCAATACTGAAAAAGAATGGTTCAGATCCCTCCAATCTAAATAATTTCAGGCCAATTTCAAATCTCCCTTTCTTAGCAGAAATTCTGGAAAAGATAGTGGCTGCACAGGTTCATCGTCATCTCACTGGAAATAACTTGTACGAACAGTTTCAGTCCGGCTTCCGTTCATGTCACAGTACAGAAACAGCTCTAGTAAAAATCACCAATGATCTTCTGCTTGCAGCTGATTCTGGACTCATCTCCATCTTCATTCTCCTCGACCTTACAGCTTTTGATACTATCTCCCACTGCATCCTCCTTCACAGATTAGCATCTATTGGCATCAATGGTACAGCACTCGCCTGGTTTACCTCTTATCTCTCTGGCTGCTCACAGTTTGTTCAGTTACTCCGTCACAGATCAGTATCTACTCCAGTTAATTCTGGTGAACCCCAAGGCTCTGTCCTGGGTCCTTTACTTTTTATCATCTATCTCCTACCCCTAGGTAATATTTTTAGGAAGCATAACATCCAGTTTCACTGCTACGCAGATGACACCCAGCTCTACATATCCTCCAAACCCACAGCTACTCTCCCACCCACATCCATTTCTGACTGTTTAAGTGAAATCAAGGTCTGGTTTCCTCACAACTTTCTTAAACTTAATGGCAATAAAACAGAATTTATTTTAACAGGCACCAGATCAAAACTGACTCCAGTTCCAACCAGCCTTTCGTTATCCATTGATAACTCTGATGTCACACCCTCCCCTCAGGTTAAGAGTCTTGGTGTCATCCTCGACAGCACTCTGTCCTTCACAGCACATATAAATAATATCACTCGGTCTTCCTACTTTCATCTCCGTAATATTAACCGTCTTCGTCCCTCACTCACACCACACAGTACCGCCATACTTGTCAATGCTCTTGTCACATCTCGTCTGGATTACTGTAATTCTCTTCTCTATGGTTTACCTCATAAATCCCTCCATAAATTGCAGTTAGTTTAAAATACAGCTGCTTGTATTATTTCCAGAACTAGATCCACTGAACATATAACACCTGTTCTTAAACAGCTCCATTGTCTTCCAATTCACCTTCGTGTCAATTACGTGATCCTGCTACTCACTTTCAAAGCGCTTCATAACCTTACTCCTCCATATCTATCCGATCTTCTCCACACATACTCGCCCCTTCGTACAGTCCGCTCTTCTTCAGCTTCCCTTCTGTCAATTCCACCTGCTCGCCTGACTACCATTGGACTCAGAGCCTTTAGTTGTTCTGCTCCGAGACTTTGGATGCACTTCCACTTGCTCTCTGGACCACACACTGTCTCACCACTTTTAAATCACGTCTCAAAACTCATCTATTTAGAATTGCATACATCTGATCTGTCTTAGGCCATTTTTACCTGCTCAGTTTTTATACTTGCTTTTATACTTTTATGACTGTTTATGTCTAAATTTTATTTCACCGTGTTTATTAAATATACATATATTTTTTCAAATGTTTTTGCTATTGTTCATGTGTTATTGTAAGGTGATCTTGAGGGTCTGAAAGGCGCCTATAAATAAAATGTATTATTATTATGATTATTACCTTTTCACAATAAAACAGGAAACATAATGAGACGCAGACATGACAACATGAGCTTGACAACACAGGACACCCAGACATTAAACATATGACAGATTAAGACACAAAGACTTAACATGACGAACCGACGAGGAACACGCACACTATAAATATATACAGAGGGAAAGGGAGACTGGAGGTGAGACAGGGACATAACTAAGCACAAACACAACACGATGGCTGGGGGAAAGACAGGTGGAATGGGTCACAAGGGGAAAACATGTAAAAGAGGAGGAGACGGGAGACAAAGACATCACTGAAACACATGAAGGTCGAGGGAGACTCAAACACAGGGGGAATCTAATAAACAATGAACTATAAGGGCAACCTAGGCAAAATAGAAATGAGTTTAAGATAACTAAATGAACTTAAACATAAACCATAAACGTCAAACTATAAGAAAACACTGGGTCAAACGACCCAGGATGGTGACACCTTCATCAGGTTGCAAGTCCAAGAAGTACATACGGCTATTTTGAAATTTGCCACTGACGTTTTTTTGCCTACCACCTGTCTTCCCTCATGTCTTCCAGTTTAGATTTTTGGATTTTGGATTGACTTTCTGCTAGCCTCAATAAAGTTTTTTATTTTTATTTATTTACTTTTTCACCACCTGAAGCTCTGGTGATAACAATGAGCTGGTTAAGCTTTTCACTAGCCATCCAGTCACAAAGTACTCTGGTTTCCTCCGACCGTCTAAAAACACACATCAGATTAGCTTAATTGGTGATTCTAAATTGACATTAGGTGTGACTATGAATGTTAATGGTTTTATATCTCTGTGTGTTACACCTGCGGGGTGCACACGGCCTCTTGTCCTGTGACAGGTGGAATAGGCCAGACTAATCTAATGCTGTTGAGCATGACACATTCTTCTGCCATAATGAAGCATTGTGGCAGAGGATTCACATTCATTAATGCCAAGAGTCATTTTTAGAAAATTTGAGAAGCATGCTATGGCAGAGGATTCAGCTGCATGAATCCCATGATCCTTTTTGCCATCACACTAAGTCACTCAATTACATGGACAGCAAGTGATGTAGAAAATTCTTGAAATCAGCAGCTGATGAGAACAGAACAACCTGAATGTGAGCTGAGGACAATGTTCTCCAAAGTAAAAGTTGTTAAGGCGGATTTCTGCAGGCCATTTCTGCCTTCGTGGTTCCTTGCCACCTAACTGCACATATATTGACTTTGAAGAATTCATATTCATCCACTGAGGCTCCAGTAACCCAGGGAGGGAAATGCAATCAAGTGGCTTTACTGCTGAGTTATTTACCTGCATTTTAATTCATGTTTGAGGAACACAGCAGAGGTTCTTGCTGCACCTGGTTACTCACACACACACACACACACACACACACACACACACACACACACACACACACACACACACATCTCTACTTGCTCCTATTTGGTGCACTACCGTGTCACTGCGAGGATCGATATGCCTCGGTAATGGCTGCCTGGAGAGTGGTGCGCTTGAATGACAGTTCTGGGACCGTGGCTGAGTGATGGAGCACTATTGCCAGCTTAATTAACTTTTAGTCAAGTCTCCAACAACGTTCAGCACCTCACCACCCTCTGCCGCCTCACCTCTGCAATACTCCTCTCCACCTCCACCATCCCATAAGCATAAACAATGTGCCAATTAAAAGGCTGCCTGCACATCCACACCTCTTTGTTTGACACACAGCTCTCTAAATAAGCATTCATCTTGGTATCTATCAGACTTGTTTATTGGATCATACTTTATTGCTCAAACAGTTTTGCTAATGAAGGAAGGTTTTTCCCTTAAATGAATTTTATATGGCAGCCTTTACTTACTGTGGAGCTTTGTATGGAGACATTTACTGCATTTCAGTAACTGCACATTACTACTAAAGAATTCAATTTTCCCCCTGTCAATCCACATTTAACTCAAAACCTAATTTGCTTGCCTTGTTGTAAGGAGGATCAATAGGTTGAATAGTGAAAGTGGTGCTGTTGGGTGAGGGGGGAATTTCAAGAAAGCGTTACTGAACGGTTTACGTCTGCATGCACATGTCAGGGAAGGGCAACGCTGCACACCTCCACAAACACACCTCTACAATGTGTATATTTTTTCCCTGATGGATCACAACAGCAACCCACAAAAGTACGAGAATTCAGCTTAGCTAGCAGAGACCAAACTGTTTGCAGATGCAAGTGTTTCAAAAGTTCCAAGCGTTAGACTGCCAGTATCGATTTATTCTAACTCAGTAAGCAGCATAGAGCTACAATACAGCTACAATGCAACAGGAGTCAGTCTAAAGTTTTGCAGCATTTCACATTGTATTAGTGTGTTAGAGGAAAGGTGTAATGCAAACCTTCAGCCTGAACAGTAAATGACACAACTGATGGTGTAATCCTGAAACTGTGAAACATCTAAATGACAGTCGGGAGAACAACAATGCAGAGGTCAGGAGGAATTATGAGGCACAGTGATGTGCATTTGGAGTTCTAACAGCTAAATAAGTCACGCTCAAATAACAGTTGCCAGCACAAAAAAGTAGCAAGCGCTGAAAATGGCTGACACTGCCCTCACAACTATGCTCTGTGAACCTCAAATTTTGCCAGGATCAACTTCCTAATTTTTCCTTATTTGGTTGATCAAGTGCTTAAACATGCTGCCTGAAAGACAAGGATCAAAAATGAAACATGAGTCAAATTGTTTCATGTGTTGGGCACAGACTGCAATTTAATTCAGTTCAGTTTCATTTAAATCAAGTCCCCTCAAAGCGCTTTCTATTGTAGGGTAAAGGCCCTAAAAGTATATAGAAAACCCCAACAGTTAGACAACCACCTATCAGCAAACATAGGTGACAGTGGGAAGGAAAAACTCCCTTTTGACAGGAAGAACTGGCAGAACTAGACTCAGGTTGGAGCAAACATTTGCTATGTGACCGGTTGGGAAAAAAGGAGAGCTAAAGGAAAATGAGGAATGCTTCCATCTTCTATTTACAGCAGTAATAACCCACTTTGTGTTTCTGTTTTGCAAGAAGAGTGTCCCGGTTACCAGTGTGCTGGTTTTAGGTTTGTGTTTATCTGGAACTAAATATACCAGGAGTTTTTTCCCTTTTGAAGCACATTTCGCTGGCTGTAGGAGAGCTGAGTCATCACCCTGTGCCAGTGCTGCCAGTCCCACTAGATTACACAGAGACAGACTGTGCAAACAACGTGGTCACGTGTGATCAGCTTCAGGCTCGTGCTGAATAGTGGCTCCATAATAACTTATTATCTGCAGTCTTTATCTGACTGGCTGACTGACAATGACTGAGTGATGCAGTAATAGCAACTATTGTGCTTTAACTTCACTCTAACTAAAATGCTACCTCTTTCAATTACTGCAAAATAATTAAAAAAATATTTTTCTGTTAATCAAGAGTAAAAATGATCTAATGACATAATACAGAAAAAATACAGAAAATTACATATAAATACTTTTAACACTTTCACTGAAGGACTTTTAGCTTGGTTTCTTAGTACTTTTACTTAAGTAAATAGTTATTATTCTACTAAATAGTTTTTCTACTGCTGGTTAGTGTGGTGTCATCTGAGATTATACTGGTATACATTGTAAATTGAAAATGGTTTTATCGGAAGAGTGCCACGCCCTTTGTAAGCGTGTATGCCAGGATGGAGTGGGCTGCTCTCACCCATTGACAGATACTAATTTCCTAGTCTGGCATCAACAGGGTCCACTCTTTGCTTTATGGACCATCCTGTTATCCTTCTACCTCAGTTTGACATCTTGCATTGATTTCACTCCTCACTCACTCCAGTGGTGTCCTGATGATTGTCCACAGGGTAATCTGAGGTGAATTTAACTGATGAGTGTCACCTGGTGGAAACAGGACACTGACAGTAGCACAGTCACAGTCAGTTCCACACACCAAACTTGTACGTATGGATGGAAATGTTGGTTTCCAATTTTGCACAACCCCTTATTTCCCCTTGAAGAACACACATTTCATTTGATACTTAAAGCCTCAATAATTATGTCAATGAAACAAAACAAAAAAGCAAGCTTCAAATATACTGGAACTCTATTCGTGTGTGTGTGTTTGTGTCTTCTTTGGTTTTTTTATTGTGAAATTTGTGTTGTTATTATTTTGACCCTATAAGTTGTAGAAGTTTTTTTTTTTTTTTTTCACGTGTTAGCTCATTTTTTTCTCTACTTCATCAAGTATTTTTTTCAGACTTTTGTTGTATGACTGTTGTATGACTTACATTTTAACTACTGATTTTATCTGTTTTGATTTTATATACTGGTTTGTTTGTTTGTTTGTTTGTTTGTTTTAATCAATTTTAAATCATGCTTTTTATCTGTCAGTGCGCCCCAGAGTGGCTGTGGCTACAATGTAGCTGCCATCACCAGTGTGTGAATGGGTGGATGACTGGATATGTAAAGCGCTGTATAAATACAGGCCATTTACCATTTGTTTCTAATGTCTCTGTAAAGCACTTTGAATCACCTTGTTGTTGAATTGTGCTGTACAAATAAACTTGCCTTGCCTATGACAGTGATACTGTGATAAAAAAAAAAGACTAGTTAAGCTGACAGAGTAATTTCTGAATGTTTTAATAAATCAAAGTGTTTTTTACTAAATAAAACACAGATGAAGAACGTGAGCGTGAAATTGTAACAAGATGAACATTTTAAAGAATTACACTTAAAACAACATGAAAGACTTACCTTTGCAACATCCTTGTTTCAGATAAAGTTTGAGTTCTTGCTGTGAAGCTGTTTTTTTTATTATCAGGGTGGCTGTGGCACAATAAACCCAGATAAACTTCTAATCCAGCAACTCTTGTGTGTGAGTTTATTTCTATAAAATATAAATTGCTGTAGAAATATGTGTGCAAAGGTGAATGTGACTTTGTAGGAGTGAAAACGCTTTGACGTGTGCTCTTTTGTCCAGTGGCAATACTCTCCAATTAAACACACACCAGACAAATAATCGGATCAGACCTTGAACCATGTTTCTTTTCTATCTCTCGCCCATTTTTTTATTTAGAAAATACTGTGATATTTTATTAAAAATGTTGCAGAAAAACTTTATACAAGTGTCCAGAAATATGCGTAGTATTACCGAAGGCAAAACTGCAAATAAATACAAGACTAACTACTAAATAAGGACTTTTCAACTCTATATTAAAACCCTCGTTATCGCGACTGGTTTGTAGACCAAATGAATATATATTTAATAGAATTTACAAATGTAGCTTAAAATCATCTGCCTCTTTTTTCATAATAGGATGCAAAATGGAAAGAGAGTTATGACTACTCGTGTCGTAATTTCATAATAATTAGCATCATTAATATTTACACTCATTCACTTTTTTGTAACCCAAAATATCACAATCCTGGCACAATACTTTACATATTGCTAGCATATGACAATTTAAAATATCTAACATATATTTCTTTACAAACATATCCAACTAATATTAATACAAAAAAATCACTGCCTTTTTATTTCTAAATAATACATTGCTGGTCACATCGTAAGCACAGGCAGTGCTGAGACAGAAAACTGCTGGAAGCATAACAGGGTGACAGCAGGTGATGGGAGTGAGTCAGTCCATACTGTCAGACAGTAGATGTCTGAAATGCAAAGTAAAGCTCCTTCTACATGCAGTATCTAAAACGTGGACACGAAGCAATGCACGAGACAGTACTGTATGTGGTGACCTGCAAACCCGCAGTGTGCAACTCTCCGAGTGTGGGATTGTGATCGCAATTTGGTCATTGTGCGAAAATGAATGAAACACAAGTCGTAACAGGAAGAAAGAATGACCGATGTTCAGGTATATTTACACAAACCTCAACATAAAGCACAAGCAAAATAAAAATAAAAACAATAGTTTCAGGAGCAATTTTAATATTGTTTTTCTTCTTTAAAACTTTTTGTATTTCCACTCATGTCTATATACCTTTTTTCGTGTTCTTTTTATACAAAGTTTTCATAAATACATTTCATGTGCCCAAGTCAGGTGCATGGAGGAAAAGATGGTGTTCCATTGTTGCTTTTCACCAACTGTCGTCTTTGTCTGTCAACATAGAAACTGCTGTTTTTGTGTCATGAGATTATATAACAGTCATCCACTGGTTGCCCTTTGTCTTGGTAACACTCCTCGAAAACCTTCGTGACAATTTGCTCCAAACAGTTATTACTGTAATAACATTCATTTTGAATAGTTTTGTGAGTTTATGATCACTTTATATTGTATATACTTTTCAAGAAGGCTTGGTAGCAAAATAACATCTGCTGAATAACTTATATTCTTCTCGTGTGGGTAGTTGTTAATCCAGAGGGAACCTGGCACAGTCCCGTCCCAGCTGAGCTATACCCGCGTGGTGGAGTGGCCGTGGGGCAAGTTGGTACTGTTCTGGCTGCCACCAAAAGTGTTGAAATTGTGCAGAGGCTGCATGCCAGCCAGCGAATTGGGGATCATGGTGATGGTGCTGGGAGTCATCAGTGGTATATCATCAGGTGACCTGCGGAGAGTCAGTGTGTAGTCTGGTGGGCAGGTGAGCCGCAGCGTGTCGTGGGCCTGAAGTGAGTCACACTCATGGTGGTGCTCGTGTTCCAGCTGTTGCTGCTTCATCTGTAGAGACATCAGTTCCTCACTCTGCAGATGGGCTACGTCATTGGCAGTAGATGGAGTATTGGTTGGAGCAGAGTTGCGCTGCGGGGTGGGGACGCGCTGGTTGGACTCATGGCGACGTTTGTCTTTCTTGTAGTAGAGTGCAGCAAAGGCGAGGATGTTCAGAAATAGCAGCGATGCTCCCACGGCGATCGTGACGCTGAGCTCAGTGGAGTAGTCCCGTTTGGTCTCAATCACCACAGTTGACTCGTCAGTCAGGTCCCCGCTCTTGCGCTGGTTGGTTGTTTGCTTGGTGTTGGCAGAAGGAACTCCCGGGTGGCGTGTGGTGGAGGGCCAGTTGTTTTTACCCGGGAATCGTTTGGTATAAGGATACGGTGTAGTGTCCTGTGGAGGTATCTTAGTAGTAGTGGATACATATTGAAAAAATTCATTAATGTTGTGAAGGTGTGGAACCAGTTCGAGCCAGAACGCAACCTTGGTAGCTCGGTAGTGGTCTCGGACTCGAGGTTTGAGGCCAATGTGAAGGTAGAGCTGGTCCTTGGGGTTGTACTTTGTCCACGCTACCTCCTCGAAGCGGTTAGGCTTTGTGTGGATGAATTTGGTATCCTGTGGAACTGGCTGGTTTGGATCCCTGAAAGAGAAAAGCAGATAAAACTCTTTTCAATCAACATGCCAAGGATTTCTGGACAGCTAATTATTACTACATTACTGTATTTCTAATTCATTTTGACAAAGGAAATATACAGCTGTGAAAAAAGCTAAATATCTCCTTCATTACCATTTAAAACACAGTGAACACAAAGTAACAAAGCAGGTTTTTCTGACTTTGAATTAGCTCTTCCTCAAATAGTTTTAAAGTGATGTGATAATACAATTCAACAACGTAAGAGTCCATTAGATTCAGTTAGCACGGATTTGTGACACTTCCAGATGAGTCATTAGCCCCAAACCCCAAAGTCTTTCATCTGTTTTCATCTGTTTGCTCCTTCTTTCCAAAGCTAATGTGTTTGGAGGTGACTCTGAATTTGAATGCACAAGCTGACAAAGTCTTCTGTGTCCTTATACACCAATGACACGTTTCCAGGTCACATTTTCTTAATATTCAGTGTTACTCAGTGCACTTTTTGGTAGCTTGAGAAAGAGCTACCTCTCCAGTGACTTTGTGAGAATGATTTCATTAACTTTGAAGAATTGTGGGGGAGTGAAAGCTATACAACAACCTTGGAGCTGACACGCAGATTGTGGGTTGTTGTCTATCTCAGTACTCAAGAGGAACAGTTCACACATTGCATTTTAAGATGCAACAAGAAGCACTGTTTGTGACGTATTTTGTGATTACAGACAGATGTGTTGTGTACAGTCAGTTTCTGGCTGTCTGAATGAATGTGTTAGAAAATATCCGGTCTCTTGACGTTCTGTTCTGCTTGGTGATTTGCAGTCCAGCTCTTTTCAGTGCCTCGAATCCTTAGAACCAGTTTCTTTTAAAAGTATTATTATTATTATTACTGTGAATCTTTCAACGCTGAAGTGAAGCCTGAACTGAAACATAGCCAGAGTATAGTACTGCATATTGCTCTTTATGCACTGCTGCCCTCTCAAACTGACAAAAATGCAAAATTCACTTAATAGTTATGAAAGACATTTTTAATGCTATTAAGGCCAAGTTTAGCCTAAGAGCATATGTATAATTCCCACTGTCAGCAATTAAAGATTGTATTTTAAGGGGAAATGTTCACGATTAGCTCGTTGTGCGTGTGTGTGTGTGTGCGTGTGTGCGTGTGTGTGTGCGTGTGTGTGTGCGTGTGCGTGTGTGTGTGTGTGCGTGTGTGTGTGTGTGTGTTCGTGTGTGTGCGAGATGGTGGATTCAAATCCAGGGCCTTTTTGCTGTGAGGCAACAGTACTTATTGTAATTATTATTATTACTACAGAACTGCTGCCCCTGACACTCCATCCGTCCAGTTATTCCACATATCCAGAGCTGAGTCACAGGAGAAGCAGACCTCCCTCTTCCTAGCAGCCTCCTCCAGCTTTTCTGGTGGGACACCAAGGCGTTCCCAGGCCAGCCGAGAGATATAATCTCTTGTGTCTGCCCCAGGGCCTCCTTCCGATGGGACATGCCTGGAACACCTCACCCAGGAGGCATCCTTGTCAGATGCTCAAACCACCTAAACTGACTCCTTTCAATGTGACTCTACTCTGAGCCCCTCCCAGATGGCCGAGCTCGTCACTCTCTAAGGGAGAGGCCAGCCAACCTTTGGAGAATAATAATAATAATGATGGATTGGATTTATATAGCGCTTTTCAAGGCACCCAAAGCGCTTTACAATACCACTATTCATTCACTCTCACATTCACACACTGGTGGAGGCAGCTACAGTTGTAGCCACAGCTGCCCTGGGGCAGACTGACAGAAGCGAGGCTGCCATATCGCGCCATCGGCCCCTCTGGCCAACACCAGTAGGCAAGTAAGGTAAAGTGTCTTGCCCAGGGACACAACGACCAGGACAGAGAGCCCAGGGATCGAACCAGCGAGCTTCCAGTTACAGATGCGATTCCCAACCCCCTGAGCCACGGTCATTTACGCCGCCTGTATCTGCGATCTCGTTCTTACAGTCACTACCCAAAGCTCGTAACCAGAAACGCAGATCAACTGTTAAACCGAGAGCTTCACTTTTACTCTCAGCTCTCTCTTCACCACAAAGCACTGGTATGTCTGATGACTTAAATCTACTGCCGAGTCTGTTTATTGGTGTTTATTATTCTTAAAGTGTCTCATCTAGGCTCGAAACATGAAAACATGAAATAAAGTCTTAAGGGAGAAAAAGCTGACCCAAGAGTTCTACAATCACAGTTTCCGATATGTTATTCCATATATTATCAAAAAATTCACAAAAATACACACACACCTACACACACACACTTGTATGTGTACCTTCATATACATGAGAATATATAAAGGGCTTAGTAAAACTGGCTAGATATTGGAGAACTGGAGAATCAAACTATATTATGATGTTATATTGTTATTAAATTGCTGGTCTTTAAGGTTAAGACGATGTATTCATTTTGTAATCCTTTAAATGTTTATTAAACCCTGTTTTTTGTAAGCTATAGCTCAGAGCAGGTCAGGTCAGGTCAGGAAGGTTGGTGCTTTGATTCCTCCAGTCTGGATACCAAATATGCTTGGGCAGGATGCTAACCCCATGTTGCTCTCCAATGCATCCATCAGAGTATGAATGTGTGTGAATGTTAGATAGAAAGCCCTTACATATAAAGAGCACAGTGTTTGTATGAGTGGGTGAATGAGGTAAGCTGTGTAAAGCGCTTTGATTGCTCTGATAGAAAAGAGCTGTATAAGAACCATTTACCGTTTTACTCTATGTGATTGTGTTCTTTCCATAGTATTTACACAGTAGCAAAAAAAGAAATATACCAGTGTAATGTATTGCTATATACCAAATAAATAAACACATTAGTGTAGACATTTATGGGGTGGAAATTGTATTTACTAATATTTCACATCTGGTATACAGAAGTCAAAGCCACAGCTTGTGCTGTACTACCCTGAGCAAGCTTGTCTGGCCTTGGAGGCTTTGCAGGTTGGGTAAAACTCTTACTCAAATAGCCTTATTTTGCCACAGAGATTAGCAGATGCCGTATGTAATCAAGGCACTGCACTGCACTGGTTTGAATCTATCTAACCGACTCCAATTTGTTCATGTAAATGAGGAGTTCTCTCCACACAGGTCTAATTGTGGTGTTACAGGGTTTTGTAATACGTGCTTTGCTTAGGCAGCATTATTAGAAGGCATAGCAAATTCAGATAAAACTCTGGATGGCATTACTTTGGACTTCAACGGACATTTTGAACAAATATGTCGGACTGCTTTCTTGCATTTGTGTAATAGCTCTAAAATCAGAAGCATCTTTTCTCAGGTGCTGCATAGAAAACAACATTATGCATTTCTTCTGGGCTGGACTACTGTATTTATTATCAGGAGTGCTAAAATGCTGCAGCATTTTGGATCAGCTAGAAAGAGAGAGCAGATTTTGCCCATATTGGCTTGAATGTTCTTGAATAATCAGGGCCCATCTTATCTTAAAGCCCTTAAAGTACCATATCACCCCATTAGAGCACTGGATGGAAGTGTTCATCCATTCTCTTCCACTTATCCCTTTCAGGGTCACGGTGGGGGTGGAGCCTATCCCAGCTGTCCTTAGGGTAAGAGGCAGGTTACACCCTGAACAGGTCATCAGTCAGTCGCAGGGCTAACACAGAGACAAACAACCATTCACACTCAGATTGACGCCTATGGGAATTTAAAGTTACCGATTAACCTAACTGTCTGCATGTCTTTGGACTGTGGGAGGAAGCCGGAGTACCCGGAGAGAACCCACAGAAACACAGGGCGAATGTGCAAACGCCACACAAAAAGGACCAGACCAGGTGGTGGAATCAAACTCAGGACCGTCTGGCTGTGAGGCAACAGTGCTAACCACCATGCTGCCGGCAGGCCCTAACTATATGCTTTAGCAAAAAGGAGAGTTTGAAGCCTAATCTTGAAAGTAGAGATAGTGTCTGTCTCCTGAATCCAAACTGGAAGCTGGTTCCACAGAAGAGGGGCCTGAAAACTGAAGGCTCTGCCTCCCATTCTACTTTTAAATCCTCCCCAAGTCTAATTCTGACAGAGGTTTCTTCCTGTTGTTAGGGAGTTTTTCTTTTCAGCTGTCACCAAATGCTTACTCTGTATTATTGTAGAGTCTTTAGTTTAAAATAGAAAGATGACTCGATGTGTCCAGTTTAGAAATAATTTAGAAATAAAACACACACAAAATGAGACCCCAGCTGACAGAAAGGCTCAAAACCAGAACTTTCTTGCTATGTAGCCAGCACAACGCCACCATTGCTTTCTGCACGTCTTTAAGACCTTTCACAAAAATGAAGACTGCAGTTGTATGTATCTGCTAAGCAGTCTGCTTCGTACTTACATCCATATCTGTCCAGACCTATTCAAACATTTGTTCACCACCTTCTGTTATTGAATAACAGAGCTGAATTACAAGCAGATTTTCTACCTTGTGTGGAAGACATGAATTTGTATTGAAGTTTGACCTCTTACCTTTGAGCGAGTGAGTGCCAAATTTGAAAAACCTCCTATAAAATGTTAAGGAGAGATATCATTTGGGCATGCCCATGGATGGGTGTCTGATTATGTAAACCCACGTTTCATTTCAAGTAAGGAAAAAAAGTCTGGAATTCAGATGGAGACATACAGAAAACAAACAGAACCAACAAAAACCAGCATCAGTGGCATTCATACCTAAACACTTCACAGTATTAATGCTTTCTATATTCTAACAGGTAATGTAGGCCATAGAAAATATTTCCATACAGTTTCCAGTTTTCAAAGACATGAGTGTAATATGTTCACAGCACCACCTGTGCCATTTCATAAATTTGTCCTCTCATTAAAAAGGTTGATCACAGCAACGCTGCGAGGCTTGCCCTCCAACTGGTGCTTACATATGGACTCATACATTAGGTGTTGCTAGCAGGTGGCGGGGTTTCACTTAAGGCCTGTCATCTCAGCACTAACATATGCTGGAACAATATGCCATCCCCTACCACTGCTATCAGCTTTAAGAAATGTCAATGTTTGAGGTCCTCCGTGCTTATTGAACAGCAAAATATATAGTCCTCTTCCAGGTTTCCATCAAGCATCCCATCTGCTGGAAACAGCGACTCTTGCTGTAAGTTGGAATCCTACATCTGTGTTCCTGTCCATAAAGCAGGTGTTTTAAGGCATATAATTCACAGCTGCAATGCAATGTCACTACAGAGGTGCAACAGATACTTTCGGTGTTACTTTGTCCCAGCTTAAAATATCTATGAATAAAGCAGTATATTAAAAAATATAAAAAAAATGTCTAGAATGTGTCAATCCTGTTTTAATCTGAGTTAGAGTGATGGGGAATGAGGTAGAGGCCAAATACTTTACTTTGGGAGAGGTAAATCAGCAAATGATGATATTATGACGTGAACACAGGCTAAAACATTACTTAAGATTGCAGTTGCAATGCAGCTTTTATGATATCACTTCATGAAAAATGGGAAATATATGGCACTCATAAAACTCATAAAAGACAAAGAGAGGAAGTGAGGAAGCATTTAAAGCAGTGAAGGCTGACATACTGCTGATTCTTCCACTTTCTAAATCAGTTGTGGAGACTTCAACATTAAAATCGCTCTAGGACTGAACAGAGAGACACTCAACTTTTGTTCGTCTGCCTGAAAAACATTCACTGTTTCCAAGGGAATGTGCTCGGTCCAGTCAGCAGCAACACAGATGCAATGGGCCTGTAATCACTTTTCTCCTTTCCCTACATGTATGTCTGTGAAGATTCTCAGTCATCCAGGTCATCGTGCCACCACCATCTTTGAACAGAGGGCGGGGCTTACGACACCAACTATCCATCTGTGATGCGGTTCTGAGATCCTTCCCAGACGCATTAATGCCCACATACATCTTGGGCCATTTGACCGCAGTAAGTCATATGATAGGGTGAGACTAGGTTTCACAGTGAGCTCACCCAAAACTTGCTGATTGTGACCTACACCCGCTTTCACACCTTGGCTTGTGTGATTAGGTAGAGGATCAATAGGGGGTCCATGACCCTCTTGGGGACACTCCCATAGGGCTTAAAATCTGGGACTCTCCACCAATTGCTCTTAGAACTGAAGAAGCTTCTCAGATGAAATGTTTTCAAGAAAGCCAGACGCTTTTCTTTCCAAGCCCCTTAGACTCTCCCTACACATACCTGCATCAGTGCACTGGCAATTCAAAAGTTCAAAACTTCTAAAACTTATGCCTGCTATGTGACAAATGGCAGAACTGTAGAGCTGATATTCTGAAACTCAGCTGTCACTGCATCATCCGACACATCACATCAGTATGTTTCAGTCATATTGAAACGCTTCATCTTTAAGTGGCAGCCATGAAAGGCAGATAAACTGTTTTTGTTGATAGGCCACTTCTTTAAAGAATTATGCTGATGTGTTTTGAACATTCAGCGTGCAGTTAAACCCACATGTACACTTATTATTCAGCTGTTATCTCAAACAACGTGCTTTGTAGTGTCGGTTTTAAAATGGTGATCTTTAGAAAAAACTATTAGCAATAAAAAAAAGGATCAACGGTAAGTTCACATTACATAGGTCATCGCGGTTAGCTCTATCTTAAATGTTGTTTGGGATTATACTTAATTACTTTGATCTCAGGAGAGCAGTTTATTTTTCCTCCTTTTTACTCAAGACTCCAGTTATTTGTAAGATACCATGGTCAGCAGTGGGCTGTGTCTATTTGAATATGAAAGCCTGGGATAGCACAGTGATGCAGTGATTAGCACTCTTACTTCAAGTAGGTCTCCCATCTACCATCTCCACACTGGGGTGCTTTGGAGTGTGCATGCTTTCACTTACTAGGTGTTTATACACCTCTGCATTTAAACATTATTATTCATCTTTGGCTCTCTTCCACATTGTGTTTTTGTCCACATTTGTGTCTTTTGTCTTGGCTCCCACACCTCGCCCTTAGCCATTCGCAGCAGATGGCCCTGCCCCTCCCTGAACCTGGTTCTGCTGGAGGTTTCTTCCTGTTACAAGGTAACAGGTGGCTGTAGCTCAGGAGGTAGAGCAGGTCATCTACTGGTGGTTCAATTTCTGGCTCCTCCAGTCTGCATGTCAAGTATCCTTTGGCAAGATACTAATCCCTAGTTGCTCTCCAATGCATCCATTCCAGAGTGTGAATGTACTTAGAAAGCACTATGTATAGAGAAAGTGCTTGTGAGAATGGGTGTGAATGTGGCATGTTGTCTAGCTTTGAGTACTCCGAGAGAGTAGAAAAGCACTATGTAAGAACCAGTCCAACTCCACCTGGGTGTCTATTGTCTTGTGTAGTCTGGGAGAAGATTGGGTGATGGGGTTGGTGCAGTTTTCTCTGCGGTGGAGTCGGGTGGGCTGCCCCGGACTCTTTGGGGGGCGTGGGTGGTTCTGCTGCTGCGGGCCCCGGTCCGGATGGGCCTGGGCCCCCTTGCCCTGGTGGGTTCCAGGGTGTTCCCCAGTGACAGCCTACTGGGGTCAGCGGGGGAGCTGGCCCCAGGGAGGGGCCGCTTGCCCCTCCCTCTCTTCCCTCCCCATCCTCAGCTGCCTTCCTCTTCCCGCTCCTCCACAATCACCCACACACGCAGGGCTTGGGGTGCAGGTATGTCACCAGGGTGCAGGGGAGGCACTCCCCCTCTGTCCCCTTCTGGCCGCCTGTGCCTCAATTTTATTCCGCAACCTAGACATCTGCATTACTCACACTCTCATAACACATACATATAGGGGCTTGGGGGTGGGCACGTCATACAGCATCCAGAGGATGGTCGGTGTATTCAAACCCACCTCTGGCGCTGGTGCCCTACCCTCAATTTTAAATGCATTTAGACACTAAGGGTTTTCGGGAGGAGCCGTGCTGCTCTCTGATAGGAAGCTAGTACCATGCTCTCCTGAGTTTTAAATGCACTTTAGAACAGCACACAGCAACACTACATATGAGCGGGCGGAGGGAGGTTTGAGGTCTTCACTCACCCCGGTTCTGTTAGCCGTCAGGGCTGGGGGGCTGGGAGGAGGTGCTGGCCGTCGGATTGGGATCTGGGATGCAGGGCCTCCCTGCTACTGCAGATACGGAGGCGGTCTGCTTTCCTCCACCCCAGAGAGAAGGGTTACATCTCCTGGGTCTGGGTACGGTTTTCCCTTCAGGGGGCAGGGGGTACCTGGACCTGGGATATAGAGTATGTTTGGGGAGTGTGAATGTGTGTACAGTGTCTATTTGTGTCTGTCTACACGTTGGGTGAGTGCCGAGTATTTGGTGGTGCATATGGGGTGGGAATGCACATTTGTGTCCGCGTGTGCCTGTTCGTCTGTGTCTATATGTCAGGTTGGGTCTTAGACTCAACCTCTCTGGGAACATCTCAGGCCCTCCAAAGTACGGAGGCCTTTCTCCCCTCACCACACTCCCTGTCGGTGGCTGATGCCCTCAGACGTTGGTGTGTCGGTGGTCCTTGTCGTCTGGAGCTGGGCGCTCATGTATGTACCGACTCACTCCTGGTGGCCGATTGGCGGGGCATGGCGCCTGTGGCCCAGCTGGGCCCCTTCTGGGGGGTGGAGTGCCCTCAGGCCTCTGGCCTCTGGGCCTGAGGCCCGGTCCTCTCTGGCACAGCTGGTTGCCGGCAGAGCCCGCGGGCACGTCACTGCAACCCCCTCTGGCCTCTGCTCCGTGGCTGCTGGGTGACCTCTCGTTGGGACTCTCCTCAGCTCTTCCCAGGAGGGTGGCACGGTTGGCCCCCCTGGTGGTCCTCCTTGGGTCCTTGTACTCTGGGGCCTCTGGATGTCTGGGGCCTGGATCTCCTCCATGCCTGCTTCATGCCCTGGGGGACGGGGCTATGACTCCCCACACTCCCTAGCAGATCGTTACATGGAGAAACCTTTGGAATACAAGCATGCTGATCCACACAGGTGTGCACACAGGTGTACACACGGGTGTTCACAGACACAAACTACACCTTTCTTGGCTGCTGCCTCAAAGCACATTGTGCGCTGTCTATCTTGCGTGCTGCACAATATCGTTTAATATTTAGTATCTACTGATATCTACTGCTAGCTAGTTTATTGTGATGGTGCTGTTTTTATTATGTTGCTCTTTTGTTTGTTTTCTCTTCTGTTTTTTCTTTTCTCCATACAGGTGATCCAGGTTTTTGTTTGTTTTTCTTTCTTTCTTCCCCCCTTTCTCACCGTCTCTTCTCCCCTCTGGTTTTCTTTCTCTCCCTCTCTTTCTTTCTTTCTCCCTGTCCTATCCCCCAGTCATGTCTGTCCCGTCTGTAACAACCGAAAATCAAATCAAATAAATACATAATTATAATAAAGGTCAATCAAATCAATATGGCAAGGCCATGATGATCCACTTGGATCCGCTTGGCATCTTTCTTGGCCTTCAGACAACAATTCTGATGGCTAAAGATCCAAACGGGACAGGCAAAAAAACCAAACTCTATAACTGTAGGGTCTTTATCCTATTATATCAAGCACATTGTTGTGATTTGGTGCTACATAAATAAAATTGAACTGGAGTGAATTCAATGTTCTTCCAGTGTCTGCGTGAGTGCTCTTCAGGTACTTTGCTTCATCTCACAATCCAAAGTCATGCAGTTAATGGGATTATGTTAACTGGTTTTTCTAAATTGCCAATGGCTGTGCATGTGAGTGTGGATGTTGTGTGTCACTCTGTGTTAGCCCTACAACAGAGTGGCGACTTGTGATAGGCTCCAGCAACCCCTTAAATTAGATAAGTGGAAGAAATTGAATGGATGTGATTTAACTTTATATGCTGGCATTAATTTCTTTTGGTTAACATTAGGGCTGGGTTTTTATAATCAATTTATCGATTAAAATCGATTCTGACTTGGATAATGTGAAATCGATTCATTAAAATCCTGAATCGATTTTTTAATATAAATTTATTTTGCCCGACATGACAGAACCTCAGGTGAAACCTCACAAAATTTCAACAACCACCAAACAGCTGAAACAGTAAATGAGAGCAGGAACACGGATTCTGCACAAAGAAGTAAACACAAAGCTCGACCCGCCGACGCATCAGAATCAGTGAGATGTGACTTTCTCACCCTACAACACGGACACGGTCGAGGCTGAAAGCCGACAGCTCACTGATCCTGATGTTTCGACGGGTCGAGCTTTGTGTTCACGCCCTTTTTTGCGCCGATTCTAAAGCTGTTAGTTTATCTCTCTCCAAACAATATTGACCGAACCAGCAGCAAAAGAAGATCCAACCCTTCACATAAACATCGTCATGAATTCACTCTGACTTTTGCTGTTTTGCTTCGACCACGATGCTCAGCTCTCTCTCTCTGTACTTCAAGAACAGTTTCCCGTCTAAAAATCTGTTTTCTGCATTATTCGCTTGCTTGTTACGCACAAGTCTACCGTTGTTTACAGACTGTCGGCCGCTGTTTGTTTTTTCCGTTTACATACTTCTGAAAAGAAAACCTCATTTCTGCCGTTCAATACTGAACAAATTTAAACTTTTTAAAATTATTCAAAATGCAAAACGCTGTGTCTCTAATAAAACCGCTGTAACGTCAGAGGTAATATTCATATGTTGATTAATGGTTTTCTTTCGTTTTTGATGTACTGCAGAATATTTTTATAAAATCCCAGAACAGGAAAATCACCTTCATGTTTTTCTGTGTTTTATCTTCAGCTACTTTGACACAAAGGCCTCTGCTGTGACGCTCACACCTTTGATAAAGTCTTGCGTGTGTGAGCTTCCTTTTTATTGATACAAAATTATGTAAATGTACTGATCTGAATTATAATATTTCTGACTGTCAAAATTTCCCAGATTCAAATTGAATTGAATCGAATCGAATTTAATCGAATCGTGGATCGAATTGATTCTAGAAATCAGTGACGATACCCAGCCCTAGTTAACATGCACATATGGTATCATGCTCAACTTGTCCAATTCTCTGTAGTAATATGAGGAAAAGTAAAAAAAAGAAACATCACTCTGCCATGATTCATGACAGTGCTTTATTCTGTGCCCATTAAAAAAGCAGCAAGAGAAAAGAGTCTTCCAAAATGTCTGCAAGTCTGCCAGAATGAACACTACAGATTATGAAGCTGATCATGACTTTATTTATTCACCTTAAAGTGAAAATTCAGTATGACTGGGCTGCAAACACGCTGATACCTAATCTCAAGGTGTGTGTGAAGCAAAAGCGTGATCCAAATATAAACAGCAAGAAAATCCTTTCATCAAACCCAGCACTGCTGCAGCAGCTGGGCGGATTTGACTTGTTTTATTAACCTCCACTTGATCTTTTTGACTCACATGTTAATCATTCAAACTCTAGGCTAGCAAGAGTTTATGTTCTGTCTATCCTTAGAATATTAAGTATTTATACACAGTACGTATTATAGGTTACCTGACGTGTATGCATGCCACCATACTGTCCTTTATTGTGTCACAAACATACAATAAATGCATCTCATTAGGGTTTGGAGGTCATTTTGCTGCACTAGATTGGATCCACCTATATTTCTTTCGTTTAAATCATGACAGTCTTATTTCAAGTGATCACCTTTACCCTATGATCAAACATTTCTGTCCTTATAGGAGGAGTCATCCATTGCCCATTAGGGCTCATGGAGGTGTTTGCAAGTAATAAAAATGATTTGAATCACACGTTATGTCTTCACAGTCACAGGATCTGATGCTGATTCATGGCTTCAGTGCAAATTTTAACTGAAAATAATAAAAAAAAAAAAATCCAGAAGTAATTAAATGACTATTTGAATCCACTACAGTCATGAAAACACGCGGAGCTGGTTTCTTGAGAAACAAAAAACACTTTACGATGCTTTTTTGCCACTTCACTCACAGTACAATTAAACCAGTTATGAGAATAAGAGGGTAGCGAAATGGGAATGTGAATTTGTTCCATATAGTGCTCTAAAGAAAGTACATTTCAAATAAATCTGATCCCAAAAGAATGGCAGATTAGCTTGGGTAAAAGACCGAAAGTTGAGGCACACAACGATGTGTGCTGCTGGTAAAGTTTCTGGGCTGCCTTTACTCGTAACAGCCATCCCTCAAGATTCTTTCCATTTATTGGAGATTATGTTTCGGAATTTCAGGAGCAGGACCACGCCTCCAAACACGCTTCTTCCGGCTGTCATCTACAGAGGTTCCCCCAGTTCCCCCTGATCATTCTCGTTTACGTGCCCCACCCTCCCTCCCTCCTTGGTCTCCATTTTTTAACTTCTTCACTTCTATTTAGTGCATGAAGATCTGCCAGGCCCGGGAGCCGTCGCCAGTCCCCTTCAAGGCCTTCCCAAAACAGCAGCTCAATTCATGTCAAAGCATCACCTTTACCTACTAAAACGCTGTCAAACCTAAAATGAGGACGTGGGCCCAGCGAGTGAAAAGCAATGCAATATCAGGGACTATAACATCTAATCCTTTTACTGAATCTGATGTTTTTGGCTTCTTTAATTATTTGTCTGTTTGTCTTGTGTTATTTTACTCGTATTCAGAAGAGTTTCATACTACTGATTCTATAGAGGCATTAAATAGAGCAGTGAAGGAAAAGAAGCACTTACCCTGTTTTAGCAAAGTTCGTCCAGTAGGTCATGACAACAGCACTTAACATCACGTCATTCTTGGAGAAATTGCAGTTGAAGAGATCCGTTGGGCCGATCATGGGGATTCCAAATACGTACGGGACTTCATCTCCATGAGCTGAGTCAGCCCAGCTGGGCTTCATGTCACTCTGACAGTGGTGATAGAAAGCATAGAAATATGTGGGCGAACCATACTGAGCATGGAGGTCAGCTGTGGCCACAGCTGGTGCCACCCACTGATGGTCAGTAAACAGAGCCACCAGGGTTTTGCGGCGAGTTTCTGGGTTCTCCTTGTCAGCCCAGTCAGTGTACATGAATTTGATGGTCTCACGGAGAGTGTCTTTGCCCTCAGGGTAGCCATACAGATGGTCAACAAAGTCAGAAACAGCAAAGTCAAAATCATTGGCAGACACGCCATCCTCACTGTCCACAATGCCATCAACAAATTTGAACCCCTCACCCTGATTGACCCCCAGCATAATGTCATAGTTCAGGAACTCCCCTTGCTCCATGAGAATCTGGGGGTCATCGGGGATCACATCACCATCGATCACTGGCCCGAAGGCAATGTGGTACTTAGCGGGTGTGATGTACTGCTCAATTAGTTCCTTGTAGTTCTTCTTCTGCAGACACTCCACCAGGTCGATGGTGTCCAGCATGTTGCAGCCCACCTTCTCAGCCAGGGCTCTTGTATATTTGGCAGGCTGGTAGTTGACTGCCCAGCTGGACAGAGCAGTGCCGCTCTGGATGATGGCTTTCTGGAACAGATCTGAGATTGGAATTCGTGTTAGTAATATACACACTTCACTGTATTCATGCTTTATGGTTTAAATTGGTATTGCAAAATCGGCAGTACTTTTCTCTTTCAAAACAGATTTTAATGGCACTCCAATCTATTTAACTGTTTGTCTGGTTACAGTGATTACTGAGTACATGCCCTTTTACCGTTTAATTGAATTCAGAATCGCTGAAAAATTCTGTGAAAGTTATTTTCAGATTCATTGTCACACATTGTTAAAAACTGGTGCAGCAGTTTATTGAACATGGAAATACAACATATGAAACAAAAACTGAGTTTTCAAGTTCAAACAAGCTAGAAAGTCAGTATTTGGTATGACCACCTTTAACAAAGCCTCAGCTCTCTTAGGCAACCTTTCACCTTGATAAAGCAAATGTTTTGCCACTTGTTTGTTAACACTATACCAACCAAGACAAGCACAGTTATGATCTTGGAGAACGAATTCTCGAGCAATTTGATGTACATTATTCTATTGTAAGACTATAGTAAGTAACCCTCTACGGCTCCTCTTCTTTCTTGGGTTTTGCTGCTTGAGGTATTCACTAAGCAAATGACGAGTTTTGGTCATCTTCCTGATGTACTCATGGGTCTTTGTTGTTTTATCCTGACACTCACTAGTCCTTGGCCACCTTCTGCTTAGCTTACAGTCTCAGGGTGCAGGACTTATGATCCCATCAGGGTGTAAGCACTGATTGCCCAGATCTTGTTATTCCCATTCAGCTCACTCCTCAGGACTTGTCTACTCTCTGAAGGAATTAAGTGTTTACGGCTTTCCTAGTGGGCTCTTCATCATTCCCATTTGCCTGTGGGATTCCAAGGTACTTGTAGCTGTCTTCAATATCTCCAATGTTTCCTTCTGGTAGTGCAATCCCCTCAGTTCTGACTACCTTCCCTCTTTGTCCGAATGATGTTCCAATGTCTTTGCTGGAGTTCCGAGTCGTGTGGATCAGTGAACTGATGTCTTGTTCACTCCTGGCATACAGCTTGTAGCATGCCAGTAGTATGTAATATCTGTAGCCAGTCTTATAACGATCTGGCTGAGAGTGTTCAGGCCTATGCAGAACAGCAGTGGGGACAGGTTAATACTTGGGAAATCCCACACTTAATGGCGTTTGCTATATACCCATAAAATTCCTGACATATGCGATTTGGGTCTTGTTGAATTTGTACTGTTTTAGGCATTTCTGGATCCATGTCTGATGCAGTGTTGCAGCTTTTCTTATAGTCAATACAGGCGGTGCACAGGTCGGTTAGTCTGGTCTTACAGACTCGAGAGACTGCTCTATCTACACGGAGTTGGTGTTTTGCCCCTCTGGTGTTTCTGCCAGTTCCTTTCTGGGCCCTGCTGATGTATTGAGCCTGTTCATCTTAGCCGCTATGATGCCTTTCAGGAGCATCCATGTTAAGCTGAGGCAGGGTAATAGCTGGTAGTTGGATGGGACCAGTCTGGGGATCCTTGAGGATCAGGACTGTCCGGCCTTCAGTTAGCCATTATGGAGGCATCTCCTCCATTAGTAGCTGATTCATTTGTGCTGCCAGATCGGCTCATGTATTAGTTTCTTTTCGGTTAGCCAGTCCTCCAACACTTCAACACTTACAGAAAACATTTCTATCCATCTACCCTACATGTAAAAAATAAAAATAACAACATGTACTAAGTGGGTACAAAGTGTGATAAAATGTGTTGCCAAAGAGGTCATGACTACACATTAGTACATGATGATGTGATGTGGGTAAGACTTCTCAAATGACACTGGGCATGCAGACCAGTATAACAGAATTCTAAGAAGCCATGTCTCCATTATTTCCAGCACACATTTCATAGCAAATAATAGAATAATTCATAATATTTAATTTACGTCTTTCTGTCTCTAACGAATGAATGAATGATAAACTGGCATATAGAAGATATTTGCTGTTACTATACTTCAGACTGGTTCCACATTCTGGAACGTTGTTAGCATGACTTCTCGAGCTGCCAGTCAGTAAGTGGGCCACAGTACGGTAGGAACACTGAAGCCATGGGTTCTATTTATATTCATGCAAACACAGTGGTGACTCAGCCGGGCTCAGTTAAAAGTATGTTATTCGGACAGAGCAGATGTTTCCCATAAAGCCTGGTTAGTCGTGTACAAGCTTTCACCACTGTCACTGTTAGTTAGATGTTCACTCTAAAACTTTACACACTGAAAGAGTGAGAGTGTTATCAGCTTCTGGTGTGCTGCTAATGCAAATGTTGAAGCTACATAAATCTTTATGGCAGCTTTACAACAGAGATCCAACTGAGGCAACAAGTGACAATACCTTCCTTTGTGAAGTCTGATAAAATGAAGGTTGCCTACAAGGGTGTATGGGCACCATGACTGCTGCAGCAATTGAACACAAGGGATTTTATATGTGTATATCAAGCCATTCATGTTTCTTCAAGTACAAGGTAAGCAAAATGAAACACCAAAATAGCCATGACATAAAGAAATAAAAATCTTCCCTCGCATATTTGGTAAAGCGACCAAGAGACTTTTACCAGCAAGATAAAAACATACATTTTGTGCAGAGTTTTGTTTTTCACAAAGTTTTCATATCACAAAGAGAGGACAGCTGAAGGGGAACTGCGAGAACATTTTCCAAATCTTCCAAATCCTGTTTTTTGCTTGTTTGTTTGTTTTTACTAGAAGAATTATCTTTTGTGTTTTTTAATTAAAATTTTCCATATTATTGTCTGTAAACAAAGATGTAAATACAGTCTTTTCTCATTCATACCTCATGCTCCAGTGTAAATGACTACAGACTGCATTTCAGTATCAAATATGATAAACAACCCAAGAAACGTGCATGTTTGTCATACGTATGAAGTGTTCTCTGGATTAGAAATAATCTAAGAGACAAAGAGCAAACACTCCATTTTCATACAGGAATATTTTTGGTTTGAAAAAGCTACAAAGTACACACGGTGAACAGGCGGGGCGATGGATATACAAACTGAAGCTCTTCCTTCAGCTGAGCAGAGCTTAGGTTTAAATTGAGGTTATGTTCTGTTTTCTGTGGTTTTGTTTCTTTGTTTACAAAAATTGCCCATCTACCTCTAGTTGCTGTGCACAATTAAGTCAATTAAGTGTTTGATTTGCTAGAACTGAATATAAACGAATCCAGTCTATGTTTGAGAAAAATCTGATTACCTAGGTATACATACTCAAGGACAAATAAATACTTCAAAATAGTGTTGCCATTGTTAACTATTGCACATGCCCCTTGCCACAGATGTATGTAAATGCAAAGCAAGAGGAAACAGATGCAGGAGCTACTTGTTTGCATCCTTAATATCAAGGGTAAGTGAGGGATAGGTCTAAATAACTACATGAATCTATTTAATACTGTAGGAGTAGTGTTAGTAGTAAAAAATGCAAATGCCTCAACTGTCATAATGTATTCGGTTTTAACTCTCCACTATCCATAACATATCGCAGCTATTCTAGCTCGAAAGGCAAGGTGCATTCAAGGCAGGATGCTAATCTTCACACCTATGATGAATTTAGAATCACCACTACACCTAATGGATGCCTATTTTTCCACAGAGAACATGCAAACTGCACGCAGATAAGCCCAGGCTGGATTGGAATTCAGATCTTCTGGTTGTGAGGTGCCAGTGCTAACCACTGTAGCACTGAGCCACCCTAGCATTATGATGCCCTATAATTTTAACTAAACAAGAGAAAACAGATGTCTTTTTGCTACATTGTTTCCTCTACTATGAAATGTGTTATCATTTCAGGTCTGCTTTAAAAAAAACCTTCCACGCTTCATGATTCACTGTGGGTTTGTTTTTGATGTGAAATCCACACTGCATCAAAATAACAGCAGGAATTATAAACTGATGACGAGACCCCTGCTTTTGACCATATATTACTGTGGTTGTGCCTTGATCCGTGAAAAAGAACATGTACCTTCTGAGTAATGTGAGAGGGTTAGCAGGCTGACACACGATGCTCCTGCACCAGAGCCAAAAATGGTCACTCGCTTTGGGTCTCCTTTGAAGGCCTGGATGTTTTCTTTGATCCACCTGAGAGCCTGAATCTGATCCAGCAGTCCATAGTTGCCCTTGGCTGCCTGGTCTCCTGTGCTTAGAAACCCTGTATTGGTGAAAACACACAAGAGAAAAGAGATCTCTTCTTTACTTCCAAAAGGCACTGATTTAATGGGAGTATTCAAATTACAAGTAATTTTTTAATCTCTGAAATGCCTAGTACACTTTTTTTAATCTGGAGGCAAGTTAAACTGGTGAAATAGTGTTGTATTTCTCACCTGAATCAATGTGACCTTGAGTATATTATGAAAACAGAAGATTGTGCTTCTCTGTATAATTATTTCATGACTGGACCAAAGCTGCACTTAGCTTCTTTTTAAAATCTTCTGAAACCATCTAGAGGTACTAGTGTGTACAATGCTGTAGAATATAGCTTAAACACACTTGAAGAAGTACCTACTATCTATTAAACTTAAAATAGTACCTATCATCCTCGTTTCTACAAGCACAAAGCAAAAGAACCAACCAAAAGCCCACAAATTTCCTTCAAATGTGCCTCTAAACTGTTATGCACAGAGTGTATGTGCACTAAACTGTCTGGTAAATGCTACCTCCTTCTGGTGACTTTTTTTAAAAATAGGAATCTTATATATTAAAGTTTCAAAGGGAACTTGTGCTAAATTCCAGCTCTGTGTTATTATTTTCAGTCTGTGTTGTTTCCTGTTTTATTTTGAAGGTCCAGGTCTGATGTTAATGTGTCTGGTTTTGCTTCCCCTGTTTGGTTAGGCCTGATCTGCCCCAGCTGTGTTTCCCTCCTGTTACTCATTCCCTGATTGCTCCCTCTGTGTATTTAAGCCCTGTGTTTCTCTGTGTCGCGATCTACCCTTATCTTGCTGTGTGTTTTTTGAGTGATTCTTTATTGTGAACATGTTGAAAAAGTACAACAAAATAGAATTAAAAGAGACAAAAGAACAAAGCAAAACAAAAGGAAAATGAGCAACCACAACTCCAAATAACCTTCATGTTCAAAAAGGAGCAGGAAGAAGCATAAGCTTAAGCTAGCTGTGTGTTCTGTCTGTGTAAGTATTTTGTAGTCCTAGTTTTGTTGCCCTTTTGAGTTCAGTATTAAAGCGTTCCGCCTCCGAGTGTCTGCACATTGGGTCCTCCTACTACCACTCCTGCCTGCACACAGCCGTCACATAACAGTCTGAGGTGATTTGAGCTATGCGACAAAGACACAATAACACAATAACAAATCTCCTGCTGGAAACAGTGATTAGAAGATGGGGGCACTGGTGATAAGTGGATGGACATGGTCAACAACAATACTGAAGTAGGTTGTTGTGTTTTGACAACCCTGCTGGTTCTAAAGTGTGTCAAGAAAATATCCCTGTTGCACCGGCCTAGGGGGAGCCGGAGTGCAACACAAGGAAAACAAGAAAAAGAAAGCAAAGAAGTAAAGCACACAGCCACTATTTGTTTTATTAATTCGACAGGTAGTGAGCGTCAGGGTGGGCATGGACAAAACAACAAACAAAACACACTAGAAATGAAAAAACAACAAACAAAACACACTAGAAATGAAACAGAACTAACTTCCCTACAGTGAGAAAACCCTAAAAGAAAATACAAGCCTCTTACCTGTCTCCCTAACCGAAACACGAGAAAAAGGTTCCTAAAAGAAGCGGCTTCCCACCCCTACAGCTACCATGTCCAGATAGAGGTCTTTCTAAACTATTTCCACTGCAGCCTAGCTCTTCTCATCTCAGGAAACTCAGTCACACAGACACAGGGCCGAACGCGCGGCTCGCTACAAACAGGAAGTGGGAGAGGCTGCCGGCCCAGTCAGGTCCCAATTTGTAGCTGGCCTCATTCCATCTTCCAACAATGGTCAGCCTCCACCTGGAAACTTACATAACTGCATCATTAAGTCCTTGCAAAAATGACACAAAGACAAAAAAATCACTGGAGAGCGTCTTTGAAAATGGAGAGAAAGCCAAAGATGTGACACCAGAAGAATCGCAGAGCGCCAACTAAAAGAAAGCTGCATTTAAAAGAAAATTTCAAGGATCATTATATTTGCATTACATCACCCAAACACACACACAGACAGTTTGTCCAACGTGAAACTGGTCCATGATAAAAAAGGCTTGGGGACCGCTGCCTTAAATCACCTTTTTTCCCACTGCCATGTCATTGGCTGATTAGATTTCTGATAAAAATACGTAAACAGGTATAAATAAATCAAATGGCCAGTGATACAGCACAATAGATGTCATGGAATGACTTTATGTGATGACCAAACTGATGTGAGGAACCACAAACATGCCTTCCAGTTTACGAGTGGCAGGAAATGTGCCATTTCTTACACCAAATTTCAATTTTATTCAATTCATTATCATTCTAGCATTAAAGTATTATCTGAATAATATCTGCATTCATCTCTATAAATATGCAGAATGATAAAAAATAATTGTTATCATTTACAAGCCACTCACTGTCAAGTATTGGAAGTGCTTTGAATTTGATTTTGCCCATGCCTACACAAACGGTTGGCCAGCAGACATCCATTTCAGTCAAGTGCCAGACCGAGCAGCTTGGCAGAAGCTTCCACATCCAAAACTTGTTGACAAATTAGCAAATGTGCCTAAACCCATTAAGAGGGTTTCTAAATGCTGACACTGGGGGAACTGGTGGAGCGTTCTTGCCAGGCCTGGGAGCTCGGCAGCCAAGCCGGGCAGCAACAGCCGGGCAGCAACAGCCAGTCCCTGTGAGTTAACCAAGAATGAGGCAGGGTAAATGACAAATGGGATGAGGGCGGCTGGGTAAGAAAGGGGAAAGAAAGACAAGAGGTAGCCTTTGGCTTTTTCATAGAGAGCCGATCCTGTTTGTCATGGTGAAGTGGAAAGGATGAGAGAGATGGGATGGAGGGCAGGGTAAGGGGAGATTACAAGGCCTCTGGCAGCCTTGTACACCCTGTAGGATGACCACGGGTCCTGGCACTGCTCGCCTTCCTTTTTCCCTTCTCCCTTCAGTCTTTCATTCCTGTTCTTTTCCCCGTTTCTCTCTCCCCTCACATATCTCACCACAAAGAAGCCAAAGAGAGAGGCACGCCTATCAGGCAGTCTTCAGGATGTGTGAAGATTAGTCAGTGCTTCATTTCAAAGCACTATGTCCTCAAAATAGACTGCATGCATAACTAAGCCTACAGCCTAGAGATGCATCATTGACAACATTTTAGAAGCACAGGCTTAAAGAAAAAAATAAATCTACATGTCAATTTGAAACATTGTTTAGACAAAACTTTTTGGGGTAAATTAGCACTTTACACGTAGCACTGCATAACGTAAAGTTAAACAAGCTGGTGTGTCATTTTAATGATGACGCAAATTTCAAACAGACAAAAGGGACTCAAAGTTTGTTTGTTTTTTTTAAAGAAAAATATCAAAAGCTGAAAAATGTGGTTCATTAACACATTTTTCTTGTATCTGAGTCTCACCCAGTCCTCATTAGTAGTCCTACAATTCATCAGTGTCACCTGTTAAAGGTAGTTCCCCTACTGATTGTGGCACTTGTCATTTCTGGAATGATTTTAGTAGCCTGGACAGCAGGCGCCAAGGAAAGATTCATTTAGTGCCACTAGGTAATGGACGGGTTTTTATACAGTGCTCTTCTACTCTGAGCACCCATAGTGCTTTACACAACTTTCACACCAGCACTTTATTCTGTGCTCGTTCTAAGTAAGTGCTTCCATCCCACAGACATTCAGACAACGTGGGGTTAGTATCTTGGCCAAAGATATTTGGCATGCAGACTGGAGCAGACAAGGATCGACTGGTAGGCTCTACCACCTGAACTACAGCCACCAGGGGAAACCTGTAAGAGCTATTTGCACGAATAAAGAATAATCCTCAGACTTTTACCTTTACTGCTCCATAAAAGGTTAAAAGTGAATGTCCACAATTTAGAATTTTATTCAATAAATTTAGCAGGAGCAAAGCAAAATGAAGTAGTAGGAATCCTAAACCAAAAATCAAACCACTTCAACTGTACCTAACTAACCTGCTCTGAGCCAATCTGATTTTGTTCTTATTTTGCTGGAGAGAGGTTTAGCCCCTTGTTCTGAGTTGATGATAATCAGCCAACAGGAAAGGAGCATCCCCTGGGCATTCAGTGGAAGTATGACGTAAATCAAAATCCTCTTCTGAGCTGCTCGTCTCGCAGAAGACAAAAAGGAAGAACCCTGAGTCTCTGTCACACTTTTTATGACCAGTGCCTGCAGTGCTTGGAAAAAGAATTAACATAAATTCCTGATTTTGAAATGTGTTTTATTTTGATGCCAAAGGGAAATAGGATCAGAACAACATGACGTGAACATTTTTGGTATTTTGTTAGTAAAATAAGTCCATAATTTATTCTGGTGATGAGTCATTTTGGAAACATGCCAAGTTGCTAATTGACATTATCAATATTGGTGTAGGGAAACCAAGATCTTGGAGCAAGTTACACTAATGGAATATGAGCACAGTCACTCCAAACTTACTTCATCCACATAGAAAATCTGAGGTGAGATAAAAAATGAATTTTTACTATATATATTAGAAAATAGCATCAGATGACATACAGAGTGAGTGACACATATGAAAGTGAAACTGGCACTGCAGCTCTGTGGACAGACGGTGACCCGGCAGAATGCCAAGTGCAGAAGCTTTGGGCACAAACTGTTCACAGGCCACAGAGCGTATGAGTCACTGTTTAATTTAATAACATTCACTTACACTCATACTGGAAATGACAAGTATTTCTTTATCTCATTGAAACTTAAATGTATAAGTTACATTTAAGTTAAAAAACAAACTAGAATTACCAACAGGATGTGAATAAACAGCCACAATCTCAGACATATGTCAGACATAATATATGTTGCAACAACCATGTCAATATGTAAAGCCATTAGCAACATTGCAAATCTTGCCTCATTTAAACTTCACCAGTTGATGTATCATGACATATGGCACAGCTGTCTAACACCAGGACCAAAGAAAATAATAGCTTTTTTCTATTAAAACTCTCTGACGACTCTTTCCAACCCATATTTCCTGATGAGGCCTTTTATGAAATGCAATGGAGAGTTTTTGGTTACACGTGACCATAGAGGGCATTTTAAACTGTGTTTGAAAAGAGAGTGCCTTCCAAAGATCACCTCAAACAAGGATAATGTGAATCTAAGAACCGCTCTTTCTTAAAACCTGTTGAGGACCATGCCTGAGGTTGGCTGAGGTTGGTCTATAGATGCATATTTAAAAAAATGAATTAATAATCTATATAAAACAAGTAAATGATCTGCACTGGTGTCACCTTTTGTCTTTGGTAGTACAAAGAACAACAATAAATGTGAGCATCACGCTGTGACCATTATCGCAGCAGACAGCGGCTGCACGAACAGCTGGTTAACATGCAGCCATCATCATATTTCCAACACCCGGCTGAGAAGCACCTGAAATCCTGTTTAATTTCACCTCCTGACATTTTTCATCATCACAGTTTTCATGACAGTTGAGACAAGAAGCTACAAGGTGACTGAGTACTGCATCCATGCCCCCCCCCCACACACACACACACACACACACACACTCACTCACTCACTCACTCACTCACTCACACACACACACACACACACACACACACACACACACACACACACACACACACACACACACACACACACACACACACACACCACACACAGTGAATATTACTATCCTGGATATTGTTATGAATAGGCTCAGATCTGACTCACTATGGGTGCTTTCAGCGTTTATTGACATGGTGTTCTTGTTGTCCATGTGATGTATATGGATTAGTGTTACTCGTGGCATTGATGGTGAATGCTCTACGTTAGATCGCTGATTCTGTAGAGGCCCAGGCTGTTTCTTTTCAATCTGCCATTATTCTGTTTTATCAGCTGTCACTTTCTACTCTGACCTTAAACCACTCCGCCCATTAGATTTACTTAAATTGCATTTTGCTCCATCTCTCTTCAGTTTCCCAATCTGGGATAAATATAATATAAATCTCACCAAGCTTATCAACATTTTCAAGCTTCAATCAAACCGAATGCAAACACGCTGCAAATGTTTCTAAATTACAGCAAAATGAATGTTCATCCTCCCATCTGTTTCCATTTCACTTTGCCCTTTGTTGCATTATGTTGTCATCAGTAAGCCAACTTTCATATCTTATTAAAAACATCATATATTAAGATTTCCTTTTTCTTTTCAAGTTTTTTGCTCAGGGTGGCTATAAAAAAGGCGACCGTAGCCTGCAGCTGGAGACTCATTTGTAGTGACATTCTGAAATTAGATGCAAGAGACGCATACCTGAGATTCATGAGAAACACGCTAACTGGACACTTCCTGCTCTCCACTGCTTCAACAAAAGCTCAAGAAAACAAAACAACAAAACATCACTTGGTCTTTGATAGAACCTTGGAGCTATTTATTGTATGGACACATTATTTTGGTGCTAATGTGGTACATTTTCTTGGGCATCAAATTCAACGATACGTTCTTTCGCTCCACGTTTACAGTCAGTGGCAAATTAATGGTAAACTGAGCATCCAAACAGGTGGCTGCTACAGCAAATACTCACAACATGAAGGTAATAGCAGTACACTGTGCATGCTGTCCAGAAAGTAAGCTCTCCATGAAACATTAATTATCAGAGAGAATGGAAGGCAGTGATTTAAGATAAGCTTAGCAAGGTCAGCAGCTCTCAGCCGTAGCCATGTCCAAACCTTCCTCGTGTCGCATGCAAATTTGCTGAACAGGCTAAATCAACTGAGCACAATCACCGAGGCAAGGGAAGGTGAAGACAAGGCATTTAAAGCGTGTCAATTTCTGGTAATGAGAAAGAAGAAGCATTAAAGCCCACACGGGACATCCCTGGCATTAAACACTAGCTCCTCTGACTGACAGCACAGCAGTGGAACCAACAGACCACAGCTGTCAGGTACGTCAGCCACTGTGGGTGCATTTGAGGGTCACATCATGTGGCACATTTTTGGATGGCAGCAGAGCAATGAGTCACACTCACAATGGCATTATGATCATGACTGAGAAAGATATTCCTCTACTAACTTCTCTTTTTTTCACGTAAGCTGCAGATTAGCTTTGGTTGGCTAGGCTTCATCCTGTCTCTGCAGACTACACATATTTGACAGTATTTTGGAGGTTAGCACCAATGTCATCATTAATGGAGGTACAAATACATGTAATGTATGTCAATTCACATACTAACACAGTAGGTTTTACTTCAGGTCCATTAAAGAGTCTCACAGCGACACAGTGTTGCCTTGAATGATGTCATCCATCATGCTCAGCAACACATGCTCCACGGTTTGGTTATGCTGTGACTTTATTATGCAGCCAGTTACCAGCAGTGTTGGTCAAGTTACTTGAAAAAAGTAATCAGTAACTGATTACTGATTACTTCCCCAAAAAAGTAATCCCGTTACTTTACTGATTAGTTATTTTCAAAAGTAATTAATTACTTAGTTACTTAGTTACTTTTTAAAAGCACGATTTACAACCTGAATAGGTGATAAAGCGATAGATCTTTCAGCCCAATTCTACTTTTTCTACATAATCCATCATACAAAAAATGAAGTCTCTTTTTAAAACTTGTTTTATTAGTTTTAATCTTTTAACTTTATGCATCAAGCAAAAATTTAATTATATGCAACATTCTCTGACTGGAAGAAATTAGTTTAACATTTAAACCTATTTTCTGCACATTCCAGCACATAAAATAAAATATTTTGTGTGTTTACACTCAGTCTTTCAAATAGATGCAAGTAAAACACAGCAGAAAATAAATAAAGTCAAAGACTCAGCGGTCCTGTTGCTCTATTTTCACCTGTAAAGCAGGAGTGGGGTAGGCGGAGGTTTACCCTGGTGCAGGTGTGCCGCGGTCAGTTGAAGAATCCGCGAGTTTCTCTGTGAGTTTCCCATTACGTCGTAGCTACTCGGTGCTTGTTGGAAGTTTAGGGTTTTTTCGCTGTAAAAAGAAGTTTTCTTCCCACGCACAGCGGACACTAATGTTTTTGTCACTTTTTATGGAATCAAACTCAAAGTAAGGTCAGTACTTCCACGCTTTAAACGCTGCACGCTCATACTCTCTCTGCACATCGATATAGTGATCCATTGTTGATCTGCACACAGCTGTTGTCACTAACGTCGCACTCGCTTACGTCACTGTCATGAGACATTCTCACAAAAAAATCACGGTTTTAGTAACGCAGTAACGCAGCGTTCCTATGGGAAAGTAACGGTAATCTAATTACCGTTTTTGCAATAGTAATCCCTTACTTTACTCGTTACTTGAAAAAAGTAATCAGATTACAGTAACGTGTTACAAGTAACGCGTTACTGCCCATCTCTGGTTACCAGTTTAATGATACTATGTTAAGATTATCCATTACAGCGCCCTGCTGGTGGCAATGGGGGCACAAAACAAAGGTAAAGACCAGAAAATGGCCTGTGATCTATCAATGACATAATCAGTAGAAATTAAGTGCTGATATAATCTCACTGCGTAAGGTGACGTTGGAGGGATGTCTTTTAGAAGGACCTTCTTGTAAAGGCTATTTATAGTCCAAATGTGGTCACTGTGGACATCTTTCAATCTCAAACTTTGTTTTTATAATGTTTCTACATGTATAGGCTCTGCAGTCCCATGTTTTCAGCGGAGGGCAGGTTTTCTGGACAGAAACAGTCATGTGTGAACGAATGCAGAGGGAAGAGCATCTCCAAGATGGCGCGAGCTCCTGAGCTAAAACAAAAGTGAACAGCTGCACGGTGCAGAAATGTCCTCAGCTTCTCACAAGCAGTTTGATAAATGTGAGCATGAACTTCTCCTACTTTAGTCGCAACTTCTCTCAGTCCTGCTACCGAACACAAACACAATTACTTCCTGTTACAAAGCTCTTCATGATAAAACTCGATACCAACCTCACTAAAATAAAACGCAAGTGCTCTTTTAAACTTATCAAACACATTGTACTCCTTTTAAAAGGAATTCAAACTTTTTTCTAAATACTTGAACCATTATTATTTTACATTTTAACATCGATCAATTTAATAAATGACAGTTTTAACCTGGTTACAAACAAATAGGTTGATTAATTACAATAAATAAACCAATTAAAGAAAAGCAGGAAAACCTACATGCACTGAATGAATCAGCAGGCAAAGACAAATAAATCGTGTTTGTTTATAGATAATCAGTATTCCTACGTATCATTGCTGATAACAACAATGTTAAGATTTGTAAATAAAAATAATTACTTTTATTAATCCTGTAAATTCCCTGCATCTGTCATAGACGTCCAAAGAAATGAACCAGTCCAACGTTCAAATGTTGAACGTCATGTTGATGTCCAGGCTGGGTCATGGTTGGACCTCCAAACTGTGGATCAAGTTTGGACGTCAAACAGAATTAGTCACGGGCCAACGTCATCCGCACGTCTATCCAACATCCAGTGCTTAGTGGGGGTTTTGTTCCATCTTTTATTAAGTTATTTTAGCAATTCTTAGTAAAATTCTTTGTGTAGCACATCCTCCTGAGACCCAGCCTATTCATTACTCTCCTCTGTAGTGGGCACATGAATAAAAAAAGTTCAACTGAAAGATATTTTCCTCGGTCCTCACGAGCTTTTGGTCCTGACCATTCAATAGAAATTCGTGGAAACTTTTCTTTTTTGCCATCTACAGACTCAGTGTGGTGCAGCTACCCAAACTTTGGGCCCAGTGAGGTGGATTATTTTGGTAATTGTGTTGTAACCATGTTGGGTATAACCTTGGATACTGAAAGTAAGAAATCAAAAAGAAAAAAATCAATTCACCGTAACTCAAAAAAACAAGACTGAGCAGAGTGATTCCATCTGGCCCAGAAAATCGTAGAATCTTGTATAAAAAGCTCTTTGGAAAGCTAGGACAGACAAAACAAATATTTATTAAGGCTGCTTCTCTTGTGTTCTTTCCTATTTAATCCAATTCATCAATGTGACAATTAGAGCCCATTCCTACAACACTGTTAATCAATGCTACGATTTTAAATATCAGCTTATCTCTAAAACGCTGTGTTCCACAGGCTTTTAAGCGGCCTGCAATTAACCCGCCTCTTATGAAGCCCTTACTTGATCTAGCTAAATTTACACTAAGATTCAGACCACAGCTCAGGAAAATGCACAGGCTGCAGCATGCCTGTGCTCATGAATTTGATGAGTGGAGGAAATGGAGATGGATGAATGGCACAAACCAATTACTTAAAATACAGGCATGTCTTTTTGGGCCCTCTAAATCTGAGAAACATTTAGTTATCTTGGGATTACCTTCTCCAATAACTACGAGCAACCTAGGACTCATTTTTGACCATGATGCATTCTTCACATAAAACAAATATGCACTTCTTTCTTCTGTGCTATATTGATAAAATTAGAAGCATCATGTCTCAGAGTAATGCTGAAAAACTAGTTGTTACTTCTATGTTGAACTATTGTAATTCCTTATTACCAGGCTGTTCCAAAATCTCCTTGAAAAAGCTTTCATTGATCCGGTTGCACTTTACTGTTAGACTATAGGCCTACTGGTGTTTCTTTGTATTTTTAAGAATAGAATGGCAAGAAAATCCATTTGTTATCAGGCCCCTCTCCTGTGGACCCAACATCTAGTTTGGATTCAGGAGACAGACATCCTGTTCTATTTTTAAGATTAGGTTTAAAACTTTCCTTTTTATTAAATTGTATAGTTGGGGCTGAATCACGTCACCCTAAATCATTCCTTTGTTACTTGTTGTAAGTTCAGGCTGCCGGGATACGTTAAATGATGCACTGAGCATTTCTTCTGTATTCCACTCTTTTCACTTGAGTTTGACTTTTGTGTTCTCTCTCCTAGTGTGTGTGTGTGTGTGTGTGTGTGTGTGTGTGTGTGTGTGTGTGTCCCTTCCTTCCTCCTTCCTTCCTGTTCCTGTTGCTTATAAGGCATTTCTGATTGTTTGAATTCTTCCCTGATATCGTAGGCTCTTATTTTAAGGTTCAGCCTGTAACTTGCCTCTTTCTTGTGTTTCAGTAACTGGTATGGGCGCCAACTAAGACTGAAAGTGTCCATAACCTGCACTGTATTAGGACATTGCAAGAATGGTGATAATTAAAAGTGAATTACTGATCATTCAAAGTGAAAGAAATGGAAAAGAGCATGAGGGAGACAGTGAGTGAGAGAGAGGCGTCATACTGAACATGTTAGTCAAGATGTTTAAACATACAATCACTGAGGGTACAGAATTTTCACATACTGCAATGTAACATAATAGTACAAAAAAGTAATTATTCTATTATTAAATAATAGAAATGTAAAGCATCCTTCCTGGAATATGTGCTCCTTTCTTGTTCGCGAGATGTTGGTAAAGTCAGAGCCAGCTGTAGCGTCCGCTAATCTGTGCTCTGCACACACACAAAAGATTATGTGCCTATAAATAGATGAAGTTTTAATGAACAGGCATTCATCCATACACTTTTGTGGTGTTTGGAAAAGAAGACTTTGATAGCAACTTGAACCTGAACACAACTTCTAAATTCTGGGAATTCTTCTCAATAGTTCGTATACTGCCAGACGAACCCAGATGTTCCCTGTCTGAATTATTTGAGGACATTTCAAAGTGGGTAAACAATGTGCATCTGTTCTCTGAGGCTTTTTTCTCACTTTGAGTGAGAAAGTCTTTGATGAGATGCAACTTTTATCACAATAGCAAAGTCAGAGTCTTCTCCTCTGTTTACTTTGACATGAAAGAGTCTGTTTCACAGTATCAAAGGGAACAACACAGACCTCATTTGTGGATTTGGTACAGCTTTGGGCACAAATAAACCCTTCTACACATTTATTCGCTGCCTGCTTAAATACTAATGACAGGTTTTTAAAATGTGATCAGATCAACACTCGTGATTAGATTAGATCTACACCAGTGGAACACGGAGTGCTGGAGCATCCCCCAGAACTCCTACTCCCCACAGCCTTGCTCCTATTATGTGTAATGTAATGATACCAGCGGTACGCGTGGTGTACTGTTTGTCGCTGTCATTTTTGTCTGTTAGCCTGTTGTTTGTGACTCTTGTCATTCAAGCAATCATGTTCATGCCGGTGTATGATCGACAAACACTCGCCACTGTAGACACGCTGGTTAGCTCATGAAGCTCAGATCTGTCAGCTGCATTTTTCTACTGTTTTCCAGACAAAGCAGGAATTACCACCTTGCTTCTTTGTGTCCTGGTGCTTCCTGGATCCCACTGACACTTGCCTGGAACCTGTGGTTAGCCTGGATGAGGTGTTCCAACCCCACCGCCTCTGTTGCCCCAGGCCTGCCTGCACAGGGTTAATCTCAGGTCCTAACCTAGAGGTCCTGCTGAAGTCCTGCTGCTCTAGGTCCTGCCAGGTGCGGTCTGGTAAATACCAAATCACCGGCAAACAAAACTTTTAACCTTAGGAATGTGTCAGTCACACAGAGAAAAGTTTAGGGGAGCTGAAAATATCCCCTAGTGCAGCAGTCCGCAACCTTTTGTGCTCCATGGACCGGTTTAATGTCAGACAATATTTTCACAGACCGGTCTTTAAGCTGTCGCGGATTAATACAACAAAATTAAAGACACGACCGAGACAGAAACGGTGGTATTTTGTAAATATAATAATAAACATGAATTCACTGTGTAACTATTAGCAGCGTCCTGCTGAAATGCACCGACAGCATTGAGAGTAACATCCTCCTCTCTGCCCCTTAATGCTCTCTGGTCGCTATGGTAACGCGTAAACATTTCTTTCAAAATAAGACGCATGACTACAACACGGGAAAAGACCCGGGGAAACCGAGTTAACGATGAAAGCCCTGAAAACCATACATTTCACAATTTCACAGCGATTTTAAGCTCAACAGTTAAATCTGTGCAGTAGTGAAGTCTTGTTTCTTTTGTTTGAGGTGAAAGATGAAACCTCTTTAGCATTTGGAGACAGTAAAACATGCCTTCATTACGCCTTGGCTAGTTTAGTGTAATGCACTTTATGCCAGTCTTTCCTCTCACAGTCGATTCAAAATGAAGCGCCTCTTCTCTTAACTGGAAGCTGCACATTACACGTTCTAACTTCCCTCCACTGGCTGCCTGTCAACTTTGGTGTTTCCTTCCCTCTGTCACCAAGTGCTGGCTGAGTGGGAGTCATCTGATTGTTGGGGTTACTGTAGGGTGTTTACCTTACAACATAAAGCATGTTGAAGTAACTGCTGTGATTTGGTGCGATTGAGGTTTTGCACGTGATGTCATGCGCACATCTCTCAAGAGCTGTCCGCCATATTGGACATAATAATGGGTAACAATCACATCCAATAAATCATACGTCGTTAACACAGAAATTTCCATCGTAGCACCCAACAGTAGAGCAGAATATAGACATCGTGAGGGGAAGAAAGCAGTCATCAAGATAGAAAGAGAATCTTTCTTTTTATCACTGTCCCGCCGATTTGGATACAGGAAGACGAAAACAAACGTTTACCTGATATAGTAGAATCAGTTACGCATCTTTTGAATTTTAAAAATGAACAATATCTGTTTCAAATGCCGGCTAAACAACAACAAAGCATTATAAGCTACTGTCATGCCAGCTAACATTAGACTTAGCATCCTGAAACTCCTAATATGTTTTTCCTTCATAAAAACAGTTTAATTACACTCTCAGATCACATGAGAGTTTGCTTGCTGCGTGCTTGTCTGCCCACATCAGCTTCACCTCAAAAAGACTTTCAGTAACAGCAGTGAACCGGAGCTAACAGCATCTAACAGAGACAAAACCTACTGATGGGAAATTATCTTCATCAGCTCACCTCAGTATCAATGTCTACCTCAAATGAGATGCATGAACTTATTGACAATGTCAGAGATAATAAGCAGAGACATGGAAATTTAAAAATGTAATAAAAATCAGGTAAATATGTGAGCAGTGACCAGCGACTCTGATTCCAGGCAAAATCAAGTGACTTTGGTTTGTGACCCCTCTCGACAGAAAATACTGATAACCATTCAAACTTTTGTAAGCTTCAGATCTCATCCAGTATCGTCTGAGGGGTCAATATAAATCATGTGAAGTCAGCGATAGTGACAGGATTTCACTTCACAACATCAGTAAGCTGAAACTTCCATCTTCATCCCCCCCTGCCTAAAATCTTTACATAAAGAGCAAAATGCTCACCATGAAAGTGCTGTACTTCCTCTGAGAGCGTATATACCAGGGGTGTCCAACTCCAGGCCTCAAGGGCCGGCGTCCTGCAGGTTTTAGATCTCACCCTGCTTCAAAACACCTGAATCAAAAGATTAGTTCATCACCAGGCCTCTGGAGAACTTCAGGACATATTGAGGAGGTCATTTAAATCGGCTGTGTTGGATCAAGGACACATGTAAAACCTGCAGGACACCGGCCCTCGAGGCCTGGAGTTCCCCACCCCTGGTATATACTCTTGTTTGTTTACCCTTTAACTACCACACCAAGTAAAATGCAATGGAAAAAGCCTAATGTGCTCGACCATTTGGTTAAGCAGGTTCTTAAAGGGTTAACTCGTCTACTTAATGTTTGGGAGGTTTTTACTCACTTAACGCGCCAGGATTGTCCAACATGTGTTCTTATCTAAATCTGGGTAAGATGCTAAATAAGTGTTTGTCCCAACTGAAACTTTACAAGGAAAGAAAAAGCTGATTTTTCCGTGTACTGCAGCAGTATTTAAATATCAGCTTTAAATATATTTCAGCTCCATGAAGCACAGCAGTGATTCTTTTTGTTTTTAATGTGATCAAAATTCTAAGCACCCTGAGACGTGGTTTAATGGGATCATAATGCATATTCAGGAACATGCACCGTTTGGATTTGATGCATTTTTATGTGATTGCAATTTGAACACTAGGGACATTAGGTAAAATCCCTTTGAAGTGATATCTATGTCCAAGATTCTGTGACTATCTTCAAAAGCTCGAAATGGGTTTGATTTAGGTAGACCAATGCAACACTCCAGAACAAAAACACTTGAACGGAATCAAACATTTAAACAGTCTGTCCTCTAAAAAAGATTTCAGCAAACTTTAGTGCAGACAGGAACTCGTCGCCATTCAAGGAAAAAAAAAGGGAGTCTGTGTGTGAGAGAGACAGATATTCTGCTACAGCGAGCCCCTCTCAGCTGTGGAAAAGCGTGATTGGTTTCACATCCATTCATCCAGGGTGCTATCCCAGTCATCCACTGGCGTATGTTCATTAAGTTCTGTAGAGCTAATTAGAATCTATTTGACATCCATGGGGAGACATCTGCACAGCTTGCAGACTGCACAAACATTTCACAGGCACAAGTAGTCGTGCGCACTGTAAGCATTTTACATGGGGGAAGATGCTATCATAGCATGCAAGGTATTATAAAGCAAGTGAATAAACGTTTCATTAGCAGTGCGTATAATGAAACCAGTTTTGACTATTGCGCCTCCTTAAATAATATAGGTGGGCCTGACAGCTGACATCATTGTTCTTTTATATTATTGGCTCTTTGCTCTCTGAAACAGATCTCGTCCCACCCCTTATTTGAACAATAAAGCAGATTTAATTACATTCAGTTACTGGCTGTGCAAAAAAGGGAAAAAGTGTCCCTGTACCCCCATCAGAGTTCATGTTGACAATAAAAATCATTAGAGAAGTCAGAGTTGAAACAGAACAAAACTTGTAATAATGCAGAATGCACTGGAGGCACTTTGAGCACATTTAGCAAAATAAAGTTCTAATTAATCAAATTACTGCAAACCAACTGACAAGTGATGAATGTGGAACGCTCAGGGCTCCTGTGGGTTAGTGGCCTGAGGGCCAGCAGCCCATTGTACCTGGTTGCTGGTGAAGCACTAATAATAGAAACTCTCCCAAAGAATCCTTTTTTAAATTATTTATTTATTTCTTCAAATTGACTCAGATGTTTAACAACATCATCAGTGAGCAGGGAGAACATGTTTGACGAGTTCTGCTGCAGGAAAAAAGAAAAAATACAGATGTTCCCCTGATCAGGATCAATCCTGAGCATTATTTCTCATAACTGCAGAAACATATTTTTTAGGACTTCATCCACAATGAAAAGCTCAGAGGCCATATGTACAAACATTTATCCCAGAAAAAAACTAAGATGAGAAAATCAAAGCCAAAATTACCAGATCGCTAATCCACCATCATCTTGATTTTCTTCTTTGTCTTAGGCTGCTCCCTTCAGGTTGCCGCACTGGATCACCTGCCATCGCTACCACCCTACACCTGGCTTTCACCCACCTGAGCCTGCTGTGCTTGAACACCTCCCTCTGCAACTGGATCCTGGACTTTCTGACGGAGAGAATTCAGACAGTCCGGATCGGCAACAGCATCTCCAACACCACCACACTGAGCACTGGAGCCCCACAGGGCTGTGTGCTCAACCCACTGCTGTTCACCACATCATCAAGTTCGCTGATGACACGACTGTGGTTTGTCTCATCAGCCCAAGTGATGAGTCAGCATACAAAAAGGAGGTGCAGCAGCTGGTGTAGAGTCAACAATCATCTCTTTTGAGTCAACAAAAGAGATGATTGTTGACTTCAGGAGAGCACAGAAATCACTGTCCAATAAACATCAATGGATCCTCTGTGGAGGTCGTCAAGAGCACCAAATTCTTTGGTGTCCACCTGGTGGAGAACCTCTCCTGGTCCCTCAACACCAGCTCCATAACCAAGAAGGCTCAGCAGCATCTCTACTTCCTGCGCAAACTGAGGAAAGCCCAGCTGCCATTATCCATTCTTACGACCTTCTACAGAGAGACTATCGAGAGCGTCCTGAGCAGCTGCATCACTGTCTGGTATGGTAACTGCACTGTATCGGAGTGCAACACCCTACAAAGCAGCTGAGAAGATCATTGGAGCTCCTCTCCCCTCCATCACCGACTCTTACAGCACCCGCTCCATCCACAAAGCCACCAGCATTGTGGAAGACGCCACACACCCCACACACTCTTCACCCTCCTGCCTTCTGGCATTCGGGCCCTCACTGCCAGACTGCGATCAAGTAATTTTTTTCACAACCCACTGTCGTTGTTGCACTTTTCTAATGCACTGTTGTGTCTGTATCGCTCTGCTCTGTCTTTGTTTTGTTTGTTTGTTTTTGCAATGTTTGCACACTTGCACTTCATGCAGTCCTGTGTTGATTGCCTGTCATATGTAGCACCATGGTCTTGGAGGAGCGTTGCCTCGCTTCACTGTGTACTGTAGCACTGCACATGGTTGAACTGACAATAAAGCCACTTGACTTGGCTAGTATGCAGTAAGTAGCAGTAGTAATGATCAATCTTCACATTTTTTGAAGCTATAAATATGGTGATATTAAGCACATCAATAAACAAAGCACTGTTTTTCTTTAAAAACGTGTCTTGCTGTGCAGTACCTACTGTATGTGCAGCGCACAGTGGGTACCTCTGTAATGACTGTAGCATTATGCAGCATTTTTATGTTTATGTTCAGTAACTTGTAAGTAAGTGACAGAAACAGATGGGGAGGTGGTCTCCACAGAGACCTGCAATATAACATGTTTGTTTATATTTTTTAGGCTCACTATTGTTCTTTTGGAGATTAAAGCACAGACAGAAATCTGGATGTGAAACCACTTTTTTATTCACTGTGTGCTTTGTGTACTCACCGTTCAGTCTAAACGCTTTCCAGTTTTGTGGATGTCTCTAAAACATTTATTGCTTGCATCTATCTACCATGCATAAAATCTGGCTGCTGTGCATATGAGTGAGTTATGATTAATTTATGAAGACACCTGCATGGACACTATTCTTAGTGTCACTATCAAAACACTGCAATGCAATATTACATGCGGAATCACACTTTCCACTCCTCTGTGGTTCTGAAATAGTTTGATATCCTCATCATTTATGTTCTAGGTAGTGAGAAGAATTATAAAGCAAAACTAAATCCAGCACAGTTTGTAGCCATGCATTGGCTAAATTTTGTATTAGAGTTTTATGCTAATGTAATTAGACAGTTTAACTACTGCTCCTTATGGTTGCTTGGAAATGCTGAGTTCAGTGATGGGCAAATGTCAAGCTTTGCCAAAAAGACCAAAACTTGAAAAAAAAATGATCCGACCATTTTTTCATGTGCACCCCACAAAAATAATACCGTATTTTTTGGACCATAAGGCGCACTGGATTATAATGTTCCCTCTGCTGCGCTGTGCACAATTGTGCACTGCTGGCACGTCTCTGCGCACAAAAAAATCTAACCTGAATTGGAATTAAAATAAATACTTTAACAATTCTGTTTTGCAGTTTTAGTTTTGCAGTGTTGCGATTCACACTCGTATATACACAGCTAATCAACGTTTACAGGCTATGACAGCGTCCTTATGTGCGACACCGGTGTTTTAGCAAAGCGGCTGATGTGGCGTGAAGCCACGTTAATGACAACGTGTACAACCATTGGAGATGTGAGCAGGACAGACGGAACAACTGACGGACAAAGTGTGGACTTTATACCAGTTTTTAAATTGTGTTGATCGGCCACGTAAAACCAGAGTTATGATAAAATATCTGCAATGTTTGGTTTCCTTCCTGAATACTGTCGTTGTTTATATTTACTGCAGGAAGAAACGGTAAAAATTGCGTTTTATAAGGAAAATGCTCGAAAGCCTGTGAGCAAAAACAAAACCAATAAACCCCCCACCCTTTCCTATTGGTGGAAAAAAGGACCATGTCGACCAATCAAAAAATGATATGGCAACATCCAGTAGCGGTTTTAGATACGGGCGACACAGGCGGTTGCCGGGGCGGCATCACGGGCATCGGCAAAAAAAAATAAATAAAAAAATTGCTGGTACTCATGCTGCCCCGACGTCAGCCAGCGCATACTGGGAATGGCACAGGCACCGATCGGTTTTCTATCGCCCATTTGCTGGGAGTAAGGGCGCCCTCTGTTTGCGAGGTGCGCCTGCTGCACAGGGAGGAGAGGGCGGGGCGGCGGGGATTCTCTGGCTGGCTGGAGCAGCATCTAATAACCAACTCGCAAAATAAAAACAAAATAAAAACAACACAACAAACACGAAAACACCAGACATCATGATACAGACTTATAATTTGCACCGATGTTTTTTCGAAATTCTGTACACGAAAAGTGAGCGCGAGAGCCCTCGGTGCGCCTGCTCGCTGCTGAAGTCAAAGTCAACTTTATTGTCATCTCTGCTACATACAGTCCAGTTAGAGAGACGAGACGACGAGGCTCCAGTTACAGCAGTGCAAGTAAACAAACAATAAATATAAGAAGAGTAAGAAAATAAATACACACTTTAGGACCAGGGGTAAAGGATCAATAACAATTTAAAATTTACAGTTTGATGATTTAAAGTCTCACACAACCCGTCGAAAGGGGAGGGGGCCGGCTGCTTCCAAATAGAGCACATTTCATTCATAATGTTGTAAATCCAAGCCCATTATGGATTCATGATTGAATCCTGGGTTGTGTGAAATCCCAGAAATGCACCTTAGACAAAGTGAATCTGTGAACTAAGGTGTAGGTGTGTTAGGTCATGTTGTGGTGATCCTCGAGTTGGGGGATTTGTGTTCATACTGGAGGGCAAAATTAAAACCAATGGAAGATGGACAAGAAAAGTTCAAAGCCATCAGGTGCTCAGTTTAGAAAAAATAGAAAAGAAGAGAAACGAGCAAAAGATGCAGGTAAGCAGATGTGTGATTGGATAATGGCAGCTCATCCTGAAACAATCAGTCAGAATACTTTATTAATCCCTAAGGAAATAATGTGGGTTACAGTTGCTCCAAGAAGAAATGGATTGGATGCTGGCGTGACCACAGTGCTCACGTCTGCTGTTGCTCACAGTGGTCCAAGGGACGCTCAGGGAGTTTGTGTGTTCAGACACATGAAACATTAGAGGGAACATTGATTATAAGGCGCATTAAGTGAAACAAAACAGTCAGGTAAGTCAAACTTTACTCAACTCATTGTTCTTTCTTCCTCCACTTCCGTAGCTCTCGCAGCGGCTCTATTCCCATGTTGTTGCAGTATATTAATGACTAACCTCGTATTGTGGATGGATTATCTCAGTTGTTCTCCTGACTGAAGTTTGGTGCTTTTACAGAATCCTGCCATGCGATTACATTTGTCCCTAACCATATACCAGCTAGCTAAACTTCAGTAACCCTACAAACATCACTGCTGTTTAGTTTTCTGTCTTCATTTATATTAGAAGTGACAGCAGAGCTGTACGTTTGAATTCTTTCAGAAATCTCTGTCAGAACATGCTATATCATGTTTAGGTGGAAGCTAGCGAGCTAACTTCCTGCTAACTTCTAACTCTGTTAAATGTAATAAATTCTGTTTTCATGGATGCCTGGATGTTAAACTTTATTGTTACACCAGGTAAAGCAGCAACGCTGATGATTTTATTGAAGATAAAAGAGTTTAGACAGTTTGTAACTCTCAGTGATGCTGCAGTGTTCGTTTGACTTTGGGACCTGAAGGGACGGAGTTTAGGACCCAGATCACTCCGCGAGGCTTCTGACTACGGCAGCCGTAATGCTCCGACAATCCATCAAGTGGTGCGGCTTCATAGCTACCAAAGTCGTACTAAAACATTTTTGACAGATTTCTGAGTGCCGTGTAGCACAGCGGTCTCCAACCTTTTTTGCACCACGGACCGGTTTATGCCCGACAATATTTTCATGGACCGGCCTTTAAGGTGTCGCGGATAAATACAACAAAATAAAACTAGTACTGGTACCGAAAAAAGAAGATTTATTCATAACACACGTGAAAAGACCCAGGAAAACCGAGTTAACGATAAAAACAATAATAAAATAACGCTTAAAACCGATAAAAACCCTGAAAACCAGACATTTCACACTTGAGCCTCAACTCTCGCGGCCCGGTACCAAACGACTCACGGACCGGTACCGGTCCGAGGCTCGGGGGTTGGGGACCGCTGGTGTAGCACATAAAATCGGTTTGAGGTCAGTAAGCACAACCAGAATTCATACATAAGGCGCACTGTCAATTTTTGAGAAAATTAAAGGATTTTAAGTGCGCCTTATAGTGCAGAAAATACGTTATGTGTTATTGATAATTAATATGAATTACTGTCATATACTACTGGATACATGTGTCAGTTGTAATCTTTAGAACTTTTAAAAATCAAACCAAGTCAGTTAAATCTTAACCATCCATAATAATACACTATATATTACCATATGTAACATGGGTATAACTAAAATTGACAGTTGAACTGACTGCCACACAGTGCACCTTAGTGGCCACTGTTCAAACCCTAGGAATGGTGTTCAGTTCAGTATCACTTTAAAAAAGCACATACTCGGCTGATCACCTTGAAACTATATGCAACATGTTTATCACATCAGAGCACAAAATGTGATGATGAGATCCTGAGGCATCCTGTGTCATTGCTTCATAAACGGCAGCAGAGCACCCAGACTCTGACCATGTGTCACTGCACGTCAGAGCTACCTCCTTACTTCCCCTTCCTCTTCTTAGCTTCCATCTGTGCCTGCAAGCCCCAGGCAGGACTGCTGTAGCTCAGACACCCACATCTTCAAAGACTCATCTTTGAGTGGCCATCCACATGATTTTACACACTCACACTCTGTGAGTGTGACAGGAGTGATGCAAAATCTATGAGAAAGCGCCCGCTCCTCTACCGGGCAAGCAGATAGACACTCCCATGCTTGCCTGGTAGAGGGAAAAAAACAAAAAACAACCACAGGCTGAAAGGATGCATCCCAATCCAAAATATTTTTCTCTACCTTTGAGTTTCATGACATTTACCCTCTCGTCATCATACAGCTCGGTTAAGTGGGGGTGTCAGCCCCCTCTTAGTTTCCTACAATGGTCCTGAAACCCAGCCAACCATGGCATATCTGCAGTTGGCAGAGAAATGAATGAGGCCACACAGAGAGAAATATGCTTTCAAAATGAAACACGTTTCTGAGCAAGATGGCCTCTGGGAAGCTGACTTGATAACAGGGTGAAGGAGTCACTTAGTCATACCGGCTGATAAAGCCAACCTTCAGGATGTTCATGTGAGGACATTACTGCACAAATGCATGTGGGTATGTTATGTGTAAGATGCTTCCCTGACCATATATCATATTAAATAGTCACAATAATGGGAATTTCATTCAAAATCAAAACTGTAGGTATTGCATTGGGGGAGGAATACAAGTGCATTTACTCAAGTACTGCATGGAAGGAGTTTCTCCTTTTAGTTTCCAAACACAATCATGTACAGTATATGACATACGCACTCAGCATGGATGATAGTCATCTTTTTTCCTCCCGTGTTTATTTTAACATTTATTTCTTCACACTTGCTTCCTTCCTCTCTAACCTTCCTTCTTTACATTCCTTTGTTCTGCCCTTGCCCATTTTATTCCTTCCAGTCCCGTCTCCAGTCTTTCTTTGGCCCCTCCCTCTTCTGTTTGTCTTCCATTCTTTTTCTGCTTCTGTTTGTTCCTTTTTCCCTTCATTTTTTTATCCTGTTCCACTGTTTAATCTGTGCTTACATCTTTTCCTTCTATTGTTTTATTTACAACTTCTTGCTTATAATATTACTTTTAGTAGTTTTAGTAGTGTTGATTGTTTAACTTTAATAAAGCATCACAACATTCCTTGCATGCAGCACTCTACATAGAAGAATGGAAGTGTACTGGTGTCATCAGAACACTTTACACTTGTCATGTGGGGAAATGGGAGACAGCAAAGAAGAAAATCAGTGGAAATTTGAGGTTGTGGATCTGGCAGTGAGGCTTAACGAGCTTTCCACTCCCAGGCTGTAGCTCAGGTGGCAGAGCAGGTCAGCCACTAATCAGAAGGTCGGTGGTTCGATCCCAGGCTGCCTCCTGGCTGCATGCCAAATATCCTTGGGCAAGATACTAACCCCATGTTTGCCTACTGGTGGTGGTCAGAGGGCCCGGTGGCGCCTGTGTCTGGCAGCCTTGCCTCTGTCAGTGCGCCCCAGGGCAGCTGTGGCTACAATGTAGCTTGCCAACGCCAGTGTGTGAATGTGTGTGTGTGAATGGGTGAATGACTGAATGTAGTGTAAAGCGCTTTGGGGTCCTATGGACTAGAAAAGCGCTATACAAATGCAGGCCATTTACCATTTACCTCAGCTGTGCTCGTCCCTCCTTGGAGGCTACTGCCAGCTACGGCGTACATATTTCGGGGTTGTATGATGTGTGACAGAGCTGTCACGGGTATCGAGGCTGCGTGCAGCAAATCCAATGACTGTGGCGAGGAGTGCGGGGAGGACAGGCCAGGCAGTGGGAAGTAATGGTGGGATGGAGGGGGAGAGGAGACGGGAGGAGGAGAGCTCAAATAGAGTGACAGCTTGTCCAGGTGGGGGACAGCTTGGTGACAGTGATGGAGGGGGAGTAGCTCCATCGCACACTGTCATCATGTTCCTATGGTCACTGCTATCCTTTGCAGCATTGCAGACTTTCTTTACTACTGAAAACCCAGCAGCGTTTTCAGATTTGTGCAGTGAAAGCAGATAATTCAGTGTGGACACACTGCAGCAGAGCGAGCTGTGCACACTCTGCTACAGCACTGAACCCTGGACACAGCTCTGGCTAGATCTGGGTCACAAGGCATTAAATCCCCCTGTTCATCAGCTGCCCTTACACACACACACATTCATGCAGGCACATACGCACACACACACACACACACACACACACACACACACTCACATGCACGCATGCACACACATTCATGCAGGCACACACGCACACACACATTCATGCAGGCACATACGCACACACACGCACACGCACACGCGCACGCACACACATTCATGCAGGCACACACGCACACACACAAACACACACATACGTGCACGCACACACACAAACGCACACAACTGGGCCCAAATATGCAGCCTACTACCGTCACTTCACTGCATCCCATCTGTCCCCTAAAAGCCTGGCTATCAAATCCACCAGGGTCTGATAGGTCAACTTCCATGGAGCTGCCAGACGCACGTGAACCAGCCAGCTGACAATGCTCATATCCTACTAACAACAACACAGCCAGCAGAGAACAGAGGCTGTTGCTCTAGGACTGCAATGTACAAACCAGCATCTGGAAACATACCTATTTACAGCTCACTCAAATATATAAAATATGACATATTTTTCTTAATAATTATGAATTATGAAAAAAAGATTTAATATTGTAGCCCCACCATTCTCAGTCAGATTACTGCAAGCTGCAGTGACCATAAAAAGGAGTATAAACAGGTCAGAAATCCAGAGAAGGAAGATATCCAGCAATTCAAATTAAAGGCTGTCTGGTGAAAAAGGGAGACCAACAGAGCTGAGGAGATAACCACATTGCAGAATTCTTTGAGGAGACCTCAGCACAGTTGGTGTTTTTCCAGCTACTATCCACTGTCAGACTTCACCATGAAATTCTTGAGCTGATCCGATGTTCGTTTTTACTTCTGAAAATCAATCCAGGGAGATGAGAAAGCTGACTTCCACCACAAAACAGGGGAAAGGGTGCAAGCAGACATTCTCTTAGTCTAGATTCACGTGATGCTTAAGTTCAGCTGCAAGGCTCTGTTAACAACACCTGAACTGCTGTAAATAACCCAAATGAAATTTCAGCAATGCTATGTTCAAGCTCTTACAGCTCCTTTATGTTGAGGATGAGGCGAGAAATCCAATTTAATAAATAATCAATATCTGTGATTACATGTCTGTTGATTTTATGATGTACCATTCCATCACCTCAACCATTGTGTCGAGTCAACAGACGTAGGTGGAGAAACACATCAGGAATCACCACTGAGCAACATGCAGGCATATCAAAGCAGCTCTTTGTAGGAGGTGCTGCTTTCAAGAGCCACATGGCATTCTCAACAGAAAGGCTGATAAAGATGCTCTGCCACCCCAATGCCTGAACAAAATAAAGAGACAAACATCCACCCCCTGTTTGGGTCACAGGGCAGACCTCACTCTTCCTGACCACCACCTCCAGCTCGGCCAGGGGAAAGCAAGGCATTCCCAAGCCAGCCAAGAGACACGTGTCTTGGGTATGCCCTGGGGCCCTGTCCTAGTAGGACACACTTGAAACAACTCACTTAGGAGGTATCCTGGAGGCCTCCTACTCAGATGCCCACACCACATCTAAATAGCGTCCCTACTCTGAGCCCCTGCACCATGTGATCAAGCTCCTCATCCCACCTTTAAGGGAGTGCAAACTCCCATATGAATTCCCAGAAGAGCAGATTATCTTCTCTGGACGATCTTTCTTTTCTTTTTTTAAACCACACTTGCTCTTCATGTTCTAGAATACAAGAGATAAAGGACAACAATGTACAGCTCACAGCGTGTGCTACATTTTTGCACATCTTTGTTACATCATTCTTTGATACCTTTCTCTTAAACAACCATCTTCACCAGTTTTCAGCATCCAGTCTGTATCTGGAGGGATCATTTGGAGAATCACTTGTCAGGTTGCAATGGGTTTGATCAATGCATTCCAGTAAGATCGCATGCATGAATAGCAACCTATTTTGTTGGGGTTGTGCACATGTGCACATCCTTTGTGATACAAAATGATGTGCAAAAAGCAAAAAAGTGGATTTTTTTCACAGTTGTTATCACTTCATGTGTTATGAGTAGTTTTCATACCTGCTTAGGTATCCCTGTGTACTAGAAATTATATTAGACAACTACCTGTTTTCTCAGTTACACCTGAGTGAGACATTATCCCTGTCTTGATTACACTTAGAGACAACGTGAGGACTACATGTATGAATTGCATGAGCTGGCTTAGGCTAGACACACAAAACCAACAACTTCATTACTTATTTTAATTTCTCAAAAGAGCCACAGTTTATGTTTTTGGGAGAGCATTCACAATCTGAAGCAGATTATCCATCTTTTACGTCCTGAACAGATAAAATCAGATTCGGGTGTTCTGCTGGGGAGTGCAGACAAAAGCCCAGGGTGCAGGAAGCATCAGCCAGCAGAGACACAAACACTGTTCATGGTTTCACTGGATTATGTTCACTTGTGTTCTTCTCAGATCAACCGTGGTGCTCTCAATACTCCCACATACCTTAAACACAGCTGGCATGCAGAAAAGGCAGCAGGATAAAGTCAAACACTTCTAGATTTTTCATCTAAATGCTAAAGAATCACACAAGGATGAGAACTGGTACAGACCTGTGTTAAAAATACATAGTGAGACATAAAGTCAGATCTTGCTCACTTCTGTACAAGTTGTAAATGAGGTTTTGATAATGTACGAGATATTAAACATACTGATGCATGCTCACCACATGTGAAACATCCTGGAAATCATAAATGACCCATAGCAGCAAATGCTGCTCTGTAGGTAAGAGCTGTGCATTAACGTGAATACATATCTGCTGGCCCAGCATAGTTCAGACTCAGCTTAAGCTTGGTTGGTTCAGCTAACATAAAGTCCATTCTACAAAGACCGGCTGGTGTCACAAGTACCCAGAACCTATTGAGAACTCAACTGGAGATGTTATTTGAAAATACATCTGTTAATCTCCACATAACATTGTTTAGGTAACCTGAATAATTTCATGTCTTGCTGACAGTTTTCTCTGGTAAGAAGACAAAATTGCCATGTTTTTAGACTGAACACAAATTAGCCCATATGCTGATCCATAAAGGTCACCATGCATGTAGGAAGAATATGACTAATAGTGACGTTAAACCATGTGATATGTGTGGAGGAGCTCGCATTCATCAAGATTCATTTGAACTGCAATAGGTTCATTAAGGAAATGAGCACCAACCGCTGCCTCCATGCTTGTGTGTTCAGCACATCAAAGCAGCGCTGGCCCCGCATGGTGGTCGGTCAGCTCACTCTTCTCTTTCTTTGCCCTCAAGTTGTTGAGCGACAACACTCTTTAATCAGCTTTGCATCTGGGGAATGCTCTCCCTCGCAGATATCATGCAAATGAGGCTACTACTCTTTGGTGGGGCCTGATGCATGCTGGTGGTTGGCTGCTATGCAATCAGCCCTGAAATTCGTCTTCTGACAGTCTCTCAGGAACAAACACAATTTACCTCTTACGTTCTGTGTGGGCTTCCAGATGGATGGAAGTGAAAAGTGATCTTTGGTTTTGCTAACAGTGACTAAGACTTTATTGAAAAAGCTGTGGTGAATGTACCGAGAAAAAACCCATTCAATGACCGGTGTGCACATCTGCAGATCCTTCAAGGGCCAAAAGAAACTTTGATTTTGTTCATCTCTGTTAAATCTTAGATTACACTGAGTGCTTGAGTTATTCAGGCGAATGTCCAGACACCTGTAGCAACGACCCACTCTACCTCCTGAACCACAGCCCTTCAATAATCAGCCAGTAATCACATTTTCATATATCACTTTCATTTCCACACCTCACACCCTGATCCAGGATACGTCAGCCTGCAGGGAAGAAGAAATTCAGTCTGATGGCTGTTTTTGCCTTTTTGCAAGTGTAAGGAAGAGCTGTCTCTGATGCCCTAAGTGTCTGCAGGAGCTGAATAAAGGTACACTGAGTCTTTGTGCAGACAACCTGCCTTTCAACCACAATGGGCTGAGTGTGATATGAAAGCTCATATCGATGGTTGTATAGTCACATCTCTGAGTAATCTGGAACGAAGCTGACATACCAGACGTTTCTTTTCAGGGCTGTTTACTATTCCATGCTATGGCTTTTATGATAAGCATCAATCAGATTCCAGGGTCTGGGCTCTGTAACATCTTAAACACGCTTTAAGAATATGACAGCTGTGATGCAAGAGCAATGGCTGAGTGGTGACACAATGAAAGCTAACTACTAAGGACAAAGGTTGAACAAAGGTGGGAAAAGAAGACTTTACTAATATTCTTATGAAATGAGTGATGTTGAGCATTTAGTCTGCATCACTCGCTGGGCCCACGTCCTCACTTTAGGTTTGACAGCGTTTTTTACTAGATAAAGGCAAATGGCTTCAAGATGAACTGAGCCGCCGTTTGGGGAAGGCTTCGGAAGGGGGCTGGGCCTTTCTTTTTTCTTTGCTATGAGCCCAGAGTGATGTACAATGCTGCATATTGCAAATACAGTACAGATGGAGTCCATTATGTCAACAAATGAGTGCCAGTGTGAGGAAAGTGTGAGGTAGTCAGAGGACAGGACAGGGGGAAGTTAGCCGATGCCCACTGAGTGATACCAGCTCTTTAAGCTCCAAAATCTTTGCTGTTATTCTCCTTCACTTTGATTTACATGTGTTGGGGACATTTTTGCTTTGTTTTCTCAGAGTGTTCATGTGGATGAGGTAATTTTCTGGTCCCTTTTATTATCCTCCCAACCTGTGGTGCTGCTTTTCATTCAGAGAAAAACAAGCATGCCATCTTGTCTATACGCAATTACTAAAAAATCATTTGTAGCTTGCAATTATCTTAACTATTCTTTGGTTGTCATAGCATTTACTCAGCGAACGATAGCGTACTCATCTAGCACAGATCTCTGAGAAAACAGGACAGGTCCCCACCCTATGCAGCCTTTGTTGTTGCTGCTGCAGCCAGCTTCTGTCGTCAGAGGAAAACAGTATTGGATCACAGAGGTTTCAGGAGCAATAGACAATTAAAATGAAAAGAAAAAGAAGAGAACAACTGTGCTTCCCTTTGGCCATTGTATCTCCTGTTATTGGCTGCAGCACAGCTATGTTTATGTGTAGGCTGATGCTGCGAGAGGCATCCATCTCCCTTCTGCCTTCTGTATATGGAGAGTAGCAACGAAAGCTAATAAAATTTCAAATGTAAGGCAAGGCAAGTTTATTTATAGAGCACAATTCAACAACAAGGTGATGCATAGTGCTTTACAGAGACATTAAAAAACAAAAACAAATAAAAAGCATGATTTAAAATTGATTAAAAAAAACAGTAGATAAAATCAGTAATGCTAAAGAAAGTAATGCTTTCTTACCAAAAATTACTCAAACAATTCAAAAACTCAAATGACAAAAACTTTCCAACAAGTAGTAAAAACCAACAGAGTGCAGTCCCAAAAAGACAAAAGCTGCTAATCCATTAGTACTCGCCACGGCTCGCCACAACTCGGTTTGCCATTACAATTGAGTACCTCTAGGCTCTCTGAGGTACGGAGGCCTATCTCCCCTCACCACACTCCCTGCGGTGGCTGATGCCCTCAGATGTTGGTGTGTCGGTGGTTCTTGGTGTCTGGGGCTGGGCGCTCATGTATGTACCGACTCACTCCTGGTGGCCGATTGGCGGGGCCTGGCGCCTGTACCTGGGCTGGGCTCTTCTGGGGGGTGGGGTACCCTCAGGCCTCTGGCCTCTGGGCCTGAGGCCCGGTCCTCTCTGGCACAGCTGGCTGCCGGCAGAGCCCGCGGGCACGTCACTGCAACCCCCTCTGGCCTCTGCTCCGTAGCTGCTGGGTGACCTCTCGTTTGGGGCTCTCCTCAGCTCTTCCCAGGAGGGTGGCACGGTTGCCCCCCCTGGTGATCCTCCTTGGGTCCTCGTATTCTATGGCCTCTGGATGTCTGGGCTCTGGATCTCCTCCATACCTGCTTCATACCCTGGGGGACGGGGCTATGGCTCTCTACACTCCCTAGCAGATCGTTACATGGAGAAACCTTTGGAATACAAGCGCGCTGATCCACACAGGTGTGCACACAGGTGTTAAAAGACACAATGTCAGGAGTTGTGTGGAGGTGAGGAAGAAGGAACCCAAACGCAGGACTCGCAGGTAGGTGAAGCCTGGTGGTTTATTATGATGAGCAGATGAAACAGGACATGAAACGGAGGGCTGACTGAACTGAAATGACTGAACTGGCTGGCTGGATTGGAAACACGGACAGCGTACACAACATCAACATCAATGAAACGACCAAGAACTGGTGAAACGAGGAACTTAAATACACAGGTTGAATGAAACAGGTGAGTACAGGGCTGAACATAATCTGACTAATGACACAAGAGAAAAGCTGACACGGGAAAAAACAGGAAGTGAGAACATTAATGTGGCGAACTAAACTGAACATGAACAAACTGTCAACCACCCAGGAACCCTGACACACAAACTACAACTTCCTTGGCTGCTACCTCAAAGCACATTGTGCGCTGTTGATCTTGTGTGCTGCACAATAACATATAATATTTAGTATCTACTGTTATCTACTGTTAGCTAGTTTATTGTGATGTTGTTGTTTTTATTATGTTGCTCTTTTGTTTGTTTTCTCTTCTGTTTTTTCTTATCTCCATACAGGTGATCCAGGTGTTTTGTTTGTTTTTCTTTCTTTCTTCCCCCCTTTCTCACCGTCTCTTCTCCCCTCTGGTTTTCTTTCTCTCCCTCTCTTTCTTTCTTTCTCCCTGTCCTATCCCCCAGTCATGTCTGTCCCATCTGTAACAACCGAAAATCAAATCAAATAAATACATAATTATAATAAGTCCACGATGATCCACTTGGATCCGCTTGGCATCTTTCTTGGCCTTCAGACAACAATTCTGATGGCTAAAAATCCAAACGGGACAGGCAAAAAACCCCAAAACAACTGAGTACCTCCGAATGTGCGTGCTTGTTGTCATAGCGTCCAAGCGTCCTGTGACATAATTGCTATGCGACACGAACGCTACAACAAAGGTAGACGTCGATACCTGCTGCTCAGTCTGGGGCTTCTCGTCAGACTCGGGGGCCACGGCTTGTTTTCTGTAGCCATTTTCCTCATTGGCGGGTTTCAAAAATGGTGGTTTTGATCTTCATGAATGAGATGGTCTCATGACTCATCGGATGTTGATACTGACCAGCCAATTGGTGGCATGTAGTCTGACAACGTCACATTTTACTTGCTTGGATCACTTGGAACCCCGGCCGAGCAGGTACTGTTTTAGTATGTGGTACCAGGTACTATGACCTACTGGAAACCCCCAGGAACCGTGGTGAACCATGCCAAGTCGATCTGAGTAGGTCCTTATGGAAAAGCAGCTTCCTACCAAGCTGTGATGATCATTGGCATTACAGACCTGATAACAAATAGTTCAGTTTTTTTAAGTTTGATATGTAGGGCTACTATTAAAAACATGTTCACACATAGTCTAGTGGGAGGATATAAATATAAGGGTAAGCAACACAGCAAAATCAAAAACTAGAAGCAGGGGGAAACTGCTAGCCTGGTTTTACCAAGATTTAAAAACACATCTTTAAACAACTTTAAAACTCACATGTAATATTATATTTGAAGTAAGCTGGCTATAAATACCTCATTCACAGCCTCAAACTCAAACTGAACTAAATTATGTGCATGCAGGTTTTAAGGATTTCAATATGTGTATTATAATATATTGAATCTGTTTTGCTTCTTTAATACTCTGAATTGAAGAATGTTGACAGTAGATTTACTAACCCTGCGCAAATTTGCGTAAATCCCCTGGTGTGTGTGTGTGTGTGTGTGTGTGTGTGTGTGTGTGTGTGTGTGTGTGTGTTGGCTTAAACAGGTGGAGATTGCTGATTTAATAAAGTTTCACCTCCCTGTTCTGAGTGGTGAGTTTTGTCTCATGTTATGTCGAGGTTAACCCAAGCCCAGGGACGAAACATGAATTTGGGTGTGTCCATTCTTTCTTGTGGTCATTGTCCTTGTTGTTGTGTTGGGTAAGTTGCTCTTTGTTATTTTATTTGTTTTTCTTGTGTTGGGGTGGCACTATGGAGTTTCAGTTAGAGGACTTTAACTGTAACTGAAGAAAAGTTGAACAGGTGTAAGAAAGATGACCTCATACCTTTTGCAAAGTTCTTTGCTTAAGATTTAGGTTTTGCTGGTGTTCCTGGCTGACTGCAAAGTCCCTCTGTGCAAGTTGGTGCTTCGATGGAGGAACTGCAAGTAATGCATCTCATAAAGGAGCTAGAGTTGCTCATTTAGGAACTGCTCATAAAGTTAGAGGTCATGCATTAAAGGAGAGAGCTCAGGAAATGGAGGAGCTGCATCTGCCAGTCCTTCCACTCTTTAGTCAGCCCCTCAGTCATCATCCCCTAAGCCAGAAGACAGCTTTGATGTGAGCAGTCACAAATTAGTCCCACCTTTCAGAGACTCTGAAGAAGATTCAAATTTCACAGCATTTGAGCGCACTGCAGGTACATTACAATTAGGGCTGGGTATCGTCACTGATTTCTAGAATCGATTCAATTCCGATTCACAAGGTCCCGAATCGATTCGATTTAATTCGATTCGATTTAAATCTGGGAAATTTTGACAGTCAGAAATGTTATAATTCAGATCAGTACATTTACATATTTTTGTATCAATAAAAAGGAAGCTGACACATGCAAGACTTTATCAAAGGTGTGAGCGTCACAGCAGAGGCCTTTGTGTCAAAGTAGCTGAAGATAAAACACAGAAAAACATGAAGGAGATTTTCCTGGCCTGGATTTTATAAAAATATTCTGCAGTAGATCAAAAACGAAAGAAAACCATTAATCAACACATGAACATTACCTCTGACGTTACAGCGGTTTTATTAGAGACACGGCTAAGCGTTTTGCATTTTGCATAATTTTAAAAAGTTTAAATTTGTTCAGTATTGAACGGCAGAAATTAGGTTTTCTTTTTCTTTTCGGAAGAATGTAAAAGGGGAAAAAACAGCGGCCGACAGCCTGTAAACAACAGTAGACTTGTGCGTAACAAGCAAGCGAATAATGAAGAAAGGGAAACTGTTCTTGAAGTACAGAGAGAGAGAGAGAGCTGTGCATCGCGGTGGAAGCAAAACAGTAAAAGTCAGAGTGAATTCATGACGATGTTTATGTGAAGCGTTTGGATCTTCTTTTGCTGCTGGTTCGGTCAACATTGTTTGGAGAGAGATCAAACTAACAGCTTTAGAACCGGCTCATAAAGGGGGTAAACACAAAGCTCGGACCCGCCGACAGATCAGAATCAGCGAGCTGTCGGCTTTCAGCCCCGACTGTGAGAAAGGCGACATCTCACTGATTCTGATCCGCGGGTCGCGCTGTGTGTTTAAGTCTATGTGCAGAATCCGTGTTCCTGCTCTCATTTACTGTCTTAACTGTTTGGTGGTTCTTGAAATTTTGTGAGATGCATTTCGGGCAAAATAAATTTATATTAAAAAATCGATTCAGGATTTTAATGAATCGATTTTAATCGATGAATCGATTATAAAAACCCACCCCTAATTACAATGCCCAAAGAGTGTGTAGTCTCTTTTTTTGCATGACACTGGTTTCATGGCGGCGTCCTACTGTTTCCAGCTCAGTCCTACAGTGGCAGAGATGGGTTAGCGAGTGGAGTTCTGCATGGTGTGTGCGTCATTGCATTTCATTCAGTAGTTGTCCCAGACTGTGTCAGACAAATTTAAAATCGCTGTGCAACCTCAGTTGCAGTTGCGGGTATTGACATTATTCTCTGAAATGGTTTGGCAGGCAGTGAAGTCTTTCCATTCCCTGAGGTCATCGAAACACCACTGACAGATACGAGTGTCATGAAACTCTGTTCCTCAATTAAATTTATGGTCGTGTCTCAAGTCTAATGTTGTGAAAGTCTGTCTCTCATTCCATCCATGTCAAATTACAGATAAACCAGAACATGTGAGTCCTGACACGCCATTAAAACTGATCGCAGGTATTGGAGAGCCATTCGAGCACGTGATTGTTGACTGTGTCGGCTCTTTTCCAAACACAAAATCAGGAAACCATCACATTCATGTCATTGTGCTTTAAAACCTGCGCCACTGTGAAAGTGCTTATCAGGTTTATTCAACCGTTGGGTCTTCAAAAGACATCTAAACAATCAGGCCACAAACTTCATGGACAAAATGTTTACCCAAGATGTGACAGAACTTTACGTCCAGCACTTGTTACACAGAGAGCCAGAGTGCATGAGAAATGTTCTACCAAACCCAAAACATTGCTTTGCATGAGTGCCATGAGCTGAGATGGGCAGTAACGCGTAACGCGTTACTGTAATCCGATTACTTTTTTCAAGTAACGAGTAAAGTAAGGGATTACTATTGCAAAAACGGTAATTAGATTACTGTTACTTTCCCGTAGGAACGCTGCGTTACTGCGTTACTAAAACCGTGATTTTTTGCGAGAATGTCTCATGACAGTGACGTAAGCGAGTGCGACGTTCGTGACAACAGCTGTGTGCAGATCAACAGTGGATCATATATCGAGTGCAGGAGAGAGTATGAGCGTGCAGCGTTTAAAGCGTGGAAGTACTGACCTTACTTTGAGTTTGATTCCATAAAAAGTGACAAAAACATTAGTGTCCGCTGTGCGTGGGAAGAAAACTTCTTTTTACAGCGAAAAAACCCCAAACAAGCACCGAGTAGCTACGACGTAATGGGAAACTCAGAGAAACTCGCGGATTCTTCCACTGACCGCGGCACACCTGCACCAGGGTAAACCTCCGCCTGCCCCACTCCTGCTTTACAGGTGAAAATAGAGCAACAGGACCGCTGAGTCTTTGACTTTATTTATTTTCTGCTGTGTTTTACTTGCATCTATTTGAAAGACTGAGTGTAAACACACAAAATATTTTATTTTATGTGCTGGAATGTGCAGAAAATAAGTTTAAATGTTAAACTAATTTATTCAAGTCAGAGAATGTTGCAGATAATTTAATTGTTGCTTGATGCATAAAGTTAAAAGATTAAAACTAATAAAACAAGTTAAAAAAAGAGACTTTTCCATTTGATTACATTTTGTATGATGGATTATGCAGAAAAAGTAGAATTGGGCTGAAAGATCTATCGCTTTATCACCTCTTCAGGTTGTAAATCGTGTTTTTAAAAAATAACTAAGTAACTAAGTAATTAATTACTTTTGAAAATAAGTAATCAGTAAAGTAACGGGATTACTTTTTGGGGAAGCAATCAGTAATCAGTTACTGATTACTTTTTTCAAGTAACTTGACCAACACTGGTCATGAGAGGTCATCGCTTCTGCTGTTTGCTACCAGAGATGTGTCAGGAATCTTTGGGGTTCAGTCTTACTGATTTAGTTTTTGGTCACATGGTGCACATTTTGTTACGTCTGCTGAAAGTCCAATCCAGAAAGAAGCATTTTGGACTACTTTACTTTGATTGTGACTATAAATTCTTGTGAAGCTGACTCAACAGAGAAAACAAACTTTGGCAAAAAGTGATTGGTGAGTTCCTGAGTCCTCGAACCTCCAGTTGACACCCAGAAAACCAACCAGGTGAGTATGAGAAGTCTGAACAAAAGTTGTTGGGGAACATATTCTGATATCTTCTAATATGTTTGTTGTTTTGGAGCATTTTGTAAATAGTTTGTGAATGTTGAAATGAGTCAAAGTTAGACAATTGTCTTTAGTTTGCCTTTTACTCTCAGTTAGGGAAAACTAGGCAGCATTAGAAATGAGTTTGGTTTTGAACTGCTCATCTCTACAGCAAATATACTGCCGTCTCATATTTTCAGTGGTTCTGTGTTGCTGGTCTTTTCTCGGGGGGTGGTTGGAGTGGGGAGTGGCACCTCATGTTATGTGGAGGTTACCCTTTGTCTGGGGATGTAACACTAGGCTAGGCTAACATATCTACATTCCTCTGTGCTTTAAACATGATAGTAACTGTTTCATGACATTATTATACATTAAAAAAATCAGAGTATTTCTCGGAAATCGAACCCAATATCCTGAATCAGTGACACATGGGGGGAAAGGAAAGGGCAGATGTAATGAGAACTAGTAGATACTGCTGAGTAGTTGGGACCAAGGCACTGGCACAGTCTGTCAAAGGCACACAGAGCAACATTTGCAGAGCAACATCTGTAAGTGACAGATGACTCCACTCACCATCATCCACTCACCATCTTCATGTGTACAAGATCAAAAGCATGTTTTTCAGGGTTTTTCTTCCCTTTTTTTCCTGGGAGCAGGATGTGAACTGCAGCTCCAGCCGTCGGCCTTTCTGTGTCATGTCAGAAGACATTACCTCATACCCTGACTCACAAGCAAAGTGGATAGCTGCTGCTCACCACTGTCGTGAGGCGACAGCAGTGACAGCATATTCTTCTCTCTCCTCACGTGCTGTCATCGCTGCACAACCAGGGGGAAGAATTCTGGAGTGGCAATGACCTCCTCCCAGCAATAGCTGTCCTTGCAGAAACTGAGGAGTTATAGAGAAGCAGGAAGAAGAGGCTGCTTGGGAGGCTGAGCACTTTGCCTCTGACTACAAGAGAGGCTGGTAAAGGATTGGAACAGAAGAATTTAGAATGAAATACTAGAATAAAGAGGAATCACACAGAATACGCAAGACAGCTATGTGACTAAAAAAGAGTTTTAAATAAAAGTAACAAACTATCAGCTTCCTGTCTCCCTATCTGTTATTCTTAACTTCTCTGCAATAAGCTACAAAAATCTAACTTTGTTAAAACTGTTATATGTTTAATTGTGCTCTTTGTTTGTGAGCAGGTACTATGCAGTGGTTTGATTAGAGTTCTCTCCCTCAAAGCAGTTGCCCGCTGAAGGAAAAAGATTAACGAGAGCAGTGAGACTGAAACTCAAACAGATGTACGGAAACTGGTCTTAAAAAAACACACACACACAAAATTGTGCAACACTATTACATAAGGATTCTTCCTCTTGGATAGTATGATAAAATTAAAACAATGTAGAGGAAATCCTTGTTGATGCGCGGTCAAGAACTAAATTCTGGAAGATTTAAGAACAAAAAGCTCGGAGCAGAGCATGGATGGTTACATATGATAAGATCTGAAGGGGTTTGGAATCCTAATTAGGAAGGATGGGGTCTATGTCTGGATTCATTTGGGGATATATGGTGCTGGACCGTGGTGCGGATGCATCATGGATCCAGGTGACAAAACAATAATTATGTGAGAAGAACAATAAGGTCACGCAAGAGACTTTATGTTGGACCAGGATCTAAGGTGAGGCTGTGAGGAAAGTGCTATTGGGCCTCATTTACGGTGTCTTTGTATAAATCTGAGTGCAAACTGTGCATATGAGCGTTTTACATACAAATATATGAATCATTGGTATTTTCTTACCTTTCTTTGTTCTCTATGAACAAAGAAAAGCAAACGATAAAGGCCGGGCAGTACTTGTATTTTTGTTCAGGGTAGGAACATCTTTACACATATTAGTGACTGTTAACTGTTCTGTGTTTGTTTTTAATTAACTGTTATCTCTTGTCTTGGGTAAGGAAAGCTGTGAGATGTGACATGAAAGGTGTGTTTCAGAGTGAGGCTCTTTTCTTTGTTGCAGCTCTGCTTCTTTGCCACAGATTCAGCAATCAGTCACTGTGGTACAAAGTAACTGGAAAGCTTTTGTAGCTAATTAGTGATATTACTGAGATCACAACTAGTTGAGTTACTGCAGTAGCTTGTAGCATTCCTTTCAAACTATAATGACTTGACTTGAAATTCTTCAGTGCTGCATTATTTCCACAGTGGTCTGAAAGCCAACAGCAGCAGTCAAACTCAATAATAGCTACATGCTCACATTTTGAATGTCAATACTAAAAAGGCTATTTGAAAGGAAAGTGTATTTAATTCTTCGCCAATGCAATGTGTGTCTTTATTTTAATAATTTCCAACAAGTATGTAATTTGGAGGGAATTAAATTGAGTGCTTGCGTGTGATAAATGTGTATTACCTTCCTTTAGCTCTGGTTTCAGCTTTTATAAAGTGTTAGCTTTTGTACAGAAACCATCTGCATGCCCCCCTTCCCTGTATCCATGAGCTCTGTGGTCTTCCTCATTTGCTCCTGAATTTGTTAAATATATCCCTCCCCTGCACAAACCATCTCAGCCTTGCCTCTCCAACTTTGTCTCCAAAGCGTTCCACCCGAGGTGTCCCTCTGTTGTACCCATATGTAGTCCGGTCTATTCTGGTCATCCCCAACAAAATCCTTAACATATTGAACTCTGCCACCTCCAGCTCTGCCTCCTGTCTTTTTGTCAGTGCCACGGTTTCCAAACCATACATCAAAGCATGTCTTTCTGCCATCGTGTAAACCTTCCCTTTCTCTCTTGTTGCTATCCTTCTGCAATAAATCACCCCTGATACTCACCTCCACCCTTCCTGTACTCTCCCCTTCACCTCTTTTGTGCACCGTCTGTTGTTTTGGGTGACTGGCCCCAGTAACTATGCCTACTCTTTGCAGCTTCAGTGTTACAACCAAAAAATGAAAATGACGAGCTGAAAACGAATGCTAAACGCTTCACAGTGCCAAACTCCATAGTTCACACTAATTAGTGCAGCACACAAAAACATTTGTCACAATACTGTTGCTGCAGCGCACTGGGAAATTTGTTAGAAAAGACCAATCACTAAGGGTAATTGGAATCAGCTGTGCAGTTACAAGTCAATATGGTAGAAAGCATAATGCAACAGAAGATGTAGAAATAATAATTTCACACTCAGTGCAACAAGATCCAGAGATATACGACACAAACTGAAACTTTATTTTATGTCCAATCAATTAAGGGTCTTTTCCTCCTGGTCATATAGTGAGAGATGCGCCACAACACTGACATGTGAGGTAATGCGCATGCACATTTGGATCCTGACATGTATGATCCACACAAGCATCGTTCTTGCTCCCCCGCATTGGTCAGCCGATATTGGCCTGACCCAATATTGACATGTGCTACTTTTTGACACATTATAGCAGGTTAATTTTAGCAACAGGGTGGATTGAGTTGTACACTTGTACTGTGGAAACAACAAGACCAGAGCAGAGCAATGTGAGATGTGGAAAAAGGTGTAAATAATACATTGACGGCCGTCCAGCAGGGAATTTGATGTTAAAGTGGTGCGAGCTGATGAGTGTTTGATGACTTCTTACACCCGTCTCCAATCAGCCTGCCGGCACAGACACGATCGAGCTGCTCGGCCTGCAGAGATTGCTGTCCCTTCACACTAGGCATCTGCTTCAGCCCAGTGTCACGCATTTACTCACTCACTGAGTCAGGCACCATTGCATGTTAGCACCTTCTCAACAGCTGCTGCAAATATCTGTGTGAATCCTTTGAACTGCAACACTCAGGCAATAGTGAGGTGACAATACTGCCGTGTTTACAGGTGTTTCACAGACGATTCTCATTCTACCTGTTTTGTTCTTCCTTTGGTGGAGATCCACACTGGAGGATGAGTGTGAGAGCAGCGTTATCACAGAAACAACTTCTCACTGAAATGTATCTAAAATTGCAATTCTTAAATAAAAAGTCATTTTATTTATATAGTTCCAGTTCACAGGTGCTTTATAGAATACGCTACAGACCATCCTGTGTTAAATAACTAATAACAAATAACATTGTATTTATATAGCACCTTTAAGTTAACAATTCATAAAGGTAAAACAGACGACATAAAACAGGCAAAAATGAACCAAAAGCGGTTTTAAAAAGGTGAGTTTTGAATTGTTTTTTAAAAACACAGTTCTGAGTCCACAGTCTCGGGCCACAGTGGCAAAAGCTCTGTCACCCTTAGTTCTCATGTTAGTCTGTTTCATAGCAAGTAAGCCCTGATCAGATGACCTCAGGGACCTGCTGGGGACATCGGACTGTAGCAGATCAGAGATGTAGGCTGGTGCCAGTCAAAACCAGGATCTTAAAATGGACTCTGAGTTCAATAAGAAGCCAGCGTAGCTCAGATAGCAGCGGTGTCACGTGTGAATACTGGATTTAGTCAAAAGCCCAGCTGCAGTGTTTTGCACAACCTGCAGAAGCTCCAGGGAACCTTAGACACATAAGCAGTGAGTTACAATAGTCGAAGCGTGAAGAAATAAATGCACGTATAGCAATCTCCGGTTCAGAGCGAGATAAAATAGTGCTTAACTCAGCCACATTTCTTAAATGATAAAAGCAAGACCGAACCAGAGAATTCACATGCCCATCCAAATGCGAGAGTCGAGTCAAAGGTGACACCTAAATTCCTGATAGAGGATTTAACATAGACCGAGAGAGGACCAAGGACTTTCACTATCTGGGATTAAAATCTGTCCGGAGCGCATACGAGGACTTCAGTTTTCCCCTCGTTGAGTTGGAGGAAATTTGCAGCCAACGTTTGATAGAATCTAAGCGGTCATTCAGAAGCTGAAGCTTCAATAAATCCTGGGGCTTAAAAGAAACATACAACTGAATGTCACCAGCATAACAGTGATAAGAAATGTTCTTGAAGGAGCCCATTATATGCTGGAGGGCGAGAAGATATATTAAAAACAATAAAGGCTCCAAAACCGAACCCCGAGGGACAGCACAAGTTAGGGAGGTAGAGGATGACCTAAAATCAGAGACCACCACAGAAAAACGTCGGTGATGTAGATATGAGAACCACTCCAAGGCAGCTCCAGGTACACCAACCCAATGTTTAAGCCTTTCAAGCAGGATGTGGTGGTCAACTGTGTCAAACACCGACGCGAGGTCCAACATAAGCAGAACAGATCATTTTCCTGCATCATTACTCATCAAAATGTCACTTGAGACCCTAAGAAGGCCTGTTTCCATGGAGTGAGCTCTGCGAAAGCCGGACTGAAACTTAGCGCAATGCTGTGGTTTTCCAGAGCTGCTATAAGCTGCTTAGCCACAACATTTTCTAGAAGCTTAGCAATTAATGGTAATTTGGAGATTGGTCTGTAGCTGCTCAAAAGAGAAGGGTCTAGCTGAGGTTTTTTTAAAGTGGGAGAATAGCAGCATTTTTAAAATAAACCAGAACTATACCAGACGCCAGTGAAGAGTGGATTAGAGTGAGCACAGATGGACCAATAGCCTGGAAGACATTTTTGAATAATTATGCAGGTACAATGTCAACTGAACAGGAGGATGCTTTCACTGAATTCCCTAGTTAGAGAGAGATAGTTGACGATGGTTGGGCACAAAGGCTCTTTTACAGTCTCTCATAATTGACTGGGAGAGGAAGGGAAAGAAAAGTTGGAAAAGAGTGCACAGAGAGAATACAAAACAACAAAATAAAAACACTGCGAGAGAGAGCAAACATAAGTTAATGGCATAGAATAGTAGCACTGGAGAGTCAAAAACAGTGCATTAGAGGTCCAGTGGGCTGAGCCTAAGGTCTAGAATATGATTCAGGGTCACCCTAATCATTCCTGAGTGTAAGCTTTTTTCTTTTTATACTCAAAAAGTGAAATTTTAAGCCCACTGTTAAAAGCAAATGGGACATTCTGAATCCCAACTGGGAGCTGGCTCCACAGAAGACAGGCCCGATAGCTGAAGCGCTCCCATTCTACTTTTGGAAACTCAGGAATCACAAGTAAGGCTGTGCTCTCAGTGGGCTCTTTTTGTTTGATGCAGTATACAGGGGTCTTTGGAAGATATATAGGATCAAAACTTGATAAAACCTGCAGTTAGGGGTGATCCAGTGACCCTGAACGATTCCTCACTTGTGTCTGTGGGTTTTTTGGCTCAGACTGTAGGATTTCATTTGCACTGTGGACTCCACCCACAGCACTTTCTTACTCACCCACATTCATACAAGTACCTAACACTTTAAGTAAACGTTCACACACTCACATGCTGATGTAGGTATTGGGGGCAGTTTGGGGTTCAGCAAGGACAAATGCAAAATGCAGTAGTCGGGGATCAAACCACCAACTTTCCAAATAGACAATCCGCTGTACCTCTGAGCCACAGAAACGCCCCAAAGCTTGCAGTATTTGGTATTTCCAGATGGCTTCCCATCCAAGTACTAACGAGGCCCCATACCGCTTAGCTTCTGAGATCAGGCGTACTCATGGTGGCGAGGCCATAAGCCTTCCTATACTTTCGTTTTTGAACTTGACACATAAAGTACCTTGAGATGATTATTCTTGTGATTTAGCACTATATAAAAAAACCTTTTTGAATTGAAAACTAGATGGGGTTTGTTTCAAGTGAAGGATTTTAAACTGAAACGAACAGTCAGTCAGTTTGGGAGAAACTCTCTCTGTAGTTCTTGGTAGTAAGCTTGTTGAGGCATTTTAAATCAGATGGTTTTCATGGAACTGAATCTTTGACTTTTGCATCACTTTGCTTTCTCCTAAATGTAACAGAATAATTTAGCTGTATTGGGAAACACTTTTTAATAGAGCAGGATGATGATAGAAATCTTAAAAATCAAGCCAGTCAAACCCTAAGACGTTCCATTCTCTGTAGGAAAAGAAACAAAGTAACAAACACAGAACTGTCACCAGTTTGTTCATAACGCCACTCTACGATGCTTAAGTAACCAGATTGATGCTCATGAGTGATTTTTTTTCCCCTTTTTTTTCTTTGTTACATAAAGATTTTAGTATTTGAATGTCTGGATGCATGGTTAATCCAGAAAGGTGATTCTGCTGAGAGCTGAACAGAATCGTCTTTTTGGCTACGCTGCCATTCTGACTGTCTTTTTGTTATTTGTCCTAATGTTCTCCTTCATCCGTTGTCTTTATCTGTTTTTTCATCTGTATTCTCTCCCTCTTTTTCTCATTCTCTGTCTCTCTCCTCTTCTCTTTTTTCCTCTCTGCAGTGCACACTTTTCCAGAACACCTTTTCCCCCCGGCTCCCAGGAAACTAAATATAGAGACTGGTGCAGACAGCTCGGCCTTATAACAAATGGTAAGCAGAGCAAAGCACGGCACAGTGCAGCAGAGCAGCGGCAGCGTTCATAAGGATATACTGTGGCTTCACTTCACTAAACAACACACCTCATGCAAACAGCAAACAAACCATATGGAGCGCACTTTCAATTCAAACCCGGAAACAACAACCATGAAGGAAATTTGATATTTAACACCGAGATAAGTGTTTTATATTTGTGTGTATCTGTATAACAAGGTGGTTGTTGAAAACAGCTTCATCAGAAGTGAACAACAACTGGTGTCAAGACAAGTTTCACTCATCCATATGTACAGATGAGTGACACATTTAAGAACAATATGCAAATAATTGAAATCCCATGTTATAGCCTTTGTAACAATAAGATCTCAGCTCCGTTGAACACCTATGGAAGTTTTTCTAACGACGTGTTAGACAGGGTTCTTGTTGGGCTCTGCCTGAAAATTTCAAGCACAGGAATAAACACGACAACATGAGACACTGAAAAGAGCAAAGGTCCTACCAGACCAGTCTGACTGGGGTTCATATGTGGCTCCTGATCTGCAAACATTCGATAGTCTATTTCTGCTGCCTGTAGCTTTTCTACATGCAAGCCATGATCACCATGTGACTTCAAGTTATACACCTACAGCTGAAGCACAGATGGTTGTGAGAAACTAAAGGCCAGGGAGGTTGCAGCAACAGGTTTACATCGATAATTCATCTGTTACATGTCAGATATTTATGTACACATTTTGTGTACAAATTATGCAAAATTATCTTAACAGCTTGGTAGGTGTATAGCTAACTACTCTAGCTACTTTCCTCCTTGGTTTCAGACTGGCTCCCAGGCTGGTGCTTGTTTTTACTATTTAGTGCTGCATTCTGTACTTCACTGATCTGATGAGCAGATGCTAGCCTTTAGGAGATCATCATATATGGTTTGTCCAATGCACTTGTAGCTGCTCTTATCCTAACAATTTCCAGGGACTTCCAGGCTTCTACTACCAGCAGGATTTTGGCTTGTCCAGGTAACTTCAGGGGTAACCCTGGGTTTTCAGTACTATGAAAGCATTTCACTTCTTACTGGGGTAAATCGCCATGGTAACATGGTAACAAGTTCAACATACTCACACTCAATCCGGTCGTTAAGTCTGACGTCACTAGCCGTGTCTGGGCCTAAACTCCGCTGCTATCAAACGATCACTATGGCATTACTGAGAGTTGAAAAACTGTCTAAAGTCTTTCATCTTTAATAAAATGATCAGCGTTCTGCTCTACCAGGTGTAACAATTGAGTTTAACATCCAGGCATCCATGAAAACTGAATTTATGACATTTAACGGAGTTAGAAGTTAGCAGGAAGTTAGCTCGCTAGCTTCTATCTAAATACAATATAGCATGTCCTGACTGCGGGGTTTTGGAAACAAATTAAAACGTACAGCACTTCCAGCATAAATGAAGACAGAAAACTAAACAGCAGTGACGTTTGTAGGGTTACTGAAGTTTGGCTAGCTGGTATATAATGATGTGCTACGTGACCGCTAGCGACACAGCTATGTTAGCATAATATAAACAAGCTAACTTTTTTTCCACTCGATAAAAGTTAACGTGAGTGTTCTCGGTGGTCAGGAACAAATGTAATCGCATGGCAGGATGCTGTAAAAGGACCAACCTTCAGCCAGGAGAACAACTGAGATAATCCATCCACAATACGAGGTTAGTCATTCATATACTGCTGCATGGGCTGGGCTGTAGTTACATCCTAAGGTTTTAAAAACTGAGCTTAAATAAATGATTAGCGGTAATAAAAGCCGAGGGAGGTCAACAGGGATCACTGACTGTTTTAGGAGCTTTTTGAGATCAAATAGAAGAAAATACAAAACATTAAACATGTTAACAACACAAAAGCCATATTAAACGCAGACTACTTTAGGCCCGGAAGTAGGATTCGTCACGTCATCACTTAACGACCGGATATTCTTTCTGTTATATGGATTCACTTAACATAACATTAGCGATTAGGTGAAGCAGCCACATAAAGCTGCTTATCAAGTTGTGAAATGAACAACTTGAGCTGTTTCATGTCAGGGGTGGTGTTCGTAGCATCTATGCTGGAAATTGTGTGACACATTTTCACAGAAATGTTGTTAGGTTTAAATTGTTAAATGTTGTCATAGCGTTACTTAAATTTGTAAAGTCTTAATTCAAGCAGCATGATCAAAGACATCCCTTTGTCTCTGAGCACCTCTCCAGCTTGTTGAATGGTGGGGGAGGATGTAGTGTTTTATTATGGGACATCCTATGTGAGGGTTCTGTTTTCTTGGTTAGTAAACTTCCTGCCTTTATGACCCTTTTGGTGAGCATGAGGTCACACAAACGCACCCCCAAACACAAACACTCAGATGCATACACACACACATACACACACGTGCTTACACGTGCACACACATGGTGCCTTATCTTTTAGAACCATAGGCGGGTTTTACAATGGGTGGTGCTTGTGTGTATTGTAACTGTTTTCAATAAAAGGCGGCAAGGAAGGCTTTTTATTTGAAGCTGGCTAGGAGACAGGTGAGGAGCGTTTAGCTCCAAGAGCCTGGTTCCGACCAGCCTCCCTTTCTAGCAAGAAAAATCGATCGATCGCTGATTGTCTTGCTTCCTTGTCGTTAACGGGAATACGTTTCTAAACCAGCGGGGCCTGTGGAAGCGCAGACCCAACAAATGTATGCATGTAATTTGTTGATTTAGAGCATGGTGTGCTACTCAATGCTAATCTGCTGCTACTCGAACACAGAACGCTAGGGTTGCCAACCGTCCCTTAAAAAACGGAATCGTCCCGTATTTCGAAACAAAAGTACACGTCCCGTATTGAGCTAATAAGGGACGCAGTTTGTCCCGTGATACAGTGATAATCAAAAGTAGTCTATAACTTTTAATGGAATTAACGCTTTGTTTGAAAACATAATTCCCAGCCCCTCTCCTGCTTTGTGACCAATGAGCTGACAGCACACTTATGACAATTCGAGTATGACAAGTCAGATTACAGCTCATCTCATTGGTCGAGGAAAGGTCGCTTACAGAGAAAATACCGGAAGACAACAGATGACCACAACAACAAGCATGGCCAACAGGGAAACAAACGCCGACACTGCGGTGCAAGTCTCGGATGACAGTACACCTAAAGCTGGGCAGACACTGTGCGATTTTCAAACTGCACGATTGACTCGCAGGGGTTAGAAGTTGGTAGGTCACGATGCAGGGTCTCACCCGATGCTCTGATGCGACCTGAGTGCTCACACTGTGCGTCCATAAAATGAAGGTTATAACAGAAAATCTGTTGCTCTCCCTCTCTGTCTTTCACTCACACAGACACGCCACCACCATCAACTTTGCTAAATTGCTGATGAAAAACATTGATCAGGCATCTGTGATTGAGCAGCAGTGTAGATCCAACTATTGTCACGGTTGTTGTGGTCGTGATAATTTTGTGAGGCCACATCGAAAAGCCTCGGATGAGCTTTCCAAAGTTCTACAAGTTGTGCCTCCATCGCTTGTGTCCAGATCACAGGCTGCACAGCCGTGCTGCACCGTCTTTTTCACCGACGTTTACGTGTTTGCACGTGAGCAGTGTGAGCGGCTCACGAGCAATTGATGATCGGGAGCTGGTCGTGAGGTGTTAATCGCTTCTCGTTACCCCACGTATACTATACGATGCACGACGCACGATGAAGGCCAAAATTGGGCCGATCACCAAATCGGTTGCATGACTCAAAAATCGGCTCAAAATGGGCCAAAAATCGCAGAGTGTGAGCCCAGCATTAGAGCAGCAATGTTTGTTCACTCAGAGAAAGAAAAAAAAGGCTGCAAAAGTACAGGGAGGAATGGGAAAGGAAAACACCTGGCTGGAAAAGTGCACGATAACACCTTTAAAGCGCACTGCACTGTGTGCCGGCGCACTTTTTCCATAGGCATGCTTCTAATGGTGGGCACATGAAGAACATGAGGGGCGTGACAGCTCGGGGAACCCTTAACCAATTTCTTGTCCACCAGGCCACGGCAGAAGCAGATATGGTATGTAAACACTGGTTTGTTTTTTTAAACCCTCTGGTTAAGGTTAATATGGGCATGTGCAGTGAATATCAGCGCTATGTGGCCAGAAGTGTGATAATATAATTTATTTTGTGTAATAAACACCTGCAAGGATAGATGATTACAACAAATAGATGACTAATACATAAAAGTAATACATAGATGAGTAATGATGATGAGTTAAGATGTGTAATCATGGGAACAAGCGGGTTTACAAACAGGAGCAGCTGATTAGCATTAGAAAAGCTGAAATAATACCTCAACTGAAGCCAATTGTACTAAATGCACTAAATGTGCACTGTTACAAGAATATTTTTGTTCTATTGCTTTCTATTAATTTATATAATTTTAAGTTAAGCAGGACAGAGTTCTTTTAAAGAAAGATTTACTTATATTCTCAAAAGTTAAGCATGACAGGCTTCGGTTTAAGAAAGAGACCTGTTTTACTGTGTTAATGTTGTCAAAAATAAATGGCTAAATGATCATTTGTTTCCCATATGGTCATATCACAAAGAATATGCATCTGCTTAAATCAAATTCAAGTCAAATGGTTAAAAAATAATTTCACACACAAAAAAAAGAGCTACCACACTGGGAAGGGTGAAGACAACTGGGTTGCCCGGCCCTGGCCACGAGGTGTCCCTTATTTATTTTTCAGGGAGTTGGCAACCCTACAGAACGCATACCAGGAATACCTGGAATAGTCAGTCAAACAAATGTCAATTTATCTGCCAAGAAATAAAAAGATTTCCACACCGTCTTCATTAGGCAGTACCCTTAATCATTTAATCCAGTTCAACGTTTGAGAGCTGTAATGTGCAGCCGTCACTTGAGAAATAAACAACAGCATTGACAGCACACACTAGATTATACTTTGTTTTCAAAACTTAATTTGATGTGTTTCATCAGGTTTAACAGATCCTTTAGGTTTATTTTCATAGTCACTAAATTAGTGCAACAGGTCATTAAGGGGAGAGTCTGGCTGGTAAACAAATCTGACTTGTGGGACTACTCAGTTAAATGCTATACATGAGGAAGCTGGGTAGGCACTGCAGGCAGGTAGAGCTAGCTGTGTCTACCAACCACCACTTTAAAAGGGCGACAGTCTTTAGAAGCAGAGACTCCGACCCTTTAGACAGACAGTTGGTCGAGATTTCCTGTATGTAACAATGCACCAGTCAATTCATCAAACTTGATGTAAAGGAAAATCGAAGTTGTATGATGCTTCTACAAAGCAGTTTGAACACAGACACAATATCTTCCTCTTATCTTACCTAACTGAACAATTACAATCATGCTGAGTGGAAACAGGTTATTTGTATCTAAATCTAAGACATGGATGCCAAAATATGAGGGATTTATAAATATTATGCATGCTATAAAGACACTATACAGGAAATATGGACTACTTATTCAAACTGGTAACTGTAAGTTAGTACAACTGTTACAAGGCCTCAGTGCTTTTATCCATCTCTGTTTTAGAATCACAGCGCTCACAGAGATGAATACAGACAAAAATGCAAACCACGTCCTAACCTGGCAACATGGAGGATTGGAGAACAGGAAAAAGAAACTGCAGCTTGAAAACTCCACGATGATGAGTGGGAATAGTGTATCAAGTATATCTGTGTACGTATGAATTTCAGCTGCAAATCAATTTTTAAGGAAAAGTCTCAAAGATAAATATGTGATCAAAGAAGAACATTTCTAAAGTCCCGCTCCCTGTAACAGCGAGCCAGTTAATGAAAGAGGGGAAGCCAAACAGTCAAATCAATCAATAAATCAATGAACCACTTATGCCACAATCAGCACTTCTCCAAACCAGTTAAAACACCACAATTAAAGCGGCGGACTCACCGAGAACTCCGAGCCGGTAATTGATTGTGATGACGATGACATTTCCATAGCTAGCCAGGATGCTGCCATCAATCATGTTGCCAGTTCCCTCCATGTAGGATCCTCCGTGGATGTAAACCATGACTGGCTTTAACCCGTTCTCATCGTGGATATCTGTAGACAAGAAAATACAACAAAAATGTCTTTTTTAATTGAACCCAAAGATTTTTTTAAAATCAGGAACTCGTTTTCATGCAGAATGTGATTACATTTTATTTTATTTACAACTTTTAAAGAAATACACTAAAAGTGTTTTCAGTGCTATATTGGCACCTGAATCTACAAAAATCAGGAAGCGCACAATAATGTTTTACTGAGGTTACTAAAACAACTAAACAGACTAGATAAACAAATAATCCGAGCTAATATTCAGTGTTTCACTTTTGTTTTACGATCTGTTCTAAAGACAGTATGATAACATTTAACATATACTATTTTAATGTGTTTTAGGAGAACATGAAGCACAAATCAAATGTATGCAAAGATGACAACGTTTCTCTAACTTCCCAGACCATAAAGGGCTCCAGGCCGACTGTGTGGCACTTCAGTGAAGTGCACATTTGTTTGTCATTAGTGGAAAGAGATTACATCCAAGCATCAGATGCTTTAAAGACCTTAAGGCAACCCCTATGTTTTAATTGCGGGGCCCCATATTGACAGTGTCATGATCCACTGTTGGGTTCTTATATTTCACTTAATGTGAAACTTTCAAACTGAAAGTGGTTTACATCGTTTGAATCACAAGGCTCTGCTTTTTGAAATAACAATTTAAAAAACTCAAACTTCCCTGTTTCAGGGGCTGAAAGATTATGAGGGTAATGACTATAGTGTTACCATACTATACGATACACAGATTATTGTGTGTATGGTTAGCAGAATGATGTAAAGTGTAAACGGTCATTCCTCAAAATAAGATCCGTGGCTCCTCCAGTTCATGTGTCAAAGTATCCTTGGACAAAGTTCTGAACTTGTGCATTTACCCAGTAGGCACAGATAAATGCATGGTATGAATTTGGTGTAATAGACTGACTGACTCTTGTAGTACCAAGCACTACTGCTCACGTTGTGTAGCATGGCACCTTTCCGTTCACTAAACTGGATATTCAATGTTATTTTTTTACATTTCAGTAGAAAATATGACAACAAATTGTGCATTTGACTGGAAATTCATTTGGTAGCTTTTATATCAAAAAGCAAATACATCAATATAGTGTGACTGCTCTATGACGACACACACAGTTATGTAGTAACTTTTACGGTTACTACATAATTCACTTTCGTTTCATTGAACCACTGTCTGAAAGTCATTTCTCTGTGGTAAGAATTACTGGTTACTGTTGGCAGGAAGCAAACATGTACGTTGTGTTAAAGTTTTCACGTGGCTCTGTGCAGTTCTGTTCCAAACTGTGATTCAGCAGGTCCTGCCACAGTATTGAGTTGAGGTCTGGACTTCAACAACTGCAAGTGTCTCAGTGTTTATTTTGTACCTAATTCCATTTGTCAAAATAACCACATCTGTGGATAAATGCCACTGGAAGTGTTGAACTGATGACAGATTGGCTGAGGTGGGTTTTAATGCACAGCATCCTATATGATTAGTGTGCATTAACATCTGTGCATCCACTGTAATGAACATATGACCACTGTAAATTATTTAACTATTGATAAGAAGAGTTTTAGTGCAGTGTTGTCATTTTAAAGTGATAAACTAGCTCTATAACATGTCTGTGAAGGTTCTCAGTCATCCAGGTCATCGTAGTCTAAGGAGCTTGGAGAGAAAAGCGTCTGGACTTCTTTAAGTTGCTTGAAGACGTTTCACCTCTCATCCGAGAAGCTTCTTCAGTTCTAAGGTCAAATGGTGGAGAGTCCCAGATTTAAACCTAGTGGGAGTTTCCCCCCACAGAGGGACAAAAGGACCCCCTGATGATCCTCTAATCGCCTGACAGCTCCTTGGAAGACAGGACCAACTTCACACCCCATCAGACCTGCACACTGTTAGACCTCTGCCTCACCACAACATACTTCAAATACAACGAGGGCTTCTACAGGCAAAAACATGGCTGTGCCATGGGCTCCCCCGTGTCACCTATTGTAGCCAACCTTTACATGGAGGAAGTGGAAAGGAAGGCTCTTGGCTCTTTCAAAGGAAGAGTACCCAGCCACTGGTACAGATATGTAGACGACACCTGGGTCAACATCAAGACACAAGAAGTGGAATCCTTCACTGCGCACATTAACGCTGTGGATAAAAACATCAAGTTCACCAGGGAAGACACAAAGGACGACTGTTTGCCTTTCCTGGACTGCGCTGTGCACATTGAAGAGAACGGCAACCTCAACATCGAAGTTTACCGGAAGCCCACACACACGGACCAGTACCTCCTCTTTGACTCCCATCACCCTCTGGAACACAAACTTGGAGTAATCGGGACCCTACACCACCGGGCAGAACATGTTCCCTCTAAGCCTGAAGGAAAAAGAAGGAACACACACATGTAAAGGAAGCACTCAAAACGTGCGGTTATCCTAACTGGGCATTCTTAAAGTCAGCAAAGAGGCACAGAAAAGAAGATCAGACACCAGCGAGGGAGGATAAGAAGAACAGACGCAACAACATTGTCATCCCCTATGTAGCCGGTGTATCAGAGAAAGTCAGGAGAGTTTTCTCCAAGCATGACATCCCGGTGCATTTCAGACCCAGCAACACACTCAGACACAAACTGGTTCACCCGAAAGACAAAACGCCAAAACACAGACTTAACAATGTGGTGTTTGCTGTACAGTGCAGCGAGGAATGCCCAGACCTCTACATCGGAGAGACCAAACAGCCACTTCACAAGCGCATGGCACAACACAGAAGAGCCACCTCCACAGGACAAGACTCAGCAGTTCATCTGCATCTGAAGGTCAAAGGTCACTCTTTCGAGGATGCCAATGTTCAAATCTTGGACAGAGAGGACAGATGGTTTGAAAGAGGAGTGAAAGAAGCATCTATGTCCACTGTGAGCGACCATCTTTGAACAGAGGCGGGGCTTACGACACCAACTGTCTGCCATCTATAATCCAGTTTTGAGATCCCTCCCCAGACGCCTTAACGCCCACTCACATCCTGGGCCATCTGACCTCAGGAGATCACATGACAGGGTGGGGCCAGGTTTCGCAATGAGCTCACCCGAAACCCTGGCTGATTGGGACCCACACCCAGTTTCACACCTTGGCTCAGGCGATTAGAGGATCATCAGGGGGTCCTTTTGTCCCTCTGTGGGGGGAAACTCCCACTAGGTTTATATCTGGGACTCCCCACCATTTGACCTTAGAACTGAAGAAGCTTCTCGGATGAGAGGTGAAACGTCTTCAAGCAACTTAAAGAAGTTCAGACGCTTTTCTTTGCAAGCTCCTTTGGCTAGCTCTATAACAGCATTGTACACTGGCTAGGCTAGCTAGCCTCTGTGTAACTCCCTTGTAGATTTGTTGTTGTGCTCATTCTGCTGTTTCATGACCCAATTTTAGCCGAGCTGTAGCTGTGGGGCAGATGTCCTTTTCTCTAGAATACTTTGTGATGGACAATCGTGCGTTTTAGCCAAACATCCCCCCTCCTCACCTGTCCTCCGAGCATTATTCCAGAAGCGGTTCATTACTGCAAACCTGTTTTTGCAATTACTCTGACCTTTGACCTCTGGCTTGGGCTGAATTTCCTGGGCTAACACACACCCGAATGCTCCTGACCAGCAAACCTTTGTGTTTATAGATGTGTTAGCTTCATTCCTGCAGACGCAGCAACAGTGTCCTTAGTTTTTCACATGCACAGAGTCCTGTGAAAACCTTTTGCAGTTGTGTAATATTCAGTTTAGATCATACAATCAATATGCAAGTTCTAAAAACTATTATAGTGTGTGTACAGCGGGGACATTAGTTTGACCTTTCTCTTCTTTAGTAGGACCCTTCCATTTAAGTACCAGCCCATTTTAAAGTGGACATTTGAGGAGTGTTGTGCTGGAGATATGGTTTGACATTCTCGAGCACACCTGCTGGCTTTTACCCAGTAATCTCTATATCTGTCTGCTCTCCCACCTCCTCCTTTTGTTCTTTATATAATGCACAGGCAGCATGGCAATCAGGCCAGATGAATACCGTGTTTATGAAGCTGCCCAGCTGTGATTAAGCAGCATGATTAGTACATGTGTAGGTGGTCATTATAAATTAAGAGCGGGTCCTTTGCATAAAAGAAGATGGAATGAGATGCAACCAGTCAGAAAAAGCAAGGTCTGCAATAAATCGCTCAGCAGCAGCTTCTTCATCTGGACCTCAGCATATTTTAACAAGAAAATATCTGAGAGTACTCTGGGAGCACTCTGCTGCCACTGACACAGGAAAGCGTTAGTGGACACATCACTTCTATTAACCCAAGGGCAAAAACTCTAGAATGGAGTTATCAGTGCTGTCCTCACATTGCCCAGCATCTGCTGCACTATAACAGTTCTCAGTGTCCAACAGCCGAACGAACACATTATCAATGGCCCTGCTGACTAGACTGCTGCAAACTCTCCCAGATGTCATTTCGATGAAAGCAGCTACTGAGGAAAATACTGAACTGGGAGTAGAGGTGACCAACTAAACATCTGAAAGTAATGATTCTGCATATACTGACAGATAGAAGCCTTTATATACTTCCATACATCTTAGTAAAAGCTTCTGTTTGAGAGAGCATATATATGTTTTTATATTATTTTAACTTATAGAAAGTTAGCCTGCTTCTTTTTTGTTCTTGATGATAATTAAATGATGATTAGTTAACACAATATTGTGTTATGTGTTACATGCTGAAGAACCTAAACAACACAACCACCCCTGGACAACTTACAGATAGTTTTATGTCCTGTCAAATCACCTTAGGTTCACTGAGGCTTTCCAGTGCAAGGCCTGTGATCACCTGCGATCACCTGCGATCATTTGAGCCAGGATGAATAAGGTTATTCTAGCACGAGACATTTTTTATGGAGATTATCTGCTCATGACTTTTTGGCTCTTTCAAATTGGCTCAGGTTTTAGTTACAACGTATAGACTACAAAGGGTTAACATTTATAGAACTATTGACCTCTCTGTGTCATCTGAATGAGTGAAATGTTTTAAATCATAATGTTTCACATCTCAGTATTCTTAATTTTCTTTCCATTGTCATCACAACCATCTAAACAGACCAGTTAGTGTGGATGAGTCTATCCGATTTGGCTAAAAACAAAGATCTCAGCGGCAGCTAAAACTGGTCACTTACTGGTCTGTTCTTCAATTCCTGTAAGCTGTGTGGAAAGCACGCTGATGTGTAAAAGCTGGCTGTATGTATGAGGCATGTCAGTAAGCTTGCTACAAATGTAGGCAGGCGGGCAGGTGGGCACGGAGCAGGAGGAGTGCATCACTCCACTCCTCCGCATAGAAGTGAATGAAGTGAAGCAGTGGAGAGCAGCCCACGGAGAGAGGTTATTAATCTCTGCTGTGCACTGAATTTGTACCTCAGATTTGCTAATGTCTCTGCATCAAAACTCTCAGAAGGAACTGGCGCTGACACCCAAAACCAACCTTGGACTTACTATGCATAAAAGCAGGCCTGTTAATTACAGGGCCATGATGGCTGGGTGGTGTTAGTGTGTTCCTGTTTATCACTCAGCTCCACACTAGTAGAGGCCCAGTGGAACAGTGTGGGTGGTGGAAACAACCTTGAAGAGGCAGCTGCAGAAAAAACAACAGCCGCTGCCACTGTCATAGTCTCTAACTGATAGGCATCTGATGGTCGCTTCAGGCCTCTGTGGGCTCAGGCAAAACTATTTGTTGGCTCTCCATCAAACTAACAGACAAACCGGTACTACCCATCTCTTCTGGTGTATTGCACCAGTGGAGTCAGAAGTCTGAGAGAAGGAGGAGGTGAGTGAATGCACTCAGGGCACTTTTATCCAACAGAGACAAGCATAGATTTAGAGCTGTGTTTTATGACTGGAGAAGGAGAGGTGGTCTTGGGGCACCATGTCCCAATCCTGTCAGCTTGGAATGCACTTAGAATTAAAGAAATCAAAGTGCTTCAAGTACTCCTCTCTCTGCCCTGTTCTTACTATCTCTGTGTATCTGGCTCTCGGTACTCTCTTGGGCATGTGGAGCTGCCGGGGTGACTGTGCAGCAACTTTGTCCCACACATTCATCACTGCCATCCAGGCTGGGGAGAGAATATATTCTTCTACTGGCTGCGCGTGTTGCACACATTACTCATTTTATATGGGTGTGGAGGCTGAAGAGAGTGAAGCGAGTGGGGTAATGTTTGGGGTAGTGTAGTGGGGTGGAGGGGTCCTTCAGCTCTTTCTGCTGTTGGCAGTGGAAGATGGTTAATGGAAACTCGGTGAAGTGCATCTCCATCGCACCACTATCACTGCAATCACAGTGATATAACCTCCTCTCTCAGGAGTGATAGTTGCTTTTTGGCCCAGGGCATGAGAAACAAACCTGCACCACAGACCACCTACTCTGTATGTTTAAACCCATCAGAGAGAAGAAGGAAAAAGCTTAAGCAAGGACACGTTACACAAGAACGGGGTGACAAGTCTGATGTAGCGATGTATCTCCGATGTATCTGACAACGTTTTCTTCAAGGTGCTTTATATTGTATATTACTGTTTATAGCCATCTGTAAAACATGGTGGAGGCTCTATCATGGTTTGGTGCTTCATTCCAGCAGGTGGTGTATGGGATTGTGTCAAAACTGAACCTGGAAAAACACCATCGGATTTTCATCTACGAGTCAATACAACCAGTGTTGGGGAGTAACGGAATACATGTACCGCTGTTACGTATTTAAAATACAAAATATGAGTAACTGTACAGTTACCGTTACAGTCACCATTTAAAAGGGTGGTATTCAGAATACAGTTACTTTGTTGAAATAAATGGATTACACGGTGGTATTTTCCTGTTTCACATGTTAGACTGTCCCCTCTCTATTTTTGGTAATTCCACACCGGTGTAAAACCAAACACAACACGCATTAAGAGGCTCTGTGTCTCATTCTCGCGGCCCATGTCATCCCTAGTAAATGGTAAAATGGTAATGGTCTGTATTTGTAAAGCGCTTTACTTGGTCCTGAGGACCCCAAAGCGCTTTACACTACACACAATCATCCACCCATTCACACACACATGTTCACACACTGGTGATGGCAGCTACATTGTAGCCACAGCCGCCCTGGGGCGCACTGACAGAGGCGAGGCTGCCGGACACTGGCGCCACCGGGCCCTCTGACCACCACCAGTAGGCAACGGGTGAAGTGTCTCGCCCAAGGACACAACGACCGAGACTGTCAGAGCCGGGGCAACCTTCCAATTACAAGACGAACTCCCAACTGTGAGCCACGATCGCCCCTAGTTGAAGAAATATTTTTAAAAATTATTTTAAAAAATGATTTAATAAGAAGGCAATAGGCAGAGTGTTACCTAAAGATGGCGGCGCACACTGTTGCAGCGGCTTACGGCTCTCCATCTCAGTACTCCTTTCTACACCCGCCAGGGCCTTGCTGAGGCTAAAAAACCAACCACACAAGCCACCTATGCCAAGCCTCTATCTCTCCAATGCCAGATCCCTCATCCCCGGACGGTGTTCACATAATTGCAGGTGACTTTAATAAGGCCGACATAAAGACCCCAGCGCTCCCAAAGTTATCAGCATGTCAAATGTTGCATGTCAAAAACTTTGTTGAACGCAGCCTCTTGGAAGAGTCCTTTGGTTTCTTACTTTAGGACATTGGTAGCTAAACCTGGATGTAGTAAATGTCTGGATACTCGACTGGATGGCAGTTTGAAGCCTTGGCCAATGAACTGGTTTCTGTGAAGCCACTATACTCTAGACTCATCACAATGCTTTCCTAATCATGCAACACAATAAAAAAGTGTGAAACGGTCTTTATACTTCATTTGCAGTTGTTAGAAAAGTTCAGCTAATGCTCAAAAGCAAACTTCAAGAGTGATTGTGGCAGATGAAGTCTAAAAGGTCCTCTGCAGTGCTGCCTGTTGCATCAGCCACTGAGGTATAGGTGGAACCACAGGGGAGCTACAGGAGTAATAAATTGCCACTGCAGATGTTCAAACAGTCAGTGTGCATCGATCCTGAGTGCTTCCCTTAAAAAACAGGCAAGCCAAAGAAGTGCCTGAAGATGCTTTTTCGAGACCTTTCAGCATAAATCAATCTATTCTCCTGGTGCATTAGGCTATATTAAAATCTGATGTTTCAACTTAGCTGGTATATTACTCTTTAATAGCGAATTTGAGCTAGCAGTGTCTCAGTAGGAAAACTACTGAGTGCATAGTCACAAGCAGTGGGTTTCGCAGTTAAAAAGGTGGATATCCAATATGGCTCTTTTGTCTCTTTTCTCAACACCTGCTGTCAGCAAATAGTGTGTTTTCAGATCGGTTTTAACATCAAAATATCATCTCCCAGTGGACTGGTCCATCTAATGTCATGTAAAATGTGCTAACCCTCTTTGGGGTAAATGCAATAAACTAATGTAATAAAAACCCCTGAGGAAATGCAAGGTTTTTGCAAGATCCTAATATAAAACAGTAAATAAATAAATCACAGTTACCTACAAAACATTCGGAGTATTTCAAATGTATCACTTCATAATATTTTTTCAGCATTTTATTCAACCAAAATTCATAGAAAGCAAGTTGACTACACAATAAAAAGCTTTACTCCTGAAATTGGTTCATCTGTCACAGATACCCGCTTGTCCTTTCATGATAGCTAATACATACATTTTAGTTCAGTTATTTCAGTTAATTTACTAATATATTACCAATCCAGAATTTGGGATGGGATACTGAGCTGGGGAGGAGAAGGGGAATGTGATGGGAGGCATGGAAAACAGGGAGGGAAGGGAACCTTTGATTCTGCTGAGTCGAGCAGAGAATTACTGCTGTGGCAAAATAATCTAAGCAAGTAAAGACTAAAATTAAAAGCAGGGTTGGACGAGGCGATGAGACCAAACTGGGACAGAGTAAAGTGGGTCGTTGATAACAGAGAAACTGGTGGCAGATCTGGTGGAAGAGAAAGATGAGATACATTTTTACTGTTCCTTATTTTATTCTCGCTTTCTGGTCAAAAACAGATTAGAAATTATACGAATGAAGATATTTAGGTTTCATTTAGTCATAGCCAATTTTCTGTGGAATTACTAACTCTATGGCTAACTAAGAGAGAAGGTGGGCAAAGACACTAAAGTGAAATGTCTTTAGTTCAATGTACCCTTTAACTGAAACATGCACTTTGGCTTTTTAATCTCCATATGATCTATAATTGTGTACACAGCACAGAGAACTCGATACTGTGCTGTTTGGTTATTATCATGCATAGCAAGGTGTTAATAGAAGACAGGAACAAAGAAACACACACACGTGGCAAACGTTTTTCCAGAGCTACAAATTTCTCTTTCCGAACAACACAAGTTAGCGCTCATGCTGCACCAAGGAATGAAGGACAAAATGTACAAAAGGATGTTTAGATGTTTAATTATAGGGACCTCCTTCCTACGAAAAGCTACCCCTTTGCCTGAGAAACCTCTGATTTAAAAGGTTAATCCCAAAGATCAAGCCTGGATTTGAGTTTGCTCAAGGATACTGCAAGGAGAGCAAAAACTAGGAGACTCTTGAAAAACAGCTACGACCTGCAAGAACTCGGTCACATGATAAGTGAAACTGGCACATTTTAGTTATGACTTTTAGCAGCATTTGAAAATCACTGTTTTATGTTTTCTACTCTTCTGATTTTGAGGCTTCATGAACAAATATACACAGCCTATAAAAAGAAGGCATGTGCACCATATTAGTTTTGCTGCCAAAATTAATTAATTCATTGTAAAGTGTTTGTTTGTGTTAGCTATTATGCAAAACACGTTCCCTGCATTGCAAACTGATCAAGATTTGATATGACAATGAAAACATTGTCATGTCACAAAAAGGTAAAAAACAATGATATTATTTCTGCACAATACTTAGGTTAAGACTTTTGATCCATGGCCCAAACAACCTTTACAAATGGTGTAACTAAGCCATAAGCATTTAAGAAGCCCAAATTAAGCCCAAGTGTATATCTTTGTTCTTGTTTAAAAAGTCTTAACAACACCAACTTAGTCAAACTAATAGAACAGCCCAGTTTTTCAAGTTATTTATTGCAGTTCAAGTCATTCCAGTCCAATGAACAGTTTAAGGTACAAAGGTAAGTGCTGAACTGCCAGAGGCTAAAAAAGGTAAGGTTAGCCAAAACTGAAGAATAATGTGCATTTCAGAATTATACAAAAAGGCCTTTTTCAGGGACAACATGAGTTAACAGTTTAAATCTGCTCTGCAGCAACGGAGGTTGATCAAGCCTTGAAAGCTGCTGCTACTAATTCCTACAGCTGTTCCAACCTTTCTGGATTACTTCCCCCTCTGTCTGCATAAAAGCAGTGCTGGGACACACTGATGTACCCTCGTGAGCATCAGCTGAACAGTATTGTCCTGCAGAAAGTAATGTGTTGCTACAAACATGGTGAGAAAGAGGCAATTAACAGTGGAAGAGACACAGACCATCATAACACTTGTAAATGTCGGTCTGTCCTACAGAGAAACTGCAAAGAAAGTCAAGGTGTCAGTGAGTCCAGTTTCCTTCAGCATCAAAGGCTCAGAAACTGTGACAGCAGGAGGTCTGCAGACCCAAAGACACGACTGACTCAGAGGACGAGTTTCTGAGAGTTAACAGCTGTGTGACGGCGGCTCACAGGACAACAGCTTCAAGCAGCTTCACAGTGGTCGTAGTGAGAAAGTCTCAGTTTCAGCTGTGAAGAGAAAACTTCAAGCTGCAGGTTTGACAGGACGAGTTGCAGCAAGAAAGCCAGAATAAGACAAAGAGGCCCGTCTGGGCCATGAAACACCGACACTGGACTACTGAAGACTGCAAGAAGGTTTTATGGGCTGATGGATCAAAATCTGAAACCTTCAGTTCATCACGCAGGATCTTTGTACACCGTCGAGTGGGTGAAAGGACGGTTCCACAGTGTGTGGCATCAACTGTCAAACATGGAGGAGGAAGTGTGATGGTCTGGGGCTGTTTGCTGGATCCAGGGTCGGTGACTTGTACAGAGTGAGAGGCTCCCTGAACCAAAACAGCTACCACAGCATCCTGCAGCACCATGCAGGACCCTCTGGTATGAGGCTAGTTGGTCAGGGGTTCATCCTACAGCAGGATAAAGACCCCAAACAGTCCAAGCTGTGCCAGAACCACCTCAGGAAAAAGAACAAGATGGTGAGCTTGAAAACATGGAGTGTCCAGCACAGTCTCCAGACTTAAACCCCATCGAGCTGGTTTGAACTGGACAGAAATGTGAAAGCAAAGCAACCTACAAGGTCCACATTTATGGGAACATCTGCAAGAGATATGGGAGAATATTTGATTTCTATTGTAGAAAGAAGCCACGGCTGTGTTCAGCTGTTATCTGTCAGAGGTGGCTCCTGATGAGTCAAAGTTTTGGTTCATTTTGGTCCATAAATTGATTCCATGATTTTTTTTTTTAACTCCAATTGCTTATTTGCACAATGCTTTCATTTCAGAGTGCAGTGAGACATTAAACGGAATAATTTTCAATGAAAAGGGATTTAAAAAAATGTGGTTGTTCTAAAAATTTTGACCATTAGTGTATATTACCATGTAATTTTGCATTTCTAAAAATAAACTCTGTAGATGCTAGAATGTTTATTTTTGTGGAATCTGCATGAACTGTACTTCTGAGAACTGGGCCCTGTTTCAGGAAGCCGGTTTAGAAAACTCAGAGTGAAAAACGATACTCAGGGTTGAGTAACCCCGAACTGTCCAACTCGGAATATTCGGTTTCAGAAAGGCTGATAACAAGTAGTTCAATCAACGCGGAGTTGCTTTAACCCCAAGTTAAGCTCGCGCACGAGGATACATAAAGCCCTGATCAGTGGAGCACAGATTAAGCGAGTCACCATGGAGACGGAGGGAAAGAAGGCGCGGTCAATGTATTTTACAGCGCTTGACGCCGAAATTCTGATGGCAGCATATGCCGATAACATGCAAATTTTGCAGAAAAAAAGTAACACAGCCACAGCTGCAAAAGAAAGGGAGCATGCATGGCAAAACATAGCCGACAGAGTCAATGCGTGAGTGTTAATTTAAACATTGATCTAGGGATTTCCACCCATTTAACACGTTATTTATTATATTTTATTTTTTATCTTATACATTTTATTTTGTGATGTGAGCGCAGGTGCAACCCAACAGGCCCCAAACGTTTCTGGCAGCAAGTAAAAATGAAATATAAAAATATAGTCCAAACAGGTAAGGTGTAATTGTATTATGGGCCATAGTGCTTGGTCTGTTTGTCCCATGTAAATCAATTGCAGTTAGAGGCTACATTAATTTCCCCTCTGTAAGCACTTATTGAAATTATCTGAGCACATTACAATTACATATTTGCTTACTCTGTATGCTCAAATGTGACCCGTTATAGCCAACAGAAAAAAAGCGGAGGCCCGAAAAACAGGTGGGGGTCCTCCACCACCACCACTCACAGAGGCTGAGCAGTTGGCCCTCAGCCAAAACAGTGGGCGCCCTGTGGCCGAAGGCATCTCTGCGGGGACATCCTCTGAGTCAATAACCCCGCAAGACACAAGTGCCTACATAGGGGGTAAATTCAAAATAAGACATGATGTGCATACATCCTGTCTTCACAGTCACCTTTGCAGTGCTACTCATTCATTTGATAAACTCTTTACCATAATGGATTATTTTGTAGTGAAGTTATTTTCCTACTGATTTTGCCTTCCCTCAGTCTTGGTTGTCTTTGAGAGCAATATGACAATGAAGTGTAAGGTGATTGGTATGTTTGTTAATTGCCATTTGGTCCCTTGTAAGTTATAAGTGACCTGTATAAACCTCATATTCTATCAGTTGATGGTGGTGGTGTACTGCATCTGGTGCAGCCTCCTGTTGAGCCAGACCAACATGCAGTTGTGAGTAATACTCCACAGATTACATGAGTTTACAGTAGAACAGCAATGTTGTTTATTTCTTTACTACAGGAAAATAATGAAGAAACATTGACAGCTGTTACAGAGGAGGAAGCAACAGAGACACTTCATGAGGTTTACATCTTTTAATACTTTGTGTACAGGAAACACAGGCGACCAATAAAGCCAGTTGAACACAAAATCTGTTTATTCTTCTTTCAACATGTTGAGGTGATGGGTCAAAAGAAATGATTGTGACATATGGTGTCTCTGACTGCGCTTCCATCTTGTATGTCCGTGGGAGGGTCAGGATGTTCATGGTTTGGATCACTGCTGATGTTTGGTTCAGAAGGACAGTGTTCTCCTCTAATTGTGGCAATGTTGTGAAGAATCACACATGCCACAATAATGTCACATGCCCTTTCTGGGGTGACCCTGAGTCTTTGCAGGCACTGGAACCGGGCCTTAAGCATTCCGATAGTCATTTCAATTCTGGCTCTTGTCCTGCAATTAGCCAGATTATATCGCTGCTGTGGGCCTGGTTCAGGGTCAGGGTAAGGGGTAAGCAAATAGGGTAAACATGGATACCCCCTATCACCAAGCAAGTAGCCAGTGAACTCTCCTAAGACAGAAGGATACACTTCAGTTCAAATGTCCCTGAAGCAATTGGTCTTTATATATTTTAAAGTATTTTCAACTCACCATGTCCAAATTTTGTGCTCAGTGTACATTCACGGAATATTTGTGAGTCATGGACAGAGCCTGGCCACTTGGCTTCCACATTTGTGATAATGTTGGCAGCATCATATATGATCTTCACAGTGCAGAGAACACAAATTAGCATCCATTACTATAATGAAATAATATGTTAGTTTGAAATGCTACAGGGAACTATGTACCTGTACATTAATGCTGTGGAATGACTTCCTGTTCACATAGTCTCCTTCATTTACTGAAGGAGCAATGATTGGAATGTGAGTGCCATCTGTACAGCCAATCACGCCTGGGAACCCTGAAAATAAATGTAAAATTTAAGTAGTAGTCCAAGTATCACCACATCATGAATTAAGTTTTGGTCATCCTGATACCTGCAATTTTGTGGCATCCCTCTTTGATAAATCTTGTGGGTCTATGACCGGGGAACACCACAAACGAGTACAGGAGACGTTTCAGTGCAACTGTAACATTCCTGACTGCCCGACAGACGGTAGCCTTGGAAACGTGCTCAGCGTCACCAATATTATACAGAAAGCTCCCGTTTGCAAAAAACCGAAGTGCAATACAAATAATATGTAATGAACTGAGAGCATGTCCGCAATGTGTCACATGCGTAATATATGGCCTGAGGATGTTATCCAAATAACTTATAGATTGTGCTGAGAAACGGTAACGTTCACACAGGAAATCATCAGGAAATGATAAAATGTCCAAACGCGCTCTAATCACTCTCTCCCGGCGGAGAGCTCTGCAGAGAATTCGGGCTTCACGATCTACTGGCTCTTCAAGGCAGGGGCACGCCATGTCTGACACTTCCTACTGTCAGGTTTCCGACAAAGGGGCGGAGACAGTCAGGGTTAGTTGTAGTAAACCTGCTAGGGGGCAGGTTAGCTTCACGGAGTGTGTCGTCATGGTGACTCACTGAGGCTTCATCTGAACTCGCTTTGTGAAACCGAAAACCCAGAGTTTTCGTTAACTCAGGGTATACTTACTCAGTTTTTCCACTAAACCGGCTTCCTGAAACAGGGCCCTGCTCTAGTCAAGGTTATAAATATTTTTCTGGCTATTCTGTTTCTATTCACATTATGCATACGTTCCTTGGGCAGTACTATTGGAAGACATAACATAAATTTCCCCTGCTACACAGATGATGCCCAGCTTTTCTGTTTTGTTTTTATATATTTATTTTTTTGCTTTGAGAAATGGATTTGATGCAATTTGATGCCAGAGTGAGGTCACTGAAGCAGTTAAACAACTCCTTGGTGGCAGAGCCCCTGGGTGGAGGAGGTTCGCCCTGAGAATAATACTCTACGATGTTGCGTGTTGATCAGACCAGGGTGTTAAATCCCATCTTTATGAAGGGAGACCGGAGAGTGTGCTCCAACTATAGGGGGATCATCTCAGCGTCCCTGGAAATGCCTACATCAGGGTGCTGGAAAGTCTTTGGAAAGTCCTTGTGTTTCATAATTTTTATGGACAGATTTCAAGACGTAGTGAAGAGCCAGTAGGCTTCTGCTTGGGTGGTCTCAGAATCTCCTCTCTGCTTTTTGCAGATGATGTGGTTTTGTTGGCTTCATCAGGTGGTGACCTCCAGCTCGCACTGGAGTGGTTCACTGCAGAGTGTGAACCGTCAGGAATGAGAATCAGCATCTCCGAGTCTGAGGCCATGGTCCTCATCTGGAAAAGAGTGGAGCGCCCACGTCGGATCATGGATGAGTTGCTGCCCCAATTGGAGGAGTTTAAGTATCTCAGACTCTTGTTCATGAGTGAGAGGAGAACGGAGTGGGAGGTTGACAGACGGATTGGTGCTGTGGCTTTAATGATGCAGATGTTGTACCGGTCCATCACAGTGAAGAGAGAGCTGAGCGTAAAAGCGATGCCCTTGATTCACCAGTCGATCTGCCCTCATTTTGGTCACAAAGGTAAAAAAGGTAAAAGTGCCGGAAATGAGCTTTTTCCCAAGAGGGGCTTAGAATAGAACTCCACATGGAAAGGCGGTGGTTCAGGCATTTGACAAGGATGCCACCTGGGCGCCTCCTGGGTGAGGTGTTTTGGGCATGTCCAACCAGGAGGAGGCCCAAAGGCAGCCTCAGGACACGCTGGAGAGATTATATCTCTCTGCAGGCCTGGGAACGCCTCGGTGTTCCCCCGGACAAGCTAGAGGAGCTGGCAGGTGAGAGGGAGGTCTGGCCTTCTGTGCTTAGGCTGCTGCCCCTGCGACCCGGCCCCGGATAAGCAGAAGAACATGACTGGATGGTTGGATGAGTCTTCATATTATTTCCAAATGCACATTGAGTTTTAATGACTTGCAAGTCATGCATTTTGTTTTTATTTTGTTTTTACATAACGTCTCAGTTCTTTTGTAAGCTGTGTTGCATATCTCTGAGATACCAGTAACTTTGGCAAAATGGCAGTAAAGCTAAAAAAAAAGAAAAATATACCATCAAAACCTGATTTGGGAGTCGACACGAATAGATGGGCTAATTGGGTTGACTGAAAGTTGGAAAACAGCGTGGAAACTGATCTAACTAATCTAAGCTTATGGTATCACTCATATGCCACCATGTACTTTTCAAGGGCTATTTTAAAGATGATGACAGCCAAGTGCAAGATCACACACTTAACATGTCACATCCTGACTGCTGTTATATCGCTGTCACCTCGAGCAGACTAAGAGGAGTTTGCAAGACAGACACCACTTCTGTCTTTCTGCTACGTCTTGACCAGAGATGGGCAGTAACGCGATACTGTAATCGATTACTTTTTTTGAGTAACGAGTAAAGTAAGGGATTACTATTGAAAAAAAAGGTAATGAGATTACTGTTACTTTCCTGTAAGCACGCTGCGTTACTGCGTTACTAAAACCATGATTTTTTTGTGTCTCATGACAGTGACGTAAGCAAGTGCGACATTCGTGGCAACAGCTGTGTGCAGATCAAAAATGGATAATATAATGGGTGCTGCAGAGAGTATGAGCGTGCAGCGTTTAAAGCGTGGAAGTACTGACCTTACTTTGAGTTTGATTCCTTAAAAACATTAGCGTACAGCGAAAAAAACCCTAAACGTCCGAGCAAGCATAGAGATGAATGTGAAATCCACAGAGAAGCTGCCGTATCCTTCCACTGACCGCTGCGGCACACCTGCACCAGGGTAAACCTCCACCTGCACCACTCCTGCTATACAGGTGAAAATAGAGCAACAGGACCGCTGAGTCTGTGACTTTATTTAATTTCTGCTGTGTTTTATGTGCATTTAGTGAGTGAGTGTAAACACAAAAAACTATTTTATTTTATATGCTGGAAATAGGTTTAAATGTTAAACACATTTCTTCCAGTCAGAGAATGTTGCATATAATTTAATGTTTGCTTGATGTGTAAAGTTAAAAGATTAAAACTAATAAAACAAGTTTTAAAAAGAGACTTTTCCATTTGATTACATTTTATATGATGGATTATGCAGAAAAATAGAATTGGGCTGAAAGGTCTGTTGCAATATTACCTATTTAGGGGATAAATCATGTTTTAAAAAGTAACTAAGTAACTAATTACTTTTGAAAATTAGTAATCAGTAAAGTAACGGGATTATTTTTTTCAGGAAGTAATCAGTAATTAGTTACTGATTACTTTTTTCAAGTAACTTGACCAACACTGGTCATTTCCTTCTTCTTCATGTGAATGAATGTGTGTCGTAACCTTTCCTGCCTTTCATGACACTTTCAACTCTAGAAGGCTTAGTGCTGAAAAGAGAGCCAAAAGATCACAGCTGTGGAATTAGTGAAAATGCAGCCTTGAACAGTAACAGCTGGGATCAGTAAAGCAACAAAAGAGTCCGTTTTTTACAGGTGGGAGCATGAAAGGCCTCACACACGCTGCATATTCATAAATCTTGGATGTGAACACGAGTCACTCAATACTTGAAGGAAATTTGGCCATTTCCCCTTGCTGTTTGGTGGAATATAGAAAGAAAAATAAATAAAATAATACATTTAAAGATGTATTACTTCCTTTTATACCTCCTCATCTTTTTAGATGAGAAGGTATAAAACATAGATTATTGTGATAAGATTATGGTAGATATTCATCAAGCTAAATGGAGCAAGGTGCAGCTGAAAACAGGCAAAAAGGGTAAACAGATTAGCAACATTAATACAGCATTATTTTGTGTTTGTGCTTCATCGTTCAGACAATTCACTTTGCATTAGCATACTTTTTTCTTGATGCACTTGTTTGACTTGTGGTCACTAATTTTAGAAAAGCTCTATAAAAATATGACATTTTAATTACATACAGTGAAAAGACATGAAACAGTGTGTAGTGTGTTTCAATGTTTGTTGGATTTGGCTGTATGTAGGCACTAGAGCCCATCCCCCTGAGCTTGTAGGGCACCGCAGTTAATTGTAGGTGCTGGATCAGTCCAATCATCTAACTGTGCGAGCACAGAAGAAAGGAGGCTGAATAATACTGTAATTGATTAGGACTTTTATAATGATAAAACATATAAAAATGACTGAAAATATTAATTGATTGATTTTATTTCCCAAAAGGAGACAATTTGATCCTTAGGGAAGTAAAAAGCTGGACTGCACTGGCTTGGAAAAGTCAGTCTTTTTGTCTTTGCTGCAACACTTTCCTCCAGTGCAGCACAACGACCTGAAAAATGTCTTCTGGTTTTACAGTTTGGGGTAAATCATGACCACTGAAAGATTAATCTGCTGGTAATGCCAATAGAAGGGTATATGAAGGAAATGTTAACACTGTTTTGGGTCTCACAATTGAGCCTAATGTTAAGCAGTAAAACAGAACCAATGTGCGAGATGTTGGAAATGTAAAAACGGGAGTGAGTCGACCACAGCATTGTCTTACTCTGTGAGAAAGCCCCCTGAGGAAACACCTTCACTCTGATTAATACACTACAGCTGCATACCACCTCCCCAGTCTACTGCAGAGGCTGATAAAGGACCATACACACTCCAAACGCCTCCCTTTCTTGTGCTTCTCATTTCGTGTATCCACATCTCCAGATCCACATCCTCTCTTTATGCAAACAAATGAAAAGACCGGCTGGGCATTTCTGTTGCAGACAGCCAGCGCCTCGTTTGCTCGCCCAGTGAATTCAGTAAGAAATCTAAAAGGCTATGAAAATACAGTCATCTGAACGTGCTCAGCACCGGCTGTGGTGGATTTTACTCTTTCAACTTTGGATGACGAAGAATAGGTGTCTTAATCTCTCAACTCACTTGAGGTGCAGAAAAACTATAAATCCAGTCTGATCCTCAGCTGGCAGGATATTTTGACATTACACTGGATTTCTGAAAAGGCCAACTCAAGGGATACAAATATGATGGACAGTGAAGGGAGCTCTAACTGGGATACACATGTCACTCCCTGCTGAGCTCAGTCTGTGGAGGTAATTTATTATAACTCTTTTAGCCAGTGTGCCTCACACTTTTGGTTCTATATGTGCAACAATAAGACCTAATGTGATGCTGACATAGGATGCAATGTAATATTTGGCCCATTTACCAAGCCACAGATGTTGCACAAGCTTCACATTCTGTGTAATGTCAAAGTAAAAAAGTCCATTGTAGGTGGCCTGCTGTAGTCTAAAGCCTCTATGTTGTGCTTTCCTACAGATTCACCTCCAAACACAGGGGCTCCCACAGCTTTCAAAATTGCATTAAAATAACTCAGCTGCCTGGACTAATGTAGTGTGCCATGTTTCACCATGTCTGGTCTGACGAAAACCTTTGAAGACCCCGTTGGATAAATGTCATTGCGGTGTTGAATAGGGCTGAACAGCATCTGTTATGGAGGATTTCAACAAAAACAGTAAAAAATGAGGGTCGGTACGTTTCTTTGCCTGTACCAAGAATTGCATGTGGCTGAATCTTTTATAGGTCAACTCCTACCAAACACAAATCACAATGCACAGTAACTATAACAACACTTGCATAGGTATGGTGATATGGCAGCCTGGCTTCTGTCAGTCTGCCCCAGGGCAGCTGTGGCTACAACTGTAGCTGCCTCCACCAGTGAGTGAATGTGAGAGTGAATGAATAGTGGAGTTATTATTACTATTCCAATTATTATTATTATTACTATTATTATTACTCTTCTGGCCTGGTTATTGCTTCAAACATGGAAGGAAAGATGAGACATCACCACGGCTTCTATTTGTTGTCTTTGCTGCAGCATTTTTGATTCACCACAAACTGAAAAGACCTCAGAGAGCTTTGGAGAAAAGTCCCAGCAGTCTTCTCATGACACCTTTTTTTTTAGAGGTTTCATTTCATTGTAATAAAAATATAGGTAAAATTCTGTCTGTCACCTGCAGGACTGTTATCTGTTTTCAGTAACACTATTCTGAATCATTGAGTCGAGGCCTTTGTCATGTATGTATCCTGATAAAGAGCATTTAAAAAAACACTTTAGGAAAGTGAAAGAACCAACGTGAACAGAGTGACTCGATTTAGCCCGACTGAACTAAGGCCTTTTGTAACTTTGGAACCCAACTGAGATCCTCCTTATTGGCACCAAATCCAACCTTTTGAAGGCGAACCATTTCTCTCTCACCATCGATAACGCCACAGTTTTCCCTTCTCCTCAGGTTAAGAGCCTTGGTGTCATCCTAGACAGTTCGCTTTCCTACAAATCTCACATCAATAACCTCACCCGTTCTGCCTACTTCCATCTATGTAACATTAACAGATTGCTTCCTTCTCTTTCCACCCAGTCTACGTCCATTCTTGTACATAGTCTTGTTACCTCCCGTATTGACTACTGCAACTCTCTTTTGCATGGTCTCCCCCAAAAATCCCTCCATAAGCTTCAACTGGTTCAGAACTCTGCTGCTCGCATTATCACCAGAACCCCCTCCTACCAGCACATCACCTGTTCTTCAGGAACTTCCCTGGCTCCCTGTGAAATTCCGGATAATTTTAAAACTTCTTCTGCTCACCTTCAAGGCCCTTCATAACCTCGCTCCTTCTTACCTTTCTGACCTGTTAACCACCACCTGTTCTGCCCGTTCACTTTGTTCTTCCTCTTCTATCCAGCTTGCTGTACCTTCCTTCCGCCTCACCACCATGGGAAGCAGAGCTTTCAGCTGCTCTGCTCCCAGGCTGTGGAGCTCTCTGCCCCCAGAAATAAGAAACACTGGTTCTCTCCCCCAGTTTAAATCCCAACTCAAAACTCATCTGTTCAAATCTGCATATTCACTGTGAACCCACTGTTTGTTCATTTTATCTTGTGCTTTTGTTTTATTGTTCTTATTCTGCCATTGTTTTACTAAGTGTTTTATCCTATTGTAAAGTGTCCTTGGGTGACTTGAAAGGTGCTCATAAATAAAATTTATTATTATTATTATTATTAGTTAAATCATTTGTACAGCATATTGAAGAGGAAATCTTCTATTTAAAAAAACACTCCCACTGTGGAAGACAAACAAAGCTCTGTTACTGACATTACAGATCTGCACCAAGTGTCTCTGGGATAAGAGATATCAATAATATTGCTTTATTTGACTGCAAAACTGGTTTATCTGTAAGGGGAAGGGAAGTGACTAAAAGGAGATGGGAAAAAAGAAACACATGGGAGACAGCCAGAGTTTAAAATGAATTACTAATTATTAAATGTATTGGCCGTATATAAACACAAAGAGAGTGACAATTTTATAAAAACTTGGATAAATAAAAACTGGTTCTGAAAAAAGTTTTGATATGTAAAATAAAAAAATAATCCTGCAGTTTGAACTTTCATAAACCCATATTCTGCTCACAGAAGACAATATGTTTCTTAGTTTAAATATATCAAATGTTTAAAGTCAGAAAACTTTAAGAGAAATATTACATCATTCTGAATCTGATGGCTGGATGCAACAAAATGCTGGGACAGTCAGTCCTACTGAAACAAAACAGCTGGAAACAGTTGTGGGTGTACATGAGTATAAAAAGAGGATCTTAGAGAAGAGCTTCTCAGAAATAAAAATGGGCAGAACTTCACCGATCATCAAAAATAAATCTACAAATCCAATGATTTAACATAGAATTAGAGTCTCATTTGCATAAATGTAACTCATGTTCTTCAAGTGTTGAAATGCATAGAAATCAATACAAAAGAAATGTTGTTCCTCTAACACAGTTATAGAACTATAGCTTACACTTATTTAAAATAAATACACAGTTCAAAGTGTGGCAGACGAAGCTTCCATGACAGCCTTCTATCTAAATGATTACTCTCGGTGCACTGTGTACTCTGCAGTCCGTATGCTCTCTAAAAAATGTCCTCTGGGAAAAGCTTTACTGTCAATGAGGTTTTGGCACAACTCTTTGACAGTGAAAGAGACCTGGAGGAGACTGTGTCAGAGGATCATGTTGAGGAGGACACTGATTTTGAGGAATTCTCATCTGATGAGAACGAGAGTGTTGACCCTCCTGTTGTCTCTCAGCCACCAGCAGAAACAGTCCCCTCCAATGATGTGGTCCCTTTCCCAACTCCAAAAACAGGATAAACTGAGTGAGGCTAATATTATCAGAATGGTTCCAGACCCCACCAATCAGCCATGTTGAGGACATCAAGTCATCACTTTAGCTCTTCTTGACACCACCGATGTACTTTGAATGACAAACTTAGAGATGCTTTATGGGGACAGCTGGAAATACTTGGATGTAACTGAAGCTTACATTGGCTGGCTCATTTTGGAAGGAGTTTACAAGTCAAAAGGTGAAGCAACATAAGCCTTTGGAGACCGGAAGGGCAATATTTCCACCAACCATGTCTCTCAAGACCTTCCAAGTTTTGTCCCAGGTTATACGCTTCGATGACGAGGAAACAAGGCAGGTCCGACAAGAACGTGACAAACTTGTGGCACATGTGGCACAAGTGGGTACAGTGTTTACACCTGCAGTACAATTCAGACCCCCATGACTGTGGACAAATCCTTGGTTTCGTGGCTGCTGTCCATTTTGTCATTATATGCCGAGCAAACCTGCCAAATATGGCATCAGAACATGGACAGCATGTGATGCACAGTCCAGCTTTGCCTGGAATATGCAATTTACATAGGCACATTTGACCTGATGGGGGCGCTAGAGAAAAGGGCATGCCGTCACCAAAAACCAATAGGGTTCATCCACTTGTGGTCATTAATGTTGTCAGTTATTATGAAGAGATTTGAATGCAAACTTTTCAAGATACATTTATTCTAATTTAAAAGTTTGGCCTGATGGTGGCGCTAGAGGTTCATTATCAATGGGGCTATTTATGTAGTCCAAAAATAAACAAAGTGCCTGACACAAACACTTGGTCAACAGTTGTATGTTTACCATTGTCTGGAGGCAAATATCCCTCAGGGTGAAATGGGTTGGTAATATTTGAGGAGAATAGGACGGTTAACAACACGTGCAACTCTGCAGCCGTTCATGTAGGTACATTCAAACTCTGTAAGTCTCTGTGGTTTGTGGTTCCTCTTTGGATCCACAATCAGGACACATAGAGCTGAGCTAATTTTTATAGAGCACAAAACCAACGTCTGAGTGAAAACACAAGTCCATCTCACTATAGAAGCACTCTAGAATAAGATCAACCGCACTCTGCAGGAGCTCAAACCACTCCTACCTTCCCCTATTTTTACAGAAGAGCCACCTTGATTGGACAAGACTCAGTTGTAAAGCTGCATCTAAAGCAGTGGTGTCCAACTCCAGGCCGGTGTCCTGCAGGTTTTAGATCTCACCCTGGGTCAACACACCTGAATCACATGATTAGTTCATTAGCAGGCCTCTGGAGAACTACAAGACATGTTGAGGAGGTAATTTAGCCATTTAAATCAGCTGTGCTGGATCAAGGACACGTCTAAAACCTGCAGGACACCGGCCCTTGAGGACTGGAGTTGGGCACTAAAGGGTCACTCTGAAAATGTCCACATTTTAAACAGAGAAGACAGACAGTTTGAAAGAGGAGTGAAAAAGGTCATCGATGTCACTCAACAGTGAAGTCAGGACACCAATATTCATTCACAACGACAATAAAAAGAATACAGCTAAGAGTTACTGGACAGGTGGGCATCACAGACATACATGTTTATAAGAACACAGAAACTGTCTCAGCTGTCCAAGCTGAGTATAACAGAGGAAACAGTCTACTTTAGTTTCTACATGAATTTTGCATAATTTCTATGTAAATATTTTAAATCCTACATATGTATGTATAAGTCATTATATAGTCATTATCTGCATGAAGTTTACCTGCTGTAAGAAGACTACACTGCATTTAACTTCAACAAAACAGTGGGATTTATGTGACTTATTATACCATTGTTTCCGGCACTCAGGATAGCAAGGTAAGGATAGCGAGTCTTTACTCCAAAAAGTCCAGTACAAATATTTTATCTGCTAACAGTCTGACTATGCAGCAAAAGCCAGTTAGTTATAGTAAAGTAACTTTACCAAACATTAAATGATGCTGCGGCTTATCACGCATTTAAAACTTGCCTTTTGTCCTTCAGGAGGGAAAATGAGCCTAAAATGGTGACAGTGCAATCGCTGTAATGCTCTGTATCCTACACAGACCATCACCAGTCTGAGAACTGGGAACTCTAAAGTGGACATGAAACACTACACTATGGAGCCCGACTCTTAAAAACTGATAGACTTGTGAAGGTGGGATTAAGAAATAAGTCCTTAAAGTTATCAGAGCATGTTTAGGGCCGTCTTGTGCCAGCACACAACATAACGTCATTGGTTGGTTGGTTGCGGCTAAGTGACTTACATTAGTTTAAGTTAGGTAACTGGTGACAGAACTGATAACTCAGATGAAAATAATGAGAACAAAACTAAAAATCAGTCTGTGTGTGTGTGTGTGTGGGGGGGGGGGTCCACTTTTGTAGCGTCTCTGGCTGCAACATTGAGTTTTATGTTAACAAACCAAGGATGTGCTATCCAACTTCACTCTCTATCTCTCAAGCCATAAGTGGTTTCTCACTGTTTGGCCAGCTGCCCTGAAACAGGTAAATCCACCTGTAAGCTGTAATGTGTTTGTAAATGAGGACTATGTGCAGGAGATCCTGTTTGAATCACCAGACTGACAATCTGGAGTCCGACACTCTGAGTTCCCCTCGTCCGCCCGGCTGTGATGAACCGCACAAACCAGGTGTGATCAGGACTATTTTATGCAGTAAAACAGTCTCATTTGCCAAGAACACTCAAACAGTTTATCAGACTATTATATACATATTGTATGTATATATTAGTCTATACTAATCCATATCTTTATATGTCTGTGTGTGTGTGTGTGTGTGTTTTGCATGGAAGTGCTTAATAGTCCTTAATAATTTGAGATTAGCGCCCAACTGTGCACCAAAGTAGGATTGTGAGATTATCCCTCTCTTCAGCACTTTTTAATCTACAGCGTACTCAAGGGCTCAGACTAAATTTAGCATGGAACTGTCAAAGATATGAGCCAGACACACAACTTGATGTGTTTCACTGTCCTTTCAGAGTCTACAACAGATCTACAGCCCCTGATCTTCATTGACTCCGAGTAACACACTGTGCTTTTAGGATCACGTCCACAGACGATGCTGCAGAGCCTGAATTGTTGAAGTGCTCGGCTGTCACCATTAGCACACCTACTCCAAATCACAAGTACTCCTTCAAACAAGAGCGTGTGGAAAATCAGCTAATATAGAAGTCTTCCACTCAAACCTCATGCTTTTTAAAAAATATTTAATCAAACAGTGCTCTTGGTTAACACAGCAACGTGGACTCTAAGCCATTTGACAAGAATTTCTGCATTTCCTCTTTCTTTGGAAAAGAAAAAAGAAAGAAGAAAGGAAACGTGTGGTTATTTCAACCACTGTGTGCTGACTGTCAGGAGCCCTCATTGGCTGAGCCCTAGGAATCAAATTTGCCAAAGAAATCAAGTAAGTAATAAATGAATAGGTAAAAGGTAATCGGCAATTAGAATCTGGAAAATCAGGCAACCTGACCAGGACCACCAAAAGACAGGTGTTGATTAGCTAATCACGGGCATACAAATGTGCAAGCATCACTTAAAGTATGTAAGCAACAGTCGTGGGTAACTGGTCAGAAGAATCTGTTGACAGCTTGTGCAGGTGATCCTCACCAAGCTGCTGACCACACTGCATATGTTTCACCTCTGTTACAGAGTTCACACATACATGTGGGAGATTCATTATATTTTGGTCATAAACTCAGACAACAACTATCCTCCTCTATCTTTACATGACTTTCACCCAATAATGAAACTCCAGAAGTATCATATCTCAATAAAGACCATTCTAAAGTTTTTATCGACCTCAAGCAAACTGTCAGTGTTTGACAGGTTTGAGGTTTCTACCTGTGCTTCCTCTCTCTGCTCTCTCAGGTGGAGAGGGGGGCTGGGTTCTGCCCACAGGTGGAACTGCCCTTCCCAGGCTCGCACTCTTGCACCTGCAGTGCATCCTCTCATTATGACTGTGCATTTATGAATCCACCGTGGTGCTAATTTGGCTCGCTCATTAGTGCTTATTGCTGAGTTATTTGTCCCATAACCTTGTGCTTCTGTTTTTTCTCCCAGTTCCCCATCGGTAGCTCGATTCCTGTTCCACGGACGATTTAAGTATGTTCCAGTAAGGAGTCACCTGAATGTCACACGTGACTCTCTGTGGATTTATGGATAAATTCAGTATAAGGTTGATTCAAAAATTTTAATGCTCTGTGATACTGAACAGGATGTATTTATTTATCGCCACATCTTTTCTTGAAATGAAATATGAATGATAACATATGAAACTGGGTTAGCCATAAAAAGATCAATAAATGGATTTGATGGTTAAAGATCAGTGTTATTAGCTAAAATTAACAGGTAGCGACTTTTTATTTCCCAGTTCATTAAATCATGTCATAATAACCATTGTGCTACTCACTCTGCTTTAAAGAGGTTTTAAAATGTGCTTTTATTAGCAACTGACTTGCAGAATTATAATTCCTGTATATACCATGTTTTTGTTATATCAGCACAAAAAACAGTTAAATGTTTTGTAGATGTAGTTAACTAGAAAATCACAATTGCAATTCTTTTTTAAAATATTGTTATGTAAATTATTTAACCTTATTACCTGGTGGATTCATGGAACTTTGAAGGAAATGTGGCGCTTTAACCATGTATATTTGAAAAGAGGATTGGGTCATTGCCCCGGCGCAGCACCTGTAGGTGATGCAGACCTGTCTACATCTAATCCAAGCTCATGTCTTCTATTAGTGGATGAATAATTCACTTAGTAAATGTCTTTCAGGGAACGGTGAAAGCAGTCTGTCAAGGAAAGAGCTGTGCTTTAGTCATAACACAATACAAAACTGCAGAATCATTACAAAATGGAAGTGGCAGATTGATGTGAGACTGAGCAGGTGTTGGGAGATGAATGTAAGTCTGCCAGAGGAATACTAAAGCTCAAATAAAGTGAAATATAAGCTGTAAAAACACAGACACATGACAGCGAGCAGAAAAACGGGGTTTTCCTACCGTCCTCTGTGGGGACATAGATGTTCAGATAAAGGCAGTCCTCGCTCTGCTCCTGCACGTAGGTAACCACTGTATCCAAGTTAGCCGTGAACCACACGGGGAGCATATCATTGAGTAAAAAGCGGTCCTCTAAGAACTGAGGACAAACTGAAGGAAACTGAGTAGCATTCCTGATACCGGGCCACGACATGGGGGGCTCTGGTGGTTGGAACCTCCGCTCCCCCGTTGGGGCCATTGCATATGGAATCCCCAAATACTGCTCCACTGGTCCCAGTATCTCATTGGGCAATGTAAGTTTCACTCCCCGCAACTTCCCATAATTGGTGGTGACTACAGGGTGCTGCTGGGCTTGAACGATAGCTGACGAGATCAACACCAGCCCCATCCACGATAGAATGCTGACCTTAGCCATGCAGTAACACACCCATGAAAGGCCTCCAGATGCTGTCATGCTCCTTTTGTGCTGAGCCCGAGCCTGGCAGGTTGTGGTTTTGGTCCACGCTTGGGTCCTTGGCACCCCAGCAAGAAGCTGCCTGCTTCTCCTCAGGATGCAAGTTGAGCACATGAGCCCCGGCCAGTCAAAGCAGCTTTCTCAGAGCTCCCCATCCCAAGACTCTGTGGAGGTTGATGGCTGCTGGGTAACTCTCACTCCCAGAAGAAAGCACTCTGAAGAACACTTTGGTTATCTCAAGTCCAGCTTGACGAGATAGATAGTCCTAAAAGAACAACAAAAAGAGTGTTGAGTGTTTCCACTAGGGCATATTTACAGTGTTATTGCAGTTTACCAGATGAGTCTGAGCAGATTAATCATCTTTAATTCAGCAAATTACTAGGAAAAAATTACTTGGATATATGATGTGTATGCACACGTATGTTCTTGAGAGGGTGATCTTAACCTTGGTTATCTCCTAAATGGTTTTGTTGGTTAGGACGAAGGACAAAATTTTGACTTTAATTTAAAAAGTGTTCAGACTTTTATTTGAAATCATTTTCTGTGCTCTCAGAATATAACTTTTGGTTTAGGTTTTCTTTAAACTTACCTTGACCTCACCCCCAACTGTAATGTTTCTATGTGTCGTTTTGCATCATAAATTGAAACATTAATGGTTTCAAAATGTTGCTTTTTAACAAGCAAAACCAAGATTCTTGTCTTATGTTAAACAACCAGTTTGGCTGCATGTACCTAACCACATTTTGAGTGAAAGTAGCAGCAAATAGTGTAAATAAATATACTATAAAGTGTATACGAGTCTAAACAACTGTTTTCCATATTCCATCCCACATCCTGTTTTGCTGTTTTGTGTTGGTGGCCAGGAATGAAGTCAAAGTTTGATCTGACCTCTGCGACACTCGGAACTCTCTGCTGATTGGGTTTACATTAATTTGAATAAAACATGTGTTAACTATACTTTATTATTATTGTTATCATCATCATCATCATCATCACATTGGTTTTTGTTTTGTTAAAGTGACCGAAGGCATCAGTGTCCTGCAGTTATTCTGAAAACGTCTTCATTTTCACTGCTTGCTGCCCAATAATTAAAAATGGGAATACTTTGTTGGCTCCAGAACAAAAGAAAAGAGCGAGCAGAGGACTGTGGAGGATTGAGACTGGTGGAAATGAGTCAATAACAGCACATTTTCTTTGGTGAGGGAGTTCTGGAAAGTTCCTGGAATTATAAATCTATCTATCCCATTAAGTGCCACTGAAAGCAGCCAAATCAGTGATTCAATCTCATGCTGACCAGCACTGAGTCCTTCCTCAAAATGAAAAAACAAAACTGCATCAATAGATGATCTTAGTAAGAGAGTCAAAGTGCCGATCTGTCCGATCCCAACAGCTTTACAATAATGATTAGTAAAACAGAACAGAGGGGAAGAATCTGTTGACTACATAGTTGAGACGAAGGCAAATGGCTGCACAGGCACCCTAACACTAACTGAGAGAATTTCTGAAACATTAACATCACAAAGTCAATCAGCCCTACAATGAGTTTGGATGTAGTGAAAAGAGAGTAGGTCCCTGATCAGCGACACTGCAGTGCAGCAAGTGTAATTAGTTAAAGTCATATCACAAAAAATTATAAAGAATTTTATAGTTTTCAACCAATGTTTTCATGTTTCAGGAACACTGTATATGCCTGTAACACTGTGTAACATGTGACTATAGTTGCCTGCAATGCACTGGGTGTCTGCTGCTGTGCTCCATATGTATCGAGGATCATTAGTTTCCATGATCAGATTCACATTTAGTTTGTGAAAAGAGACACAAGTATACACATTTGTGTTGGCAGCAAGTAGAAATAGTTTCCCTTACAAATAACTTCCATTCACTGAACTAACACAGCCAGTGCCTCAACATTTTAATGCTTTGAGCTCATATTTCTTTAATGCTACCTTTTAAATCTTGAAATGGCCTGACTCAGCGGTCCCCAACCTTTTTTGCTCCACAGACCGGTTTAATGTCAGACAACATTTTCACGGACCGGCCTTTAAGGAGTCGCGGATAAATACAACAAAATAAAAGGATGCAGCCAAGACAAAAACTGCTATTTTGTAAATATAATACTAAACATCAATTCACTGTGTAATTGTGTAACTTGCACCAACAACATCGAAAGTAACATCCTCCTCTCTGCCCCGTAATGCTCTCTGGACGCTATGGTAACGCGTAACTATTTCTTTCAAAATAAGACGCACAACCACAACATGAGAAAAGACCCAGGGAAACCGAGTTAACGACAAAAACCCTGAAAACCATCAATTTCACACCCGAGCCTCGACTCTCGGGCCGCTGGCCTAACAAATAAAACACCTGAATACACGTTTACACCAGACACATGATAGCTGTGGAGGACCAGAAGAGCCATGTGCATCAAATTCATTTTTAATCACTGTATTTATTTAATCATTAATATATTATTTAATCATTTCATTTAAATAAAAATTATATTTATATTTCAAAATGAATTTCATTAATAAATACTTCAAATTGAAAATGGATTTCACAAAAAAGAAATCTCAATAAAACCCCGATTTCAAGAAACATTTTTGAATTCCAAAAAAACAAAACTTTTTAAAAATACAATTTAGAAAAAGTCAAATAAGTTAATGGATTTAAAAGTCAAAGATTTATTTCTTACATTTAAAATTTCACTCCTGATTTTAAAAACCATTTCCACACTGCATTTTCCTTTGCTGTTAGCTCCTGGATCAGCCATCAGATTAGCTATTGCAGTTCTCATTTTGGTGATGCTTCTGGTCCTTGGAAAGATGATGCAAATTACATCTAATCCAAGCTCATTCACATCTGCTCATTACTGTTACATTTATACACACCGTTAGTGCAACGGCTGCAACCTACAGCCTTTAAACTCCTGATTAAAATGCTGACAGTAAACACATCAGTCCAGATGTTACCACATAGCTTTTGATACGTTTGAGTAAAAAGAACTAAAACAGGGTGATTACAACTGTCACTTTTGTCATTCCTTATACTGCTGCCCTTGGCCAAGGCAAAGACTAGAGATGACACTAAAAGTGTGAGAGAGAGAGGGTGAGAGAGAGAGAGGGTGAGAGAAAGGAAAAAAACCTCACGGCTCCCAATAAGGAGCCAGCTCGCGTGGTTTAATTCAAAGAGTCGCCTCTATGAGCCGTTTCATTCGCGGCCGACACATCACTAATTTAGACTAATACTTGATAACTTAGCGCTAGCATGCTAGTTCAGCTGAAAAGCACAGGCGAACTTTTGAAATACTAAAAATGATCACCTGCATCTTTTGTGAAAAGATATTGGTCACATTAAGAGGCTTCAGCATTAATGAATTAATGGAAGGAAGCAGAGGAAGCAAGAAGAATGAGTTGAGTAAAGTTTGACTTATCTGACTGTTTTCTTTAACTTAATGCGCCTTTTAATCCCAAAAATACAGTAACTTCCATTAGCTCGTCCAGAAGTCCAACTTTTTGTGTGATGGTTAGCATCTTCCTCTGTCTTTGGGAGCTACCGCAGGTGACAGTGCTGCGTTTGTTGGGGAGAAAACTTACAAACATACAGTGCAGCACTTCAGAGTCACACTGCTAGCGATCGAAGATTTATGTAAATTTGACAAGCTGAACGCATTCTGTACTGTACAGGAGATGCGGCATGAGAATGATTGGCAATGGTCAATGCACTTTTAAAAAAATAAATAAAAAATTTAAAGCATACCAAATTGCACACAAAAAAACCAGTGAAACAGCGAGGCCGGTGGACTGCGTTACAGCGAGGGACCACTGTACTACATTGCAGAGTGCATAGGAATGAGTCTATGCACACATAAAACCATGTCATCTGCTAGTTCAGCCAGTGATATGCCAGAGAATGATAGTCAGTCTTATCTCAGAAACATGTGTCTCTTTTACCTTGAACTGCAAGGACAGCTGCTAATTCCTGCCTCTATTATACAGACTACTTGGATTTGAAGGGGAAAAGGTCTTCTGGACTGCGTGACCACAGTTGTTGTCAGCAAAAGCAAGACGTTCCTTCAGACTGATGCAAGGCTTCAGAGGATACGGGAACCGCAGAGTGGCTGCTCAGATGATGTGAAAGAGGTGGTCCTGCTTCTGCTCAGCTTCTTTGAAGAGAAGGAGGAGTCCATGCTTTTCCATGTAGAAGATACATGTCTGGCAGATGAGGTGCAACTGGAGCAAGTGTCTCTGACACCCACGATTATTGTCTTTGGTAAGTCTGTTTCATAGCTCTCTCTCTCTTTTTTTAATTGCACTGTTTATAGAATGTCATGTACTGCAGTGCTTATTAATATAACCTGTTAAATAATTTGTTCTCAGGTCAGTCCTGCTATTCCTTAAGATGATACATGCTGAGTCTTGATCGGAACCTCGTCAGCACAAACATATCCTCAATCATTTCTGCACTGTGCATCATGTTCGGGAGCTACTACAATTTTAACATCCATTATCTGAGCTGGCTTCCACTCTGGAGGTTCTTCAAAGGTGAGCAAATATGTCTTTCTTATTTCTCAGACCTGAGAATCTCGTGTTACAACAATTGTAATTGAGACTCTGGAATCCAGGTCTGGCTCTGAGTCTTGGCTGGGTTTGGACCCGGATTCAGACTGTTTTTATAAAATAACAGTCTGAATCTGGGTCCAAGCCTGGCCAAGAGTCAGGGGCAGACCAAGACTTGGCTGACATCTGACTACCTATAACCTATTTTTTTTTAAATGCAAAAGTGTGATTTATCACTGCAACAGACACATGTTTTTGACCACGCAGTGTTCACTTCCCAAAGCATTTTGGTTATATTTTAACTTGAATTTGGGGAAACCAATTGTTATGGTAAATGGTCTGTATTTGTATAGCGCTTTACTAGTCCCTAAGGACCCCAAAGCACTTTACACAACCTGTCAGTCATCCACCCATTCACACACTGGTGATGGCAGCTACATTGAAGCCACAGCCGCCCTGGGGCGCACTGACAGAGGCGAGGCTGCCGGACACTGGCGCCACCGGGCCCTCTGACCACCACCAGTAGACAACGGGTGAAGTGTCTCGCCCAAGGACACAACGACCGAGACTGTCCAAGCCGGGACTCAAACCGGCAACCTTCCGATTACAAGGCGACCTCCCAACTCTTGAGCCACGATCGCCCCGTTGTTGTTGCAGTTTGGCCATGACTGCATATATGTATGTATATGCTTGTACTTATTTTTTAACTGATCAATTAAAATGCTTAATATGTTCCTATATGATTTTATTCTACAGATGTTTCTTCTCCATAAACCCAGAAAAAGGAACCAAAAGAGAGAACAACAACTCAAAGCGTCGTTCCAACAAGAACCCTCGAGTCCTCACAGGATCTCTCCGACCACGAATGGTGTTATGCCTGAATATTGACTCTTTGTGGACTGGTAGTTTTTACTTTGTTGAATCCACAATGTGTACTTTGAACCTTTTTCTGGTCAAGGGTCCGCTTCCATGACGATGTTCTTGCTTTGAAGGAACGTTCCACAGTTTTTTTGTTTGTTTGGGGGTTTTTCCAGTGCTGTTACTGCAGTGTTTATAGGTTTGTTTCCCCACAGGGGGCTTTCCTGATGTTTTGATATGGTGACACATGTGTTTTCAATGACCAGGGCCACGGTTGTGGTGACAGCAGAGTATGTGTCGTGCGGGATGGTGATTACGGTAATTTTTGCACAATGTGTCATTTTTGTTTAAAAGTCTTAACAGGTTACTATGTAACTTTTTCTGGTAGAGGGTCTGCCATATGCTTGTTTCATGAAGATGGTTCTTGCTTTGTGGCAATGTTCCACAGTTTTATAGCATTTTAATTGAATTGTGTAACTGTTGTGCAAGTTGTTGTGTAAGTTGGAAAAAATGCATCCAATTGTTGTCAATTGTTTTATTGATGATGGCTGCAAAATAAATTTCCCAAAAGTAATATTTTCCTCACTAGTCTTTTCTGAAGATGTATTTTTGCATGTTTAAGTGAAGGCACAGCAGTAAGATGTTTGCAGGTTTATGATTTCAAATTTTACATTAAAACATGAAAATACAGCATAGTAATAGATTTTATGTATAATCTACAGAGCAGCTCCATTTAAAATGCACAGTTTCACCGTTGTTTTACCAGGTCAATTTAGTTTTTTGTTTGACATTTCGCTTTTAATTTTACAATTTATGGATCTACAATAAGCAATTATTACATGTAAAAAATACAGGAAATATTCTATGAATACACAACAATTGTTGTGTGAAAGTAATTTCTTTTTTTGTAGATTTAACAGTTGTGTGTTTCATTCACTGTAAATCAGTTTACATATTTTCTGTTTTTTTTTCTTTTCTCTTTTTTTTTTTTTGCCTGAAACCCTAAGGAACAACTTTATTACCAGACAAACGTGTTTCGGCTTGTGGCCTTCATCGGGGCTATTACAAAACACCAAACAGCTTGTGCTTAATTTAAAATAAAACAACAGAAAATAAAAAAAACTAATGAACCAATCAGCCACTCACACATAAACATAATCATTAATGGGGATGATGATTGTTCAAATAGGCTCTGGACCGAACCATTATAGGATAAGGTGACTGGATGTCACCTTATACATGTAAAAGTGGGTCATTCCCACAGGTGCACATAAAATGCAAACAAGATAAAAATATACATAACAATCACAGGAACTCTAAGAAATGAATTCCATGAAATAAACAACAACAATTTGCATCACAATTTTTAGAGACATTTTTTCAGAGACAAAAATAGATTGAATCAGAAACTCATTAATAGCTAGATCTTCATTCATACCTTTGGGAAATAAACTCTTTAAATGGAATATCTAGAATGCCTCTCACTTTTTTCTGATGAAATTGATATAACCAGCTCTTTGGCTGAACTTAATGGCTTCAATGCCTATAAAGAATAAAGATGAACTACAATGTTTTTCAATAAAATGTCTTGCAACGGGGCTGGTTAAATCATTTCTCTTAATAGAACTTCTGTGTTTGTTAATTCATTCTTTCACAGGACAGCATGTTTTGTTGCATGCACACTGTATCATGTAGACCACATTTTTAGTTTTGCTGGTAATAAAGCTTTTTGCATCAATAATCTTGCCTCTTGGTTTTACATTTTTGAGTATTCTCAATGTATGGAAGACCCACAATTAAAATGACCTTATGAGTTACCAGATGTTGTTTCTGGGGTTTTAGAATCACAAAAAGCTCGAATAACCCTATCCCTAATGCTTTTATCATTGGCGGTTCTTTAAAAATCTCCTGTAAATTCGAAGGATGTGCCAATGTTTTAAAATTATTTCTTTAATGTTCCTGGTTTTTGTTGTAATGGTTGTGCAAAAAGCAAGATTTCATTTGGGTTTTGGAGGTTTCTTAGTTACCAGATAAAACTTTCAATTTTTTGAGTCCACCTTATTTTCTGCAAATCTTGGCCAGTCCTCTTTGTCATTTTTATAACATCTTTTCTTTGCTGTAATTATATTGTTCAGGAATTTCACAAATGCATTTGAATCTAACAACTTGGCTTACAGGTAAACCTTTTTTGAGGCTGAAAACTTGCAGCGTGAGGTAATGTATTTCAATACGTAGGTTTGGAGTAAAAAGAGGTGGACAGATATTTGTCTTTTTTGGTTACTATTATGTCAAAAAAGTTAATTTCTTTACTATGATCAAGAGTAAAACATCAATCTGAAAAGTGTTCATTTAAAAATCGTACAAACTCCAATACTGTGGAGACTGATCCCTTCCAAAATAAAAATACATCATCTATGTACCGTTTCCAAGACATGATGAATGGTAGAAAAGGATTTTTGGTGGTCGTATAAAATCTCCCAGATGGCCAACAAGTAAACAAGCAAAACTAGGTGTCATTTTCGTGCCCACTGAAGTGCGAGAAATTTGAAGCCATAGTGTGTCATTATAAAAGAAATCATTCCTCTTCAGAACAAAAGCAGCCAGCTTAATTAAAAAGGAAGGAAATGGTGATTTTATAGGCCTGTAGGTGAAAATGTTCGACTGACTCTTTGTTTTTTCACAAGGATGTAACATCATTCATTGGTGGGAAGTATTTTTTTATTTATTTATTTTTTTAATTTAACCTGTTGAGAATGAAAAAAGAAAACAAGCAGAAGAAAAGGAGTGCAACATAATAAACAACATCACGATGATCTATGGGAATATAACAGTAAATACTAAATATTAAACATTATTGTGCAGCACATAAGATCAACAGAACACAGTGAGCTTTGAGGTAGGAGCCAAAAAGGGTGTAGTTTGTGGGTGTGATCACCCGTGTGTACACCTGTGAGCATGGACGCGCTTGTTTTTAAAAGGTTCCTTCATGTAATGATCTGCTAGAGGGTGTGGGGGGGCCACAGCCCCGTCCTCCAGGGCATGAAGCAGGTATGGAGGAGATCAAAACTCCAGACATTCAGAGGCCCCCAGAACACAAGAAACCAAGGAAGACCAACAGAGGGGCAGCCGCGCCACTGTCCCAGTAAGAGCTGAGGAGAGTCCCAGATGAGGGCTCACTCAGCAGCCGCGGAGCAGAAGCCAGGGGGAGTTGCAGTGACGCGCCCATGAGCTCCACCGGCAGCCAGCCGTGCCTGAGTGACCGAGCCCCAGGCCCCACCCCCGAAGTGGCCCGAGCGAGCCCCAGGCTCCAGGCCCCAATAAGCAGCCACCAGGAGTGAGCCGGTGTGTACCTGGACGCCCACCCCGGACACAAAGAACCACCAACGCACCGATGTCTGAGGGAGTCCGCCACTGGCAGGGGAAGTGGTGGTGGGGGGAGATAGATCTCCAAACCTTGGAGGGCCTGAGATGTCCCCAGAGAGGTGGCGTCTGATACCCAACCTGACATATAGACACAGACATACAGGCACACACAGACACAAACATCCATTCCCACCCTCATGCTCTCATATGCACTTACTCCACACTCAACCAACGTGGAGACAGACATAAAGAGACGCTGTACACACGATCACACTCCCCAAGCGTACTCTACGAACCGGGTCTAGGTACCCTTGCCCCTGGAGGGGGGAACTGCACCCAGACCCAGGTGGTGTTACCCTTTTCCCTGCGGTGGGGGGAGGCAGACCGCCCCGACTCCGCAGCAGCAGGGAGGCCCCACACTCCAGACCGCAGTTGGACGGCCAACTCCTCCTCCTAGCCCCCCCGCTCCAGCAGGCCGCAGAGAACGGGGGTGAGAGAAGACTCCAAACCTCCCTCCACCCGCTCATTGTAGTGTTGATGCATGTGTGTTCTAAGGTGCATTTAAAACCCAGGAGGGCATGGAGCTACCTGCCAGAGAGCAGCAGGTAAGCGCATGGTCCCTCCTTCTAGCCCTCAATGTCTACGTGTATTTAAAATTGAGAGGTGGGCAACGACGCCAGGGGTGAGGTTGTACACCCTGATGGTCTTTTGGAGTCCGTGTATCGTGCCCACCCCCAAGATCCTATATGTATGTGTAATGAGAGTGTGAGTAATGTGAATGTCTAAGTTGTAGGATAAAATTGAGGCAGAGGCAGCCAGAAGGGGACAGAGGGGGGGTAGCCTCCTCTGCACCCTGGTGACATACCCCTACTCCAAGGCCCTGCATGTGTGGGTGATTGTGGTGGAGCGGGAAGAGGGAGGCAGCTCGAGATGGGGAGGGAAGGAAGGGAGGGACAAGTGACCCCTCCCTGGGGCCAGCTCCCCCGCTGACCCCAGTAGGCACCCCCATACTCCGCAACCCGCCAGGAAAAGGGGGCCCAGGCCCATCCAGACCGGGGCCCAGTGCAGCAGCGCCTCCCGGCCCCACAGAGCCCGGGACAGTCCACCCAACCCCACCACAGAGAAAACTGCACCCACCCCACCATCCACTCATCTTCCAGACTACATAAGACAATAGACGCCCAGGCTGAGATCTTCCTCCACCTCTCCTGTATCTCCCCCTCCTGCAGAGAGAGTTCCTGAAGAGAGGAAAGCTCCTGCAAGATGTGACAATCTCCCCCACCAGTTGAAGAGCCCCCCAGGTGGCTCGACGCACCGGCAGCACCCTGCGCCAGGGCTGGGCCCCCATACACCCACCCGCCCACAACCCCGGCAACACACCAACCAGGACCCAAGCCCCCGAGGCCCGGCCAGGGCCCCAGCCCAGAGACGGAGCGCCCCCAGAACCTCACGCCCATCCCGGACCCACCCAGGGGCAGACAGGCTACCAGGTCAGTAACCCACGTCCGTCAGCACAGACCCTCCCCTAGCCCCGCTGCACGCAGCCACGAGGAAACCGTTACCTGAGAGCCAAAAGAGCCCCCACCCAGGACATGACCGCTACCCCGGGTTGAGCCCCCCAAGGAAGATGCTCCTGGGGAACCCCCCGACGCCCTAAGCCTGTCCCTACCCCCACACCAATCACAACAGTGAAGGCGGGACCAAACTATGACCCCCCACCCCCACTAGGTGATGGAGCTGATCAAAGGAGCCCAGAGCAATTGATCTGATGTGGTGGCAGAGGCTGTATCAAGACTAATGTAATCTAATAGGTAATTTCTATATTGGTTAGAATTAAGATTGTTTTTATTTTTCCAGTTCATGAGGACAGTTTTCTTGGCTATGCATAGGGCAGTGAAAACCATATGGGCGATATTCTTTTCTGAAGTGACATTATCTAAGCTGCCCAACAAACACACTAAGGGGGAAGTTGGAATGTTACATTTCAGACACTTCGATAAGTCTTCACATATCTCGCGCCAAAACTTCTGAACTGGTGGACAGAACCAAAGAGCGTGGATATAATTGTCCGGTGAATTGGTTTGGCAGTGTGAGCAGTTGTTGGTAGACGTAAAGCCCATCTTGAACATCCGATGACCTGTATAGTGCGCTCTATGTAATATTTTGTATTGAATTAATTGAAGACTGGGATTTCTAATTAGATGAAAGGTTTTTAAGCAAATCTGAGACCAGAAGTTTGGGTCTAAGTTAACTGATAAATCCGCTTCCCATTTTGCAATAGGAAGTGATATTGATTCATCTGTTTTAGAAAGCATTCTGTATATTTTGGATAGTAATTTGGGGGTTTTAAGAGTAAGAAATTGAACCACACTTGGTGGTGTTTGTAGTTCAACTTGACCCGGTTTAAATTTCTTTTTTACTATGGATTTAATTTGTTGATATTCTAAAAATCTTTTCTTGTTGATCCCATATTGTGTAACTAGTCCGTCAAATGAGATAAATTCTGTTCCTTCTAGTATATGTTCTAAATATCTGATTCCTTTACCACTCCAGTTTACATATCTTCTGTGTAAAGCTATCTACTGCTGCTGTATTTTTTACAGGAAGTCCCTGGTAACCCCAGCTGCCAGCGTTTTCCTGTAAAAACAGCACTTTTTGTTTTTTTACAGTGATATATCTAAAAAAAACACACAAATATACATTTGTATATGTATTTTTAACAGTTAGTGCTTTTTTCCCTTTTAAAGCATATATTGTAATACTGCGCTCAATAAACAAATCACCTCTGAGTCCATTTGTGCTTTCTTTCTTGCCAGCCACTTGGCAGCACTTCTGTTCACACAGCTGAGCCATATTTACTCTGATGGATGTTACAGATGAAACTCTGAGTACAGCTTCCAGGTGGGCATCTGGAAGCCCTGACCTGAACTTGCTTCAACAAGCAAGACCTGGAATATCAGCAGCATGCAGCTCGTCAGCTGTCAGGTAACTTACTTCAACTGCAGCGTCAATATCCAAATTCCCCAATCCATATAAGTCATCTCACACTTCTACTGAACTCAACAAAAAAGTACTGGAACATCCATCTTTCTTGAAATTTTCTTCATTTGTCACCGAGTTTTCTTTTAGGTTTTCGAGAGCGACTTTACAAAGCATTCACAAAATTATGTTTAAGTAATGATTTTTAATAATAATTAGTGCTGTGAGCATTGATCTAGTTAAAATGACGTTAACACCATAACTTCATTAAAGCGGCAAATCCTGTTAACGAGTTACCATGGATCAGCCCGTGTGGGCTGCACGGTGTCAACGCGTTAGCACCATTAGCTCTTTAACAATCCGTGGTAACTCGTTAACGAAGATTTGCCGCATTAATGAATTCATCCTCAGCAGCAGAGGTGGCTCTTGGTCCTCATGTCAGACAGTTTCATCGTGGTCTTGATGGTTTCTGCGACTGCACTCGGGGACACATTCAAAGTTTTACACATTTTCCGGACTGACTGAGCTTCAGATCTTAAAGTAATGATGGGCTGTGGTTTCTCTTTACTCAGCTGATTGGTTCTTTTCATAATATGAATTCTAACAGTTGTTAAATAGGGCTGTCAGCTGTGCACCAACCTGACTGCTGCACAACACAACTGATGGTGCCAACGTCATTAAGAAGGCAAGAAACTCCACCAGTGAACCCTGACAGGCTCACCTGTGAGGTGAAACCATGTCAGGTGATGACATCATGAAGCTCACTGAGAGAAGGCCGAGGGTTTGATGCTGTCGACACAGCAGAGGGCGGCTACTGTCAGGAATCTAAATATAAAACATATTTAAAGTTATTCATCAATTTTTTCCTTTGCTACATAACTCCATATATCTTGCTTTGTGAATTTGATGTGTTCAGTTTGTATCTACAACGTAGAAAATAGTAAAAATAATGAAAAAAACATTAAATGAGAAGGTGTGTCCAAACTTTGACTGGTAATGCACCTGGTAATGCTGAGCATTCACTTGTTTCAGGTGCTTATAAGAGTCAGGACTGGTGTCAGGCAGGATGGCCTCTTGGCTCTATGACTCCTACACCTGTACTTTCTTCCTCCCTCAGAGCTCTAGGATTGACCACCGTGGTCTTCCACTACATTGCTCTACAAGTTCCCAAGGGCAATAAAACCTCCACCACAAAAGAGCCATAGTGTTATGTCTTCATTAGCGCATGCAGAAAACTACTGATGGATGAATTAATACAATTTTGGCTTTTCAAGCCACTACGGGTTACTCAACACAGGGAACCCATAAATAAAAACATTATACATGTTTGCATATAAATAATAAGGAAAAAGCAAGTTTCGACTCATTTAAAAGTCTTATTAATGAAAATGATGTGAAATAAGCTATATGCCTTTGAAAATGGGCAAGGGCTTTTATTCACTGTAACATTATATAACTGCATATATTCAACATATATTTAACAGAAGATGTATTGATTTTAGTGAGCAGTTGTTTGGTGTTTGACTACAACCGCAGGCTGTACATCACTGGCTCCTATTATGTTCACGCTGCCTCGCATGGCAGCACAGGAGTCACCAAACAGTAAAAGCATGAATGCAGCAAATGAAATGAAATTGTTACTCATTCTTAACTGAGGGTATATGCTTGTTTTTCTTTTTTTCCCTTGTGTGTGTGTGTGTGTGTGTGTGTGTGTGTGTGTGTGTGTGTGTGTGTGTGTGTGTGTGTGTGTGTGTGTGTGTGATAAATTGACAGAGTTTATATTACTTGCAGTAATGGGGCATTTTATGATGTGTGTTTGGGGGATAGGGTGTGTTTGTGTTTTTCAAAAAAGTCCTTCAGATGGCTCGAGCTGAATACAGAGTATGCATCCATAGCTCTCCTTGACAGAAGCACACAGGAGATTGTGAACATTGTTCTGACTCGTAATGATTATATGACATACGTCTTATGAATATCAATGAAGCCGCAGTCTGTCATTTGCATTTCAATCATCATAAAATGATCCAGTCAGGCACTCTCTACTCCTGTGGCTATCACAGGAAGTTGAACAGACATAAAACAATAGAACTGCAACATACAGTTGCAAGAAAAAGTAAATCTATTAGAGTTGTCAGGATTTCTGCATTGATTATTAATAAAACTGTTCTGAGTTTCATCTAAGTCGTAACAACAAAGCACACAATCTGACAAAGCACACTTTTTTTTTTTTACAGAATCTCCACTTTACAGAAACCACTGTCTTTCTTGAACACAATGAGTAATCAGTAATGGATTACAGGCTGGGAAAAGTAAACGTGTCATTTCCCCAGAAGCTACTTGGATCAGCTGACTTTGAGCAGCGCCACCAAAGAAATCTGTGCTGCCAAAATCAAACTGCACACCAACAACAAAATATCACCACAAATTTAAAGAAAAGTGGAGGGAGCATCGGGGTTTGAGGCTGCTTTGGTTCGTAATAAGTGAAGGAACAATGAATGAAAATGCTACCCACAGCTAGCTGCCTCATCTTAGACAGAAGATAACTAGTAGATGTTGCATGAAAGAACAAGACGATAAACGAGCATATCACATGCAGAAAAAAGAGAAAAAATACATTTTTAAAGAAAATTCTAAGCTTTTTAATGAAGGCATCCAATAAATCTGAATAATCTGAAATATTTGAAGGATAAATGATCTTAAATCCGTCTTCACTGTAAAAGTGTCTTAAGCAGCAACAAGGAACGTGTGAAAGAGGTCAACGCTCCTAAAACACATGCTATGAAACTTAGGAAATTCCAGCAATCACTCTCATGTGCTAAGGCCAGATAGATAGACAGACAGACAGACAGACACAGACAGACAGACAGACAGATAGATAGACAGATAGATAGATAGATAGATAGATAGATAGACAGATAGCATGTCTGTTTTGCCCTATCCATCTCGCCTACTAACATTAAAATACTGGTTTTAAACCAGAGAAAGAAACTCAGATATGCTGTGATGTGAAGAATGTCTCTATTTTCTCCTTCTTGTGTTACACAAGCATGATGAGTGACTCAAGTTGTTAGCTTCTTAAATATGTGTTTTTCTGAAGTATCCTTTACCAGGATGATGATGTTTACACCTGTGCTCTTCATCTCAAAAGTCATTTCAATATAGTTCAAAGATTTCATAGCATTTCATATAAATGACATAAACTGTTTGTGCTGATCAATAACTATTGACTGTGAGCTCTTTGCATCAATATGACTGCTTAGCACTAGAAGCACCCGGAGGCTAACTCTGATCCCTTGGCGAGTCAAATAACTTCATCATCTCGTTTTTCATAACTTGTCTGAAGATTGGTTTAATCATCACAGAGTGATTTTTGAAGTGTGTTGGATCTCGATGCGCGGCCACCGTATCCTAGAGAAAGCAGACTGTGATCATTTTAATTTTGTAAAGAAACATTTCTCTGGGAAAAAGAACCCAATCTGATTTTTTATCAGCTTGTAATCGACAACATTAACTTTTAATTTCTTCTTCCTGATAAAGGCAGGCCCTTGCAACGGGGTGCAATGGTATAAATAGCAAGGAGGCTGCACTTTGCAAGAAGTCTTGTAATGGTACCATAACAATGCTGGGACTTTCTTCACAGCCAAGCCACTAAAGGGCCTGATGTCTGATTTTTTACATTAACTGTGGGTAACTCCCTCTAGCAAATTCTGCCAATTTATGGACACATTGATAGAAAATGTGCATAAAGGGGTCAAGATGTTTACAAGAAAGTATTCATACTTACTAGCAACCATGTTGCTAGCAGGTTGCCATAGACCTAAAATTTTCCATACAGTACTCTACTAAAAACACACACCCCATGTGCCAAGTAATTCCTGTTCCAGTTTAGCAGCAATGTGAGAAAGTTTCCCAATTATGTAACCAATCTAATGTAACCATAACCTGCAAATGTCAGGGAAAAGACCACCTGCTTTGAGCAGCATGTGAAAATGCACTGACACTTTGTGTTTGCCAAGCTCACCCCATCAGGGGTGCAAAACATGAACTACCCACAGAAGCCACTGTGTGGTAAACTCACACTCCACACCCTCACATGTGTGGTAACATGGTGGCAGAACAACCACTGGCTAAGCATGAGTCGGGTCCATCTCTGTTTGCTTATTCTACCATCACAGAGGAGCCGGCCCTTTGCATTGGCCCCTGTGGACACCAGTGACACAATTAAAAGTTAAGGTAGGCCCAAGTGCGTAGCTCATGCCATCAACATGCAACAGTAAAACAACATTCTCTAAGAAAGATGATGCTGTCAAGCACCCTTCTTTGAACATGAGGGAGAGTACCCCCCCCCACACACACACACATCAGAACGAATCAAAGCTTTGCTAAACTGAAGTCTTGGTGTTTGAAGAACGTATTTCTTTAGAGAATCATATGATTATCAATTATAATCAATAATACTCCTGCAGCAGCTTTCAAATGCAAAACATATGTTTCACCTAATGTTCACACATCACATCTATTTTCTGGGTGTGTCCATGTTTTTATGGACCCTTTTGCACCAAGTTCACCACTCCATTGTGCGGTTCATGAATGACAACACATACAAGGTCATCCGTTTTTAAACCAGCAGCCTGTGTGGAACTGCAATCTGCTGCTGTTACGGAGCCAGTGTGAATGCCACAGCTCCATTGAAACCACAGCATTAGCAGCGATGAAGCTGTAAATATCCACGCAAGAGACAAACCCCACTCAACCTTCCACTCTAACACCCTAACCGCCTTTTTTCCTGTTTTTTTCCTCCCTTTTTCTCAAAATCCACGTACAGATATCCACACCACCATCTTGTGGATGCTTCGATAGAGACGCACGCAGAGAAGTCCTGCTGGAAGATGCCCGTCTTTGTTGCATCCCATACACACAAGAGTTGTGGAAAAACGCGAGTGTGTGGCGTGTTGAAACGTTTTGCCACCTAGAGGGAAAAACGTTTTTAAGCTGGTGGAATACATCCGCCTATCGTGTCGGCGCTGTCGCAGTAAAGGTAACCGAGCTGTTCAACGGGCGCAGAGTTTGGTTTAAGACGCGATTCCAAGTCTGCGTGTCTACACAGAAATACACAAATAAACAAAAAGTGCAGTTCGGGATTTGAGATGTATGTTTATCATCTTCTGCATCAACCGACATCTTTACTGCAGCAAATCGTTTCTGTAATCAACACGTTCACGTGAACTGGAGTCTAATGAAAGTGCGCAAGAACAAGCCTGTCGTGCTGCGGGGTTTTCAGGTGAAAACATCGCCATGCCAGACTCCTAACAGTTTTTCCAACTGTAAAAAGGAAAAGCCTGATTCTATTAAGGTTACCAGTGTCTGGAAGAATCCCCTTTGGACTGTGCTATGTTGCGAGACAGCAGAGGAGGGGGTCAGCCCATGGAAACGCACAGACCTTCTCCCCTTCTCTATAAATCTACACTGTTATTTCTCGCTTGGGGAAAGCTGTGAGGCTCGCCATGACATCCCGCCGGCAGCGCACTTACCTCAGCCTGTATCACCACCGTCTGACTTAAATGTAAGTCCCGACTTCAGGCGAAATACACACCACATAAGAAAAACGCAATAAAGTCCACGTCCAACCCGCTGCTCTGCAAATCCAAAGTAAGACGCGCAGTCTTTGCGCTCTGAAGACAGTTAACTGTACGTCCAGCATGTGTCTTTGAGACAGACTGAGTGTGTGTTTGTGTGCGTGTGTGTGTGTGTGGTATGGGAGAATAGAGATGCGGCTTTATCAGCACAGAAGATGTTTCAATGAGTCACTGCAGAGGCACTGGAAACGGTGCTGAATCTAATTGCTCTCGCAGACCGAGTGTATTGCGCGGACAAGATTAGTGATAGAGAAACCAGGTCTCTCTCTCTCTCGCTTGCCATTGGACTACACCGACTGAAATATACTAAGCCTGCAGCCAATGGATTGCCGCATTCTCTCCATCACCCTTAACCAGCCGCTGAGTTGTGGCAGCTCTGGCATGGAGCATGGCACCAGCTACTCTTCAAACCCGGTTCTGGGTGCTAACATCACTGCACAATAGCTCACAATCACAAGGCAGGCTTTGCACTCATGCAAATGAAAAACTTTGTCTTCCTATTCTTGTCATAGTTTAGGATAATCTGACAGGTTAGCACTGTCAGATTATCCTAAACTTCCCTGTCCACTTTTAAATCACGTCTTAAATCCCACTTTTGGCTTTTAACCTCAGTGAGACTTAGTTTCTCTTGTAATGAAATTAGTTATTTAATTAATTATTTTACTTTTGCTTTCATTTGGCTTTTATTTACATCTTATGTAATTTGATTATATAGTTCCAATGTACAGCACTTTGTGTCAGCTGTGGTTGCTCATATATATATATATATATATATATATATATATATATATATATATATATATATATATATATATGTGTACATATATAAAAAGCGTCCTTGTCTTCTTGTCAGTGGCTTCTCCTTTTCTTCTCTTCTCCGTTGGCCAGGTTATTATCCCAGCTCGATATCTGATCACAGGCAGGGCGTATGTGTTGACAGCCTGGATCTTCTTCTTTCCGTTCAGCTGACTCCTCAGGACTTGCCTCTGCTGGTACTCGGTGGTTGCATCTTTCCTAGCGGCCTCTTCATGATGTTGTAGCGGTCCTTGATGTCTGCAATGTTGCCTTCTGGTACTGCATCTCCCCGTCATGTCAGTGATCTCACTGAGGGGGTTCAGGCCTATGCAGAAGAGCAGCGGGGACAGAGCATCTCCTTGGTAGATCCTCCTTGATGGTGACTTGTGCTATAGATTTGATAGATCATAGGTCCCACATCCTCTTCATGTAACCCCTTCTGCTGTGGTTCCTTGCATAGTATCATTCCAACAACACCCTGTTCTCATCTCTTGCTACTGTTCCAGTCAGAACGTCCAAGCCATAATGGCCTCAGTTATGTCTCCGTCACTCATCCGAGGTAGGCTTGGTTAGTGTGGGGGGGGTCTAGCCTAGGGACCCTTACTGTCGAACCCCTGACCTGAAGTTCCAAAGGTCTTATCACTATGCTATCCAGCTGTCGTACAAAAACAAATCATCTTAATTTTGTTATGTTTTGCAACATTACAAATGTATGACCAAGTGAAGATAAAATGTGACTTCAGTGACTGAAGTCAGGATTAGACAAGGGTTTAACATTGTACCCCTCATTTACTAATATGAGAGCTTTGTAGTATGATGGGATTCAAAGCCAACAGCCATTATGTCTTCTCAATGTTTTTTACTTATTAAACATGGTGAATGGACTGCTGCTTATCTATCGAATTCTGTTCGAATTCCGTTTTTCTATGGATTCAAAGTACTTTCAGCTGCAAGTTTCATTTACCCAGTCAAACACACATTCATCGCTTTATCTAGTCACGTACGCATTGACATGCTAATGGATGCATAAGGGGTAACTCAGGGTTCAGTATCTTTGGCATGCATACTGGAGGAATATGGGATTGAACCAGATGGAAGATGACCTGCTCTGCCCCCTGAGCCACAGTCGCCATTATCATAGCAGCGGTGTGGGACTGTAAGTCACTTTGGCATTCTTAAACAAATCGTCTTCCAAACAAAGAGCAGCTACAAACATTGTGTATTGTTTCAGGAATAAACAAATAATTGGGTGTTAGCATGCTGTTGACCAGTAACACTAGCATGCTAAACATGCAGGACTCATTGGGGTGTTACTAATCAAAATGCTTTTAATGACTCCTTCCAAAACACATCTTTATAAAATGAGGACTCAGAAAACCTGGTATCTAAGCAGAAGTCAATACGGTAATGGGATTTTCCATTTTTAAAGATGCCTTTAGGTAAACAACTTATAAATGCAATGCTGGAGTTCTTTGTTGGATTTTTAAAAACATCAATATTCTGTTCTCACATGCACTGAATGTAATATCATCCAAGGAGCTGTGCAGTGTGTTATGTAGAACGATAGGTTATAAAGTCATGTTGGCAGTATTTTCATTTCTCCTTTTAAAAATTCAAAATATGTTGTGTACATGTTCTCTGATGTCATGTGATCAGCACACAGCAGACTAAACAGCCTATAACCAAGATTACCTGGTTTGCAGTCACTGTCTGTTCTAGAGTCGGGGCAAACTGACACTTAAAACATTCCCACACTATGCTTCCTTGAGCAGTTCAAAGTATGCCTGCATATATATTGCCAGTTATGAAGTGTTGGTTGTCTGGGGAAAACTATAGAGTATGACTAATTCTTTTATAGGTGGTCAAATGAATTTAGAAGCTGTGACTGTGACTCCCTACATGACAGGACCCATCACAAGCTATGGATGTTTAATAAGGGACGTTCAACCTCTTCTGAGTCTGTGGTGTGAATGGTAGCAAAATGAGAGGAGTGATTTATTACTCAGGCTACGTCCACAATAATGCGTTTTTGTTTGAAAACGCATCGTTTTCTCTCCTTTTTGGCCTCCCGTCCACACTGAGACGCTGTTTTTCCCAAATGAAAACAGAGCGTTTTGAAAACGCTCTCAAAAACACTACCCCGGATAGATTTGAAAACGGCCTTTTGGTTTGAAAACTCCGCGTCCACACTAGCGTTTTCAGTCATTTTCACAGAGTTGTGCGTCCACATTGAAACGGCCAAAGACGCTTACGTTCCAGTCCTGCGCCTGTGTGAAACTCAAGACGATTCGACCTGCCTCATTTCTATCTGCAGCTTATTTACTTTCTAGCTCGTTTAAAGGTTGTGGCAAAAGGTCGAGGAAAAGCACCGAGTTTTTTTAAATGGACTAGCAATGAGGTGGAGTTGTTGCTGCGAGTAACACAAAAGTACAAAGTTGCAAAAGCGAGTGAGGATTAAAGAATTTGAAGAAAAGCTATGTGGAGCATGTACAGACTGATATTAATCGTTAATAAGGCTGTCAAAATTGAGAGCAAACAAAACAACTGCTGCCCTCCGCTATCTTAGTTTAATTGGTCACATGACTGCATCATATGACTAACATGCGTCATCGTTTTTAAAAGTCTCCGTTTTCGCCATCCACACTGCGACGCGAAAGCACCGTCTTCAAATGTGTGTGCTTTCCAGAGCGTTTTCAAAACGCCGTCTCAGTGTGGACGGGAAGCCAAAGCGGAGAGAAGACGATGCGCTTTCAAACGAAAACGTATTAGTGTGGATGCAGCCAGAGAGTCATCTGCACTGAAGTTTCAGTTCATGTGTGTTACAAACTACACTCTCACCAACAGTCTAAGGAGCTTGGAAAGAAAAGTGTCTGGACTTCTTTAAATTTCCTTGAAGACGTTTCATCCGAGAAGCTTCTTCAGTGCTAAGAGCGATTGGTGGAGGTAGAGGATCAATACGGGGCCCATGACCTTCTTGGGGACTCTCCCATAGGGCTGAAAATCTGGGACTCTCCTCCAGAAGAAGCTTCTCTCCTGTAGTGAGCTCAAGTACATTTGTTTTCTTTGTTTAGCTTTCTTTGGCTTATTATTCTCTGTTTCTCTGAGGTTTATGGCATTTTGCTGATTCAGTCATCTGCTTCAAACAGTATTTAAATATTCCTGTTTTTTGTTTTAAAGTTAAAAATGTTTTTGCTTAATAAGACTTTCTGTTGATATTCTTTTGTTATTTAGGTTTTTATTTACCTTCAATTTGTTTCAGCATAATTCAATATATATTTTGTGTTTTTCTTTTATTGTTGTGCAGCACTTTGTGACCTTTATGTCTGTGAAAAATGTTATTTAGATGAACCGTATTTATTTTACTTACTTTCTTACCAACCCTTAGTAAACAGCAGGTACATTTTTCCTGATACTGTTTCATTGGGAGCTCAGCACTTGATTCTAATACACTCTATCATTCAAAATTCATTTGCATCTATACCGTTGTCTTTGGAATAACTTCTTTGATGCAATTTTTTGGAGTCAGTGTCAAAGAATGTTTCCAATATAAACATACTTTAGTCAAATGCAAATTTTATTTGACCTCAACAAAGAAAGGACAAGCAGATGGATGATATCATTTTCTCTAAAACTCTACATTTAAATACAGATACTTATTAAAATCCTAGAAATAGATGCTAAACATTTAAAGTTTCATTAGGATTCCTTTTGATTTCAAGGTCAAGTTAGTTTAGAGTCACGATGAACATCAGTGTTTCTCATCATCATGTTAGTGAAAAACAGGAAAAAACAGTGCAGTCATAGCCTGCAGACCAGGCAGGCTGAGAAGTGCACAGAAGGCAGACTTCCTTTGATATCATCATCATTTATTCCCTCTCCCCACATCATAACCCTCAGCGGTCGGGGGTATCCTCCATGCCTCTGAAGTATATCAGCTTCAGTCAGCAGCTTGGCCCAGATTGACCGGATGACTTTCATGAGACTGATGAAGGGATGTCACTGCTGCCTGAGTGAAGCCAAATCAAATGTTCAGTAGGATTACAATGCCACCTGCAACCTGTGGCAGTGGACCTCTGAATCTGACACGCACCGTCTTTCTTCCTCTGCTCTGGCTGTATGTCAAGACACAAGCACTGAAACTCAGAGGTGTAAAATGTGTTATTCTGCTGCGGCTGCATTCCACATAATTGTTGCAAAAATAGAAACAAATGTCTGAATAATTAAATAAGAGTTTGCACCATGTAAAATACCTCTTTTTCTCCAATTCAGTGCGATTAGAAAAATGTGTCATTTTCAGCTCAGGATGAAACAAATCGTGTGATCATGACATCATCTGAAGCGTTTCACCTTAAATTATACCAACCAATTATTTAATGACAAGTCATTTATGTCACTGAATATTATATTTAACTGACTTTTGTTTATATACGTGTGTGTGTGTGTAAAACCAGACTGACCTAGTCGTTCTCATTTGATATACTTTGTGTAATTTCTGCAAACCCTTTCCTGTGGCTGAATTAGACAGTTGTGCAACGAGCCGTGGGCCTTTCTTACATGGTGAAAAACTCCTTGCTCATCATAGCAGACACTTGATTGCAGCAGCAGTGTTTGTCAAAAGAGAGAGCACCGATCCACAGTGTTTTTGTCCTGTCTCCATCCTCTCACCCCCAACCAGTCACATAAAGCTGTGTGAGCCTCCCTGTTAGGTTGAAATTGTTAAATGTTGTCATTGTGTTGCTTAAATTTGTAAGTCTTGGTTCAAACTGTATGATCAAAGACATTCCTTTGTTTCTGACCCCTCCCCAGCCTGTTGAATGGTGGGGGAGGCTGTAGTGTTTTATTATAGGCACATCTTATGTGAAGGTTCTGTTTTCTTGTGTAGTAACGTCCTGCATTTATGACCCTTTGGTGAGCAGGAGGTCACACAAATGCACCCCCAAACACAAACACACACACTCATGGGCACCTACACACACACACACACATTCTCGCACATGCATACACACACATACAAGGGCCCGACACACCACAGGGGGTGTTACAGTGGGTGGTGCGCGTGTAAACTGTAACTGTATTCAATAAAAAGGCTGCAAGGAAGGCTGTTTATTTGAAGTTGGCTAGGAAACAGGTGAGGAGCGTTCAGCTCCAAGAGCCTGGCTGCAACCAGCCTCCCTTGCTAGCAAGTAAAACCCGGTTCTGTCATTGTCTTGCTTTCTGTCACCAAGTGCGTGCTCAGAGAGGGTGGTTTGATTTTTGGGGTTTTCTCTGTCTCATTGTAGGGTCTACCTTACAATATAAAGCGCACCGAGGAGACTGTTGGAGTGGTTTGCCTTTATATAACTGAGAAAAAAAGCAAATGTGTTATTTTCTAAGTCAGAAGTAAAATTAAAAAAAAAAAAGAAAACAACCAACCACATTTAAAAATGAGATAACCTGAATTAAGGCAAAAAGCAAATTCAATATTTTCATAGATTAAGGGCAAAATGTAGCCAAACTGTCTGGCCCTCTGTCAGAAAGTAATTGCCTCCTAAAGCCAATAACTGCTCGTGCCACTATGTGCAGCAAGAACTGGGATTGACTAAAGAAGCCACAGGAGAAATAAGATCGCTGTAGCAAAGCAGTCTCACCCTATTCAGGCCCGAGCCCCACATACAAGTTATTAGTGTTATTATTAATTAACACTACTTATTTCCAAAGTGCAAATCAGTTTTGCAGTTACTGTGTGCAGATAGAACAGGACTGTGTGTGATAGGTTTAGAGTTGCTGTCCAGGTGAAGATGTTATGATATTATGCACCTGCAGATTAACCCAGTATGACACTAAAGATTTAACTTTAGTCCCCCCCCCCTGGCCGTTGCATGGCAACAACTGGAATTTTACGTATCCTAATGCCTGTTCTCAGTCTTGCACTTGTTTTCACACCATCGTATTGTTTCTGCTGCTGGCATGCTACACACTTGTAGCCTAAAGTAGTCCTCATGAGGGCTTGCTGTTTATTCAACAGTGATGCTCTAGTTGCTCCCCATACATGTTCTGAATCCCGAAAACACTGTTGACATTTTAGCACTCGACCCTTAATTAGTGAGTGACTGTCTGCTGGTCAGCATTTCATTAAAACAGACTCAAAGAACTCGCCACTGTTTGACCACACGTACATATCTTTGCGTCTTTTGTCGTAGTTCAGCACCTATTTATACAATCTGCTTAATCCAGTCGCTTTGTAACACTGTGTTATGGTTCCTTATTCCCCTAGTGGTTTGTACCGTCACTACATGTTACAGGCCAGAGTATGCAGTTTGTCTCTTATCTGTGTATCACTGTTGCTCACTCTCTCTTTCATGCACACACATGCTTTCTGGTCATTTCTAGAGTTACATAGGATCCATTTTCTTATTCTTTCTCCATGAAATCTGCTTTAAAAGACTGCTGAAATGCTATTCTAAGTCAAACTGAACTGGTAAAAATAAAAGTTTCCTTTTGCTTCCCAACCATCATTTCTTGGTCCAGTATGGCTCTGGGTCCCAGCTTTCAAATCGAAACAGTTCTTGTTTAGTTCAGTTATAGACCGTCCCAAAACCACGCCCTAACCTGTGTGTGTATTTTCTTAATTTCACCTTATATGTAGGATCAATTCAAAGTTGAACAGCTAATGAAAAAAGATACATTGTGTCATTTGTGTACAACAAAATGACACAACAGCAGTAAGTTATTACGTGTACTGTAAAGGCAAAATGTGGTATATGTACACTGGGTACAGTTTACGTCCACTAGTGTATTATGTGTGTGTGGATGAGTGGCTGTGAGGCCATGTGCTCTCTTATAGAATGAACTGCCTACCAGGCCTGTAGACTAAACAGCAGCATCACAAGACGAGGGCAAGAAGCGTGGCGGTTAATACTTCACAAAGGACAAGCTTGCCTCTGATGATTTAGACAAACAGTGGCACTAGCCACATGCCGAGAGACAGAGATGGTAGGATGTGGGGGAGGAGGGATCCTGAGCCAGCAAGGACTCTTTCCTTTGTGCTTAAACAGACAATTCCTGTCGCCTAAGGGTAGCAAAGAGATACATAAAGGCAGTAAAGAGGCTAGTGAGGCATGACAATGGGATTCTTCAGGAGCAGCCAGCCTCTGGTGGCTCCACAACGCATGAAGACAAGGATGAGGCCCCTTCAGTGAATACTTAGCAACAAGTGCTGTGTATCTGCCTTGACTGGATTTTGACATGCTGTAGTCTCCTTGTTAATGGCACAGAGGCAAAGATGGCCAATTTAACCATAACAAAATAACTAGAAATATTTAACAGTCTATAAGTACACTGATGATTAATACCAGTCACTACTCTGCTTAAAAGAGCTCCTGGGCCTCAAGATGTTGGAAACACAATCACTTTTAACCCAAAGACTCGGCTGTCTAACTCAAAAGACATCACCTTAAAAACTCTGTGATCAGACAGTTTAAATTCCAGCTTTAGCTGCTCTGTAGTTTTCTGTCAGTTTATCTAAATGAACATTTCCGCCGTACCAGTAAATATCTGTGTCAGCAGAATTCGACTTTGTGGTACAGACCTACTAAGGTCACACTTTTTAAATTGCCTTATTTTTTCCCTCATTCTGGAGCCTTCGTACTGATTACGTAGAAAAGATGCTGACATGATTTTTCTTAGGCTACAACTCACTTTTTTTATAATCATCTTTAAATATGAATATTATATTCTATATTTCTATTTTAACAGAAAAATGGGCTGTTTGTAACGTATCACCATGTTCAACCGGTGTCCGGTCAAAACAGATTAAACGATATAAAAGGTCCATGCTTGTCTTCCAAAAGTAATTTTCCAACAGTTGTTTTTTAACACACACTTTCTTATTCTGTTCGTTTAGTAACACATGCTGTCAACATGTGTGTAATGTTGCCATCCACTTTTTTTTGTACAGGTCCATGAAAATGATCATACAGCACCATCACTTAGTCTTCACGGATGGCTTAGTTCTCATCTAAAACTACTGCAAGCTTTGTCACAGTAATATTGCTGATGATGGTTATATTTTCTCCACCATCCAACACAAATCATTAGGATTTGTTTAATGTTGAAAACCAGCCCAACGAGACTTCACAGTGGTTGCCACGGTCTATTACATAAACATGTAGAAGTAGAAATGAATGCTACAAAGCTACAGGCCTGACTGCTCATCATTTCTCCGTTGAAGAGTCCTTCTGCTGGGCTGGGGTTGGTATACACTCAGCTGGGTATGAGTGTGTAACATCCATAGGTTCTTGACTAGCTATAGCATGTCATCTGTGCAGATGGAATGAGCCGGCGTTGTGTTAGCAGTATCATGCAGCTGTTTCTGTGCTGTTGATCAGACAGTGCACTGAGCAACAGGACGGCAGACAGATGGGGCGTCATGCATCACAATGTAAAGGTGAGGTCTGAGGTGGCGCACATATCTGGATGGTGCAGCTGGTGTTTACTGTGTCTTTTAATCAAAGTATGTCAGCCGTTAGGCCGTGATAGTTCCACTCCCAATTCTGAATGGTCTCTTCTGTCTGATCACATAAACCTTGTTATCATTCACTTCTTTTTTGTGCCATTGCATTAGATTTTACATGGCTTTCAAAAACACAGGAGAAGAAGGACCTGAGTCATCTCTATTCTTTGAAGGTCATTTAATATCTGCTGGATGATGCCCAGGACCTTTTATGAGTTTGTTGTGGCCAGTAGCATCACCTGTGCTGTGGATCTGCAGGGCCAGCAATGCTGTGACTGTGGAGCTTGATGGAGGTGTGAGAAAGGAGGAAAGTCTTGTTCTGTTGCAGTACAACATATTAACATATTAAGTATTCTGATTGTGATTATCGTGGCTATTCCAAGCATGCCCAGAAATATTTAACTTGCTTTAATCCGAGCCTTGGGGCATTGACTCAGTAACCAAACAAGCACACAAAAAGACGTGTTGTTAACATTACAACCAAATGTAAATAACTCCATCTAGTTTACTAGCTCAACAAATCAAAATCTAGTGATTCCTGTCATCGTCACGGTGTTCTCCATTCGGACTTTCTTACTCTGTGAGCACTGCAAACATTTGAGTCATCACATCATATAGTCTACAGGGGATTGTTTTCAGTGTCTCCATGTTTTATCCAACTCACTCCAGAGAAACATGGAGCTCTGTGGGGGGCACACCATGGCAGGATTCAATGAATAACAGATCTATATTATTCTGGTTGGCATTCAAATTAACATCCAGCTACTAGTTTTACATTTTAAATCATAGCGAAATGACTGAAAAGCAAATATAATGTGGAGCCTATATAGCTGTCAGTCTCTCCTTATCCAGGGAGCAATATTTGGATAAACATCTGTACTAATATCCTGAATACTTGTACCAGAAAACCTGAAACAAACCCAGAATGTAAAACTGGGCTAAAGGGAATCAACATGAGTCCATGACCTTGACTTGGTAAAAGCAGTCCCTGCTCTGCAGCACGCTGTTCACTGGCTGTGGTCACTGGCTGTGGTCACTGGCTGTGGTCACTGAGTGCCCATTAGCTGCTGGCAGGCACTGCAAATGTTGCAGCTCACACTGCCTGGTTTTAGAAATTTTGTTTAATCATATAAAATTATAAGCTGTGGGCATTAGTTTGTGTAATCACGCATGTCTCCTGGCTGTGTGAGTCAGCAGAGTGAGGAAACAAACTATGTCAAATGTTCATTATAGCTGCATTAGCGCTCTATCTGTTGGACAGTAAGTGGCAGGGTGGGAGGCCACAGTCACACAGCTGCCATGCTGGATAAAGATGGATTATTTGTTTGGCAGAAAAATAATCCTGTGCGACTGTTGATTGGCTACAACCTCCCTTTGTTCTGATTTGCGGTTGTAGAGGTGTGATCTCCTCCCAGAAATGATGTTTCGATACAGTTCTTTTGAAGTATGCTGCTCTCTGTGCTCACTAAATGCAGGCTCTCATTAATATAATGACAATATGTTATATATGTTGTAATAAATCATTTATACCCTGGAGGTTCCTGCACCAGGAACGGACTGTGTCTTCTTAAAACAAAACTTAAATCTGAAATCTGTTTTGAGGTAGTTGGTAGTGAGTGTCACAACCAAAGGAGGCGCTGCCGTCGTGTGCTGTGCTTTGCTTTAAAGGCATCGTCCTGTAGATCATCATCTCACGCCTCATGTTTTTGTGAATAGAGGAAATGGGTAAATCTGTACACCATAACAGCCACAAACTATCAGCACATGTTGTTTTGGTTCAAAGCTAAGGAGCAGTTTGTAAAATGGTCAATGTCAAATGTTTTATCCTCAACTTCTCCACCTGACAGAAATTCCTCTAAACAGTGCCACTGTAACCTGACTTCACTCGTTGTTCTTAATAGAAAACAGAAACAATGTAAAGGTTTTGAATATGAGAGAAAACCCAGACATATGACATCAGTCGTCAAAGCAAGTGATTCTGGCAATCAAAGTCCAAAAAACAGCTAAAGGTTCTCATACAGTGTTTAAGGAGAACTTTACTAGTGATATAAGAAAATTAAAAACTACTGCGTTGTACAAAGACAATCTGGCAACTGGGGAGTGTTACAAAGAGGGCATGGATGCTTGGGAGACTGACAGGTTAAGTGGAGACTGATGGTGGTGAACTACCAAAGGAGCCTGACGATAGTGTGAAGAAACCAGAGAGTGCACCACAAAGACAAATGTATAGGTTACACTGAGCTTAAAGTCAGTTTCCTGTGTCAGGTAGCTCTGTTGTTACTGGATAAAGCACCAATGATTAATGGAGAAGACATTACCTGGTCAGGACAGATATGTTTTTATCTGCAAGCTAAGCTATGCCTCACTAACATCATGAATGAAGTCCACTTGTAAAGTTTGTGGATACCTATTGGTCAGTTCAGCGTGCATGGATTAAGTTGGAGATGCGAAAAATAAAAGTAAAAATATTTTTCTTCCAGGCTACTGCCAAGTCTGTTTAACAGCCCTGCACCTGCAGCTCCTGACACAGAAAACGCACAGTGAATACCTGCAATCAATACAATCATTTTCACTTTGATCTGCCACCAAGCTGAAGGGATTTCCACGTCCTCCATGTTAACCGGTGGAACTAAACACACCGAGGACCCTTTAATGTTTAAATGTATGCAGTTTAAAGTTTCAGAGTCCTAAGGTGTCACAGGAGAAATGAACAGCAGCACTGAGAGTCCACGCAACATTAAAAGAATTAACTCATGTGAAAATGTTTATGCTACCACTCCGGTGCCTTGTGCAACATTAACACCTTGTTTGCAACCATCTTGCATTGCATTTTACCATATAGATTTTATCATTGTTCCACCTTCATCTAATTATGTTTCTAAGTGGAGCAGGCAGCACTTATAGGGATTATTATGTGCTGAAGAAGAGTCAAATGATATATGAAACGTCTCCTTTTATGTGCTTGTTCACAGAGCCTGAAGCAGAACGCACAGCTTAACACAGAAAACTGACAACCTGTTATCTCCTACGCAAAGAAAGCCCGGCTATGTTGAACTTCCTCCATATTACACCTCTAAGGGATAAAACAAGAAATCAATGCATCTTTAATAAAGCCACAATCTAAAACCACAACACATATTCTCTCACTACATGACACTGTCACAGGTGCTGACTGAGAAAACAAGCCGCCAACTGTTGTAGGCTCAACTGAAAAATAAATGATACAGATACTGGACGAAAGAGCAAAGAGCTCTAGATTTTGTTTTTGCATTTCTTTGAATAATATCTCATTTCCTTGTGAACTGTGAAGCTCACGGTGAAGTCAGATTCTTTGGGTGTGAGTTCAGGGTCAGGGAGGTGAAGGAAGTTAAATCCAAGCAGAGCGATGATGCCTCTGGGTGGAACTTCAGTTCAGGAATAGTTCAGCTTTTACAGAGGTTTGCACTCCGAGTGCCTTCTAATTAGCATGAGTGATGGAAACTCCTCCTGATTTTACAGTTGGCCTTGAATTCATTTTCACAGCGTCTCCATGCAAATACTGTTTTCCACCCCCATTAAAGTGTTTGGAGAGCATTTCAGGCATGTCGGGAGGGGGGCTGCAGGGGGATTGAGTGACTTCACAGCACTGTGGGGCCACCATGTACACACACATGCACAGAGACACACTTTCTCTATAATTTCATACAAATTGCATACATAACTCTCTCTGGAAATGTGGCTAAATAACACATTAATACTGTGACTTTATTAAGAAAAAAAAGTCACAATTCACAACAACACACAACAAGAACAGGTTTCACAGTTCACTGATTATATCCTTTATTCAGTGGATCCAGTCCAGGTAAGTCTGTCAGAGGAATGTTATGACCGTTGCTCCAGAGATGGATGAGCAGAGTCTGTTCATGTATGTATGTAGTGCTTCCCTTTGGTAGTTTTTCATCCTCAGTAAGTGTATGCCCCAACCTGATGGGTCCTCTCTGTATAACATTAGTTATTTATCACTTTATTTAAAAGTTGCTCATTTTCTTACACTTCCGTTGTATTCCCAGCTTGTGTTCTGTTTCCCATTCTTCTGTGCCAGTCCTGTTTTCATTTAGTTATCATTCTCCTCATACCTGCAGCTGTTCTCGTTACAGTTGCCAGATTGTCTAGTTTCATTATTCAAACTTTTTTATGCTTTTGTCTCTTTTACTTTGGATGTTTCCTTGTGCATATGATATATAGAACTGTTTATCGGACTATGACCTTTGTCTGCTACCCCACTGTCCTCCTCCCTCACTATGTATTGCTTCTTTTGGATTAAGTGCTTGGATTTTGAACTTTGTTCTCCGTGAGTCCTGCATTTGGAACCTCTTGGCCACTTTAGTTGCACTGAAACGTGGTATAGGTGACAGAAAGCTCGGGTGGTAGAGCCAGTCACATACTAGTTGGAAGGTTCGATCCCCATCTGTTCCAGTCTGCACACCAAGTTGGTCTCCAATGCCTCTATGGGAGTGTGAATGTTAGATAGAAAGTGCATAAAAAAGTGCCTGTTTGAATGAGTATATAAGAACCAGACCATTTACCATTCAGCACAATAATTAGCTGCATGTTTAGTTTAGTCTGTCTTTGTAGCAAGTAAGGAAGAAACCTGTTATTTTTTTGGCCGTGTACATGGTTTGTTTTTGTTAACTGGAATGTTCCATTGTCGTTTCGATAAATATATGTCTACATACATATGGCGACCGTGGCTCAGGGGGTTGGGAATCGCATCTGTAACCGGAAGGTCGCCGGTTCGATCCCTGGGCTCTCTGTTCTGGTCGTTGTGTCCTTGGGCAAGACACTTCACCTACCGCCTATTGGTGTTGGCCAGAGGGACCGATGGTGCGATATGGCAGCCTGGCTTCTGTCAGTCTGCTCCAGGGCAGCTGTGGCTACAACTGTAGCTGCCTCCACCAGTGTGTGAATGTGAGAGTGAATGAATAGTGGCATTGTAAAGCGCTTTGGGTGCCTTGAAAAGCGCTATATAAATCCAATCCATTATTATTATTATTACATGAAAATACTGAAAATGTTCCTGGGAATGTGGAACTGGGGCTAAAAAAGGAATAGGCCCAGGTCCAGTGCTGGGTGCATGCTAAGATCCAGTAGCATCAGGAAGGAGTACCCATTTGGTAGTAGCCCAAGGAGGGGCACCGGCAAATCTGCAGACTGTCCTCTGCACTAGTGCGGGATTCTGTCAGGTAGTGTTGGGAGCCCACCTGCAGCCAGGATGAGGAGCTCTACTAAAAGAAAAGGCTCTGTAATGGGGTGGACAGCAGGAGTTCCTGCAGCATGCTTGTAATGCCCTGTCCTGTGAGAATATATAAGACTCAGACGGAGGAGGGGGCTGCATATATGCAGACTTAAGGTGCTGTTGGAAATGTGTACAGAAATGGATAAATTCTTACAAATGTCTTGGATAACCTTAAAGGCCGTATAGCACCGTATCACCCTATTAGAGCACTTCACTCTCAGATTGCAGGCTTAGGATATTTAAAAGCAGAATGGGAGGCACAGCTTTTCCTCTTCTGTGGAACCAGCTTCCAGTTTGGATTCAGGAGACAGACACTATCTCTACTTTTAAGATTAAGCTTCAAACTGTCCTTTTTACTAAAGCATATAGTTAGAGCAGCTGTTGTTGCTATCATCATCCATGAGTGTTTCTTTTTACACAGCTTTTTCACTCACTATGTGTTTATACACCATTTTGCATGTAATTGTTAGTCATTACTGATAACCTCTGACTCTCTGTGTGTTTTTGTCCTGTCTCCCTCCACTCAGCCCCCCACACAGATGGCTGCCCTTACCTGGGCCTGGTTCTGATGGAGGTATCTTCCAGTTAAAAGGTCACTTGTTGCCAAGCGCTTGCTCATATTGTATTATTGTAAATATTATAATATAAAGTGCCTCAAGACAACTGTAATTGTTATTTGGTGCTATGTAAATAAAACTTGATTGAATTTAAAACACACACAAAAAACAACAAAACAACAAAACAACAACAAAAAAAAAAACCACAATATCACTCTCTCAAGGTAACAGCAAAACAACAGATGTCACCCTAGCTTTGGCATTGCAAGACAAAGTCATGTTTTTCCTCATTCATATGTCAGGCCAGCCACTACATTAATAGTGGCTGGTGCACAGACGTAACAGTGATTGCTCAGCACTGCTCTTCCTCTCTGGAATACCTTTTTATTCACTGCAAACCGTTTTATTCTCCGCGGGAGTTTGCTTCATTCATCTTGGCCGCTGTTTACATCCCGCCAGATGCGGATGTGCAGGCAGCTCAGTGCGCCCTCGCGGAGCAGATACTGCACATGGAGCGGACATTCCCGGACTCTCTCATCATTGCTCTTGAGGACTTTAACAAAGCCAATCTGAGCCAAGAGCTTCCCAAATACAAGCAGTATATTAAATGCCCGACCAGAGAGGAGAGGACATTGGACCACTGTTACACCACGATCAGCGGGGCCTATCGTGCGGTGCCCCGCGCTTCACTCGGACTTTCTGACCACGTCATGATCCACCTGATCCCTGCGTACAGACAGAGGCTGAAGCTCTCCAAACCTGTTGTGAGGACTAAAAAACTGTGGAGCAACGAGGCTGTGGAGGAGCTTCGCACGTGTTTGGAATCTACAGACTGGGACACAATGAAGGCTGCTTCTAACAGCTTGGATGAGTTTACGGACACTGTAACCTCCTATATCCACTTCTGCGAGGACAGCATTGTGCCATCACGCACCAGGGTGAGTTATAACAATGACAAACCCTGGCTTACTCATAAACTCAAAAAGCTGTGGCTGGAAAAGAGAAAGGCGTTCAGAAGCGGAGGCAGGGACTGCTACAGAGAGTCTGCTACATATATATATATATATATATTAGGGGTGCAACGATATTCGTATCGATATTGAACCGTTCGATACAGTGCTTTCGGTTCGGTACGCATATGTATCGAACAATACAACATTTGTAATTTATTTTATCAACTTTCCTTCTGACAATGCTGTCTGTGTTGAGCGCTCAGTGAATCTGCGTTCGACTACTCCGCCTAGGCTGCACTGTCGAGCGCAGATCCACTGAGCGCTCAACACAGACAGCATAGTCAGAAGGAAGAGCGCAGGGCAAGCTAGCGAGACAGAAGTTAAGCTCTCCTTGCAACATGGACCTCCCCACCCTCATTCAGATCTGGCGTTTGGAATTATTTTGGTTTTCATGTGACGTATGACCCTGAAGGTAAGCGAGTCATGGACAAAAGTAAAACAGTATGTTGGATGTGCCATGCAATGCTCAATTACATGGGTGGGAACTAGTGTGTTAGCGCAGTTAGCTCGTTAACGTGTTGGCCGTGTTGTGGCGTTAAGGTCATTTCAACGAGATTAACCTGAAAGCACTAGTGGGAACACAACGAATATGACTGCACATTTACGCCGACATCATCCTAGTGCAAAGACAAAAACAACAAGCATGCTACTAACTTTAGTCGAGTCATTTAGACAGCTGTTAGCACATGATTCTCCTTATGCTGCTGAGAATATAGCCCAGAAGAAGCGGATAGTATAGCTTTTATTTTGGAAAGAGACATTTCTCTGTAATAAACTCTCTTTTCCAAAGATGAGTGATTCCTCAATCAGATACAGGGCTTGCAATATCGCTAGCCCGACGTCCTGGGGCTAGCGATTTTTTTCAGTCGGGCTACCAAAATCTATCTCTTCCCTGCCCGTCGGGCTATTGTAGGAAGGAAAAATATATGTCAATGCTTTTGCATTCTTTCAGAAATGTAGCTGGGTAATTATGTCATTGGCATCGGTGAGCCACTGTCAATATGTGACATATTGAAATCGCGTTTGAATTTGCGCTTGTTTTTTTGCTTTCACTTTGCAATCGTGCGAACTGTGTATAGAGAGCGACAGCACTGATCTGTGAGTGATGATAATTTGTGCACCAATTCCTCTGACATCGTCTTATCAATCGTTAGCTTACTATGCAAACATGACAAGTGAAATCTCCCGCAGCAAGCTTAAACATGTGAGAGGTTGATCGCGCAGAGAATTGCTGAGCTTATGTGAGTGCGTGTGTAAAAGCAGCAGGATATATATTTTAGTTCTGCTGAGCCAAATAAGACAGGTCAGGGTGAAGAAGTGACAGCCAAAGAAAAGCTTACCACAAAACGGAAAAGTTATGACAAATCAGACTATACGGCAAAAAGAAAGTGCAGCTTTATGGTTTCATGGACAAAATAATTTCTGTGGCTGCAATATGACGAGCTAAATAACCAGGGCTGCACATAAGTGGTCCGCAGGTGCGCATTCGCTGTCAAAATAAAAAACACGCACAAGGGTTAGGGTTAAATTTAAAAACTGTACTTTTGAGTTAAAATATATATTTATAATTTTAATAAATGACAAATTAAAAAGGCATGAACATTTTTTTTGTATCGAAAAAATATCGAACCGTGACACCAAAGTATCGAACCGAACCGTGAATTTTGTGTATCGTTGCACCCCTAATATATATATATATATATGCTTGTTGTTTTTGTCTGCTTCCACTTGTCTTTGCACTAGGATGATGTAAATGTGCAGTCATATTCGTTGTGTTCCCACTAGTGTTGTCAGCGTTAATCTCGTTGAAATGACGTTAACGCCACAACACGGCAAATCTCCGTTAACGAGCTACCGCGGATCGCCCTGTGCATGGGGCTGGACGGCGTCAACACGTTAACGAGCTAACTGCTCTAATGCACCCATGTAATTGAGCATTGCGTGGCACATCCAACATACTGTTTTACTTTTGTCCATGACTCGCTTACCTTCAGGGTCATACGTTACATGAAAACCAAACTAGTTCCAAACGCCAGATCTGAATGAGGGTGGGGGAGGTTCAATTTGCCATGTTGCAACGAGAGCTTAACTTCTGTCTTGCTAGCTTGCCCTGCACTCAGTGAATCTGCGTTCGACTACTTCGCCTAGGTTGCATTGTTGAGCGCAGATCCACCGAGCGCTCAGCACAGACAGCATCGTCAGAAGAAAAGTTGATAAAATAAATGAAAAATTTTGTATTGTTCGATACATATGCGTACCGAACCGAAAGCACTGTATCGAACGGTTCAATATCAATACGAGTATCGTTGCACCCCTAATATATATATATCAACACGGTCCGCGTCAGGTGTTGAGGAACCAGGGCACCCTGTCGAGAAGTGGGCTACTGGAACAACAAGGCATCGGTGGGCAAGACACGAAAACAGGGTGTTGTTGGAATGCTACTATGCAAGTAACCCTGGCGGAAGGGGTTACATGAAAACTAGTAGCTCAGTGTTCCAACATTCGAAAGAAGGGACTGCTCTCACAGCTAGAGATTGACGGGGTACAACATAAATGCTACGGCAAGGGGGAGCCAGGACGCCAGGTCAGGGGGGAGATATCATCACCCCCACCCGAGATTGGGTACAAAGCCCCAAGTGCGATAGGAGAAGGATCGTTGAGTGCGAGAGGAACTGACCTGAAAGATAGGATCATGGCCAAACTTGAAACCTGGATCCCGTGTAGCCGGTTACCAAGATTACGTGAAGTACCCTCAGAAGGTCTGCTAGATGATGTTAATGCAGCACTACGGACGATGCCTACAATGCCTACAGCCACGATTACCGACACTAACAAGCCGATCTACAATACGGCAGCAGTGATCAGTGGGATGCTTGGCTATAAGTTGAACAGCCACAAGGAGCAGTACCCTCCATGGAGAAGGAGGCTAGAGGGCAAGATCAAAGTAGCACGGAGGGAGGTTAGCCAACTAACGGAGTTGCAGAAAGATGAGACAAAGAAGGTGCATAAAAAATACAGCAAGCTATCCATACCTGAGGCCTTGGAAACTGCCAAGCAAAGACTCAAAGCCTTGGCCAGCCGCTTGAGGAGGTACACCAGGGAGATAGAAGGCAGGAGAATAAACCAGCTGTTCTCCACAGAACCAGCAAAGGTGTACTCTCAGTGGCAAGGGAACAATAATAATAAGAGAACAGCACCACCAAGGCTGGAGACGGAGCAATACTGGAAGAGCATATGGGAGAAGGACGCAACCCATAACGGCAATGCTCAGTGGCTAGTGGATCTGAGGGCAGACCACAGCGACCTCCCTGAACAGGGTTCAGTAACCATCACGGTGGCAGATATCCAAGAAAGGGTCTCCAGTATGAAGAGTTGGACAGCACCAGGCCCTGACATGGTTCACGCCTACTGGCTGAAGAAGCTGACTGCACTCCACGAGCGTCTGGCAGCACAAATGAACCAGCTGCTAGTTGACGAGAGACACTCGGAATGGCTAACCGAAGGTCAGATGGTCCTGATCCCCAAGGACCCCAAGAAGGGACCGGTCGCATCCAACTACTGACCAATAACCTGCCTCAGTACTACGTGGAATCATATCGGCTAAGATGAACAGGCACATGGGTCAATACATGAGCGGGACACAGAAAGGGATTGGCAAGAATGCCAGAGACACAAAACAACAGCTACTGGTAGACCAAGCAGTCAGCCGAGACCAGGCTGACCAACCTGTGCACTGCCTGGATTGATTACAAGAAGGCCTATGACTCAATGCCCCACAGCTGGATACTGGAATGCCTAGAATTGTACAAGATCAATGGGACCCTAAGAGCCTTCATCAGGAATTCAATGGGGATGTGGCGTACAACACTAGAGGCCAACTCCAAGCCCATAGCACAAGTCACCATCAAGTGCGGGATCTACCAAGGAGATGCTCTGTCCCCACTGCTGTTCTGCATAGGCCTGAACCCCCTCAGTGAGATCATTAACAAGACTGGCTACGGATACCAACTACGGAATGGAGCAGTTGTCAGCCACCTCCTGTACATGGATGACATCAAGCTGTATGCCAAGAGTGAACGAGACATCGATTCACTGATCCACACCACCAGGATATACAGCAATGACATCGGGATGTCATTCGGGCTGGAGAAGTGTAGTCGGATGGTAACAAAGAGAGGGAAGGTAGTCAGAACTGAGGGGATCAAACTATTAGAAGGCAACATTGCAGACATAGAGGACAGTTACAAGTACCTGGGGATCCCGCAGGCGAATGGGAACCATGAAGAGGCCGCTAGAAAAGCTGCAACCACCAAGTACCTGCAGAGGGTCAGGCAAGTCCTGAGGAGTCAGCTGAATGGTAAGAACAAGATCCGGGCCATCAACACGTACGCCCTGCCCGTGATCAGGTACCCTGCTGGGGTAATAGGCTGGCCAAAGGAGGAGATAGAAGCCACTGACATAAAGACAAGAAAGCTCCTTACCATGCATGGAGGGTTTCACCCCAAGTCCAGCACCCTGAGGCTGTACGCTAAGCGGAAGGAAGGGGGCCGGGGACTGGTGAGTGTCAGCACCACAGTCCAGGATGAGACAACGAACATCCCAGAATACATTGGGAAGATGGCCCCAACTGACCGAGTGCTCAGTGAATACCTCAGGCAGCAGAAACCCAAGAAAGAGGAGGGAGACGAGGAACCATCATGGAAGGACAGGCACCTGCACGGTATGTACCACCGGCAGATAGAGGAGGTGGCTGATATCCAGAAATCCTACCAGTGGCTGGACAAAGCTGGACTGAAAGACACCACAGAGGCACTAATCATGGCAGCACAGGAACAAGCTCTGAGCACAAGATCCATAGAGGCTGGGGTCTATCACACCAGGCAAGACCCCAGGTGCAGGCTGTGTAAAGATGCCCCTGAGACAATCCAGCACATAACAGCAGGGTGCAAGATGCTAGCAGGCAGGGCATACATGGAACGCCATAACCAAGTGGCCGGCATAGTGTACAGGAACATCTGTGCCGAGTATAACCTGGAAGTTCAGAGGTCAAAATGGGAGACGCCCCCAAGGGTGATGGAGAATGACCGAGCTAAGATCCTGTGGGACTTCCAGAAACAGACAGACAAAATGGTGGTGGCTAACCAACCGGACGTGGTGGTGGACAAACAGAAGAAGACGGCCGTAGTGATCGATGTAGCGGTTCCGAATGACAGCAACATCAGGAAGAAGGAACACGAGAAGCTGGAGAAATACCAAGGGCTCAGAGAAGAGCTCGAGAGGATGTGGAGGGTGAAGGTAACGGTGGTCCCCGTGGTAATCGGAGCACTAGGTGCGGTGACTCCCAAGCTAGGCGAGTGTCTCCAGCAGATCCCGGGAACAACATCGGAGATCTCTGTCCAGAAGAGCGCAGTCCTGGGAACAGCTAAGACACTGCGCAGGACCCTCAAGCTCCCAGGCCTCTGGTAGAGGACCCGAGCTTGAAGGATAAAACCGCCCACAGGGGCGTGCTGGGTGTTGTGTATATATATATATATATATATATATATATATATATATATATATATATGTATATATATATATATATATGTGTGTGTGTGTGTGTGTGTGTGTGTGTGTGTTGCACAGGTATTCTAGCTTTTGGTATGCTACTAGACACACACTGATCATTTTTTGCTGGTTTTAAATGCCAGGCTCATTTTACCCATCATGACAGTCTTACTCAGCCTGTGAAAATAGTTGTGTAATGCATTTTGTTGCTCTGGAGTGAAGAAAAAAACTTGATGTTGCCATAGTGATGTCATCAGCATTATCTCAGCTGTGTGCTTGGAGCCTCAGAATGTATTACAAAAAGCTGTTATTACATACTGGAGGTGTGGAGATTAACAGCTCTCTGCAAAGCTATCAGCCTGCAATAAAAAAAAATACATAAAAAACACTCACATGCAAGTTGCACAACAGTTCATATAGATTCCAGTGCATCAGAGGCTAGGCTAGACTAAAGCTTCAAGGAGTAACTTTTAAATATTACACTTGAAAGTAATCAGTTTCAAAAGAATTTGACCTAGAGTCTAAATAAAATTGAATTTCATCTTTGAGTTTAGGGCAGCACGGTGGCACAGTGGTTAGCACTGGTGCCTCACAGCAAGAAGGTCCTGTGTAGAGTTTGCATGTTCTCCCCGTGTTTGCGTGGGTTCCCCTCCGGGCACTCCAACTTCCTCCCACAGTCCAATGACATGCGGTTTGTGGGGGCAGGTTAATTGATTAGTCTAAACCTTCGTGTTTAATGATTTTTCTTTATTTTACAAAGGGTTGGAATAGTCATTGATGATATTTTCCGGTGTTTGCAGGTTAGTATGTGGTAAAAACCACTCGTGTCTGCGCCTATGCCATGTTTCAAAGGGGCTGAGATTCTGATTCTAGCATTTAGAAGTTACAGTTTGTCCACAGTGGAGTCAGACTTTGCAGGTGAAAAGTGGCTACACTGTGGCTCTGTTGTATTGTGCTTTAAGCTTTATTTACACAGTGAATATTTGTATTCACGCGCTTTACAGTTGAATGCAAAGATATGAAGATGTTTTTGTGCCACAGGTCGCAGAAAGTTTCAAGAAAACAAAGTTTACCTGAATGTTATTGACTTAATAATGTTAAAAATAATTAAGTAATTTAAAAATGTGCAGCATTGTTATACAAATATGTTTGTATAACCTCCTATATCCACTTCTGCGAGGACAGCATTGTGCCATCACGCACCAGGGTGAGTTATAACAATGACAAACCCTGGCTTACTCCTAAACTCAAAAAGCTGTGGCTGGAAAAGAGAAAGGCGTTCAGAAGCGGAGACAGGGACTGCTACAGAGAGTCTGCTACATATATATATATATATATATTAGGGGTGCAACGATATTCGTATCGATATTGAACCGTTCGATACAGTGCTTTCGGTTCGGTACGCATATGTATCGAACAATACAACATTTGTAATTTATTTTATCAACTTTCCTTCTGACGATGCTGTTTGTGTTGAGCGCTCAGTGAATCTGCGTTCGACTACTCCGCCTAGGCTGCACTGTCGAGCGCAGATCCACTGAGCGCTCAACACAGACAGCATAGTCAGAAGGAAGAGCGCAGGGCAAGCTAGTGAGACAGAAGTTAAGCTCTACTTGCAACATGGACCTCCCCCACCCTCATTCAGATCTGGCGTTTGGAATTATTTTGGTTTTCATGTGACGTATGACCCTGAAGGTAAGCGAGTCATGGACAAAAGTAAAACAGTATGTTGGATGTGCCATGCAATGCTCAATTACATGGGTGGGAACTAGTGTGTTAGCGCAGTTAGCTCGTTAACGTGTTGGCCGTCTAGCCCCATGCACGGGGCGATCGGCGGTAGCTCTTTAACGGAGATTTGCCGTGTTGTGGCGTTAAGGTCATTTTAACGAGATTAACCTGAAAGCACTAGTGGGAACACAACGAATATGACTGCACATTTACGCCGACATCATCCTAGTGCAAAGACAAAAACAACAAGCATGCTACTAACTTTAGCCGAGTCATTTAGACAGCTGTTAGCACATGATTCTCCTTATGCTGCTGAGAATATAGCCCAGAAGAAGCGGATAGTATAGCTTTTATTTTGGAAAGAGACATTTCTCTGTAATAAACTCTCTTTTCCAAAGATGAGTGATTCCTCAATCAGATACAGGGCTTGCAATATCGCTAGCCCAACGTCCTGGGGCTAGCGATTTTTTTCAGTCGGGCTACCAAAATCTATCTCTTCCCTGCCCGTCGGGCTATTGTAGGAAGGAAAAATATATGTCAATGCTTTTGCATTCTTTCAGAAATGTAGCTGGGTAATTATGTCATTGGCATCGGTGAGCCACTGTCAATATGTGACATATTGAAATCGCGTTTGAATTTGCGCTTGTTTTTTTGCTTTCACTTTGCAATCGTGCGAACTGTGTATAGAGAGCGACAGCACTGATCTGTGAGTGATGATAATTTGTGCACCAATTCCTCTGACATCGTCTTATCAATCGTTAGCTTACTATGCAAACATGACAAGTGAAATCTCCCGCAGCAAGCTTAAACATGTGAGAGGTTGATCGCGCAGAGAATCGCTGAGCTTATGTGAGTGAGCGTGTAAAAGCAGCAGGATATATATTTTAGTTCTGCTGAGCCAAATAAGACAGGTCAGGGTGAAGAAGTGACAGCCAAAGAAAAGCTTACCACAAAACGGAAAAGTTATGACAAATCAGACTATACGGCAAAAAGAAAGTGCAGCTTTATGGTTTCATGGACAAAAGAATTTCTGTGGCTGCAATATGATGAGCTAAATAACCAGGGCTGCACATAAGTGGTCCGCAGGTGCGCATTCGCTGTCAAAATAAAAAACACGCACAAGGGTTAGGGTTAAATTTAAAAACTGTACTTTTGAGTTAAAATATATATTTATAATTTTAATAAATGACAAATTAAAAAGACATGAACATTTTTTTTGTATCGAAAAAATATCGAACCGTGACACCAAAGTATCGAACCGAACCGAACCGTGAATTTTGTGTATCGTTGCACCCCTAATATATATATATATATATATATATATATATAAAATGTTCATGCCTTTTTAATTTGTCATTTATTAAAATTATAAATTTATATTTTAACTCAAAAGTACAGTTTTTACAATTAATGTTGCTGAAACAACAAAGTAATAAAAAAAAAAATCTATCTGATCGAGAAATCACTCATCTTTGGAAAAGAGAGTTTATTACAGAGAAATGTCTCTTTCCAAAATAAAAGCTATACTATACGCTTCTTCTAGGCTATATTCTCAGCAGCATATTAAACATATCAGTAAAGATGCCCCTGAGACAATCCAGCACATAACAGCCGGAAGAAAAAAACTTGATGTTGCCATAGTGATGTCATCAGCATTATCTCAGCTGTGTGCTTGGAGCCTCAGAATGTATTACAAAAAGCTGTTATTACATACTGGAGGTGTGGAGATTAACAGCTCTCTGCAAAGCTATCAGCCTGCAATAAAAAAAAATACATAAAAAGTTGCACAACAGTTCATATAGACTCCAGTGCATCAGAGGCTAGGCTAGACTAAAGCTTCAAGGAGTAACTTTTAAATATTACACTTGAAAGTAATCAGTTTCAAAAGAATTTGACCTAGAGTCTAAATAAAATTGAATTTCATCTTTGAGTTTAGGGCAGCACGGTGGCACAGTGGTTAGCACTGGTGCCTCACAGCAAGAAGGTCCTGTGTAGAGTTTGCATGTTCTCCCCGTGTTTGCGTGGGTTCCCCTCCGGGCACTCCAACTTCCTCCCACAGTCCAATGACATGCGGTTTGTGGGGGCAGGTTAATTGATTAGTCTAAACCTTCGTGTTTAATGATTTTTCTTTATTTTACAAAGGGTTGGAATAGTCATTGATGATATTTTCCGGTGTTTGCAGGTTAGTATGTGGTAAAAACCACTCGTGTCTGCGCCTATGCCATGTTTCAAAGGGGCTGAGATTCTGATTCTAGCATTTAGAAGTTACAGTTTGTCCACAGTGGAGTCAGACTTTGCAGGTGAAAAGTGGCTACACTGTGGCTCTGTTGTATTGTGCTTTAAGCTTTATTTACACAGTGAATATTTGTATTCACGCGCTTTACAGTTGAATGCAAAGATATGAAGATGTTTTTGTGCCACAGGTCGCAGAAAGTTTCAAGAAAACAAAGTTTACCTGAATGTTATTGACTTAATAATGTTAAAAATAATTAAGTAATTTAAAAATGTGCAGCATTGTTATACAAATATGTTTGTATGACAATGTATGCATGTGTATGTATGTTCAAAGCAGCTAAAAGAGTAACCTACTTTTAGTATAGCTGAGTATTGTTAGATGTTTGTGTCCTATACTACTGTGTGCCTTTCTCTTGTTTTGTATAATAATCCTCCTCTCTGTATATATTTCCTGTTTGTTATTTATTCCTGTGGCCTTAATATTTACATTTAATCCTGCACAGGTTGTATGGTGCACCCACAATTTCATTGTACATGTACAATGACAATAACGGGCTATTCTACTCTAAGTTGGACTACATAGCTATAGTAGACTTTAATCATTTATGTGAGACTGACTGTGTGTGTTCATTTGGACTGAAATGAGAGATAGTTTTATATATATCATTTTTTAAAGATATGTCTAATCACCCAAGTGAATAAAGACTATGAAAAAGTGTGTATATCAAGGAGGCTTTCTAAGTATTTTTAATGCAAGATCTCCAAACTGCATCACAGCAACATTTTATAAATGGCCTGTATTTGTATAGCACTTTACTAGTCCCTAAGGACCCCAAAGCGCTTTACACATCCAGTCATCCACCCATTCACACACCGGTGATGGCAGCTACATTGTAGTCACAGCCACCCTGCGGCGCACTGACAGAGGAGAGGCTGCCGGACACTGGCGCCACCGGGCCCTCTGACCACCACCAGTAGGCAACGGGTGAAGTGTCTTGCCCAAGGACACAACGACTGAGACTGTTGGAGCCGGGGCTCGAACCGGCAACCTTCCGATTACAAGACGAACTCCCAACTCTTGAGCCACGATCGCCCTTTATATACAGCATAATGTATAGTATGTGTCTATTTGCATGCACAACATAGTTTGATAATTCAGAGGTTATATAAGATGGTCCTCCTTGGCATTCACAGCGCAGTAAAGAACTGGGATTTCCATGCATGCAAACAAAAAGAATTACAGCTGGCCTGAAATTTCAGGAGACAAACGCTGTTGTTTCTGGTCCTTTCTTCTGTTTGCACATTGCAATGTGTAGCTAATTATTCTGTGGAAGACAAAGAAACACCCAATTTATTTTAGTTGCATTCACAAAGAAATAAAGATTATTATGACAAAATGAATTTGTAACAAACATATTACTCATAACAGTGTAGGTAGACATAAATTAAAGCCCTTCCGGGTGCCTCCCTGTGAGGTGTTGAGGTGGGGAAGACCCACCACCTGCTGATGAGATTTCTCATCATGTCTTGGAATATCTATCTATCTATCTATCTATCTATCTATCTATCTATCTATCTATCTATCTATCTATCTATCTATCTATCTATCTATTCACAGCGGAGGATTTAAGAGCAAAAATCCAAAGACTAATTATTGCAGTTACTGTCACGTTAGTGTATTTACTGTCAGTCTCTGCAGTGTTTATATGCTTATGACTTTCATTTTACACCTATTTGTATTTTTGGGGGTATCAAGCAAAATGTATCACCAGTGATTTCAGCAAGTTCTGGTTCCTGCTGCACTGCTAGTACTCACTTTTCCAGAGGACAAGTCTGAGCCATGAACAATTTATTGGTGAATTTTGCTGTGCTAAACCAAACCCTTCTCGAGCACTCGGTTCCTTAAATCACTGTTTTACAGTCATATTATCACACAGTGTGGGTGAATATATTAAGGAAAGGATCTGAGTGAAGGGAAGGGGATGGAGGGGTTAATCAGCCACAGTTACACAGACTCAGGGTGGAACATCAGTAGCATTCGGCCGCCCTGCATATCTCATGTGAGTGGCATGTCACAGCCCGGGCTCACTTTTCCCCACTGAGAGACCATTTATGGACCTTGCAATGGGAAGAGGGCATGCATAAAACAAGGCTGCGCCTCTGGGGTTAGTGTGTGGACAGGAAGCATGAGTGCAGAAAATTCACTGACACAAAAAGTCTCTAGCAAAGCCAGAGAGGGCAGGCAGGGAGGAGAAGCATTGCTGGACACATGGAGAAGATTATACATACAAAGTAAAATCCATTTTAAGGAAGGTATACATACATATTAAGTAATTCATACACCACCTTTTTTCTGTGGACTTTACACACTCACATATTAACAGAGATTAATATCCATGGACATTCAGAGGTTTCACTTAAATCCTCATTAAGTGATACATTTATTTATACTTTAGAGACCAACACTTTATATAAATCACTGTCACACATCAATAATGTATATAGTTTCATTTAAATTTTAATTATTATTATTATCTCCATTAATATGTAAGTCTGCATAGAAAAAGTGTTGTATGGATTGTATGAGTGTCGTGTGTTCATGTACTAATATCAATGCTGCCAATTTGTTTAACAACAAAATGATTTAAAGCAAAACAGAAACAAATGTAATCATTTACTACAAAACTCAAGTAACTAATTGACTAATTTCTCCTGCTTCCTCCCACTGTCCAAAAACATGCACTTAGTGGGGATAGTTTAATTGAAAACTCTCAGTTGCCTATAGGCTTGAATGTGGGAGTGAGTGTGAGTGCGAATGGTTGTCTGTGTACACATGTTGGCCCTGCGACAGACTGGTGACCTGTCCAGGGTGTACCCTGACTCTCCCCCTCGCCGAAATAGGATAAGCAGAATGGATGGATGTGTCATTGATGCAGAGTGGTGAGAAAGTAGCAACTATAATGCTATTTATTAGTATTTTCATTTACACTTGTGAACACAGTGATGCTTGTCTGCCTTAGCAGGAGGCTGCGAAACTGCTTAAATGAATGGAGAAACATGAACACCATGGTTGTGTTAGTGGGGAAAAATGTTCGGCACATGAGTTAATACTGGTAATGGCTATATGACATGTACAGTGGGTAGTTTTTTCCATATTTGTCAAAGATAGATCTGAATAAATGCAAAGATTTTAAACTATGATTTCATTTACTAAGAGTGAAAACACTACCTGGCTCTGTGCGAAAAAGTCATTGTTGCTTTTGGAGTTCGGTTTTGACTAGTCACACCGTCAATACTGCCAGACATGTTGACTCAATAAATCTGACCAAGTGAAGTAGTTAGAATATTACAAAAAGGGGTCATGATGCCACTATAAGAAATAGCTGAGAAACAAGGTCATTGGCACTGATCAGTCTGGAGCCATTTCTAAGGCTCCAGAAAACCACAGTATGAGTATTATCCACAAATGGAGAAAGCCTGGAACGATGGTGAACCTTCCCAGGAGATGCCGGCCTACCAAAATGACTCCAAGAGCATATGTACAACTCATCCAGGAAGTCACAAAGGAGCTCAGAACAACAAAAAAACAAACACAAAAAACACAAACCCACACACACACATCACAAAGTCTTGCCAAAAACAAAACCAACTTGATGCTACCCAAGCCTTTGTGAAAATATTCTGTGGACTGACAAGACAAATGCAGAAATGTTGGGAAGACTGGAGTCCCATTCCATCTGGTGTAAAATATTTTCATAAAAAAAAACATTGTGCCAAAGGTCAAACATGATGGTGGTGGGCCTGGAGGTCTGGAGCTGCTTTGCTGCTTCAGGACCTGGACTTGCACTAACTGATGAACCATGAAGTCTGCTCTGTACTAGGAAATCCTGAAGGAGCAGTCCGTGCCATGAAGCAGACATGGGTTGTGTAGCAGGGCAATGATCTGAAAGTCCACCTCTGAATGACAAAACAAAAACATAAAATGATGGTTTCTTCCTTCTGATGCTTTATCAGAAGGTTAAACAGGCCATTCATATTCAAAAAAAAAAAACTCCACTGGGTGAATTTGAGCAATTCTGCAATGAAGTGTTGATGTTACCATAGTGATGCCTTTCAAGTGACATGAAAGACCTTCTGGCTGTCATCACAAATGCCTGATTGCAATTCTTGTTGCCAAAGGTGCCAAACGAAGTTATTGGAGTAAGGAACAGTTACCTTTTCGCACAGGACCAGATAGGCTCGGATTTTCCCTAATAAACTTTGAAAGAGTAATCCATGCCTACATTACATCTCGGTTGGATTACTCTTTCAAAGTTGGGGTTGGCCAGATCTCCCTGTGTCGTCTTCAGCTAGTGCACAATGCTGCAGCACAAGTTTTAACTTGAACATGGAAAAGAGAGTATGTTACTCTGTTTTATCCTCCATGCACTGGCTGCCTGTCCATTTTAGAGTTCATTTTAAAACGTGCTTTTAAGTGTTTAAATGGTCTTACCCCGCTCTACCAAAGTGCCAAAGACACAGCAGCTGCTCAGAGGGTACAGGGCTTTTGCAGTAACGGCTCCCACATTGTGGACTTTCTTGCCTTTTCAAATGTCGTCCAGGTATACAAAGACAAAGTAGTTGACGAAGTCACAGAGGACGTAGTTGACTAAGACTTGATCTGAAAGACAAGTCAAGGGGCACCAGGGAAAAATCAACGGACTAGTCATAGGGTCAATAATGTGGGAGATAGAGAGTTAAGTCTTTACTGAAAATCTCTGCTAGGTTGAAGGAGTCCTATCTGGCTTGGTTAGCCTGTGGGACTTCAGAGGCAGCCCATGGGTAAGTAGAACTCAGCTCAGACAATGGCTGAAGCAAAACTCAGGTGTGAGAGGAGTTCAGTGAGGCCATGGAAAAAGATTTTTACACTGCCTTGAAGAGTGATTCGGGCAAACCGTCCAGCAGCTCAGGAGGAGAAAGTGATGCTCTCCCCACAAGGATGTATCTTGTAGATAGCGAGCTGAACTAAGCATATTGTTGGGCAGTGGAAGGAAATCTTTGAGGACTCATGCATCACAGGAGGTGAGGTCACTAAGACAGTTAAACAGCTCCTTGGTGGCAGGGCTCCTGGGTGGATGAAGTGTGCTCAGAGTTCCTGAAGGCTGATGATGTTGTAGGGCTGTCTTGGTTCCCATCCTTAGCAGGAGGACCAATTGGGTTTTCATCCTGGTTGCAGAACACTGGAACAGCTTTTTACCATCACAAGGATATTTGAGGGTGTGTGGGAGCTTGCCTAACCAGTCTATATGTGTTTTGGGTAGCGCTTTCTATTACAGCTCAGTAATAAAGTGGTAATAGTAGGGTAACAAGGTGGAAACGAGCATAATAATGCGGTAATTTATTACTTATTACTTATTACTATGCAATTACCTCTGTTAGTTTCTGTGTAATAAGAAGGAAACAGAGCTGTAAAATGCAAAACTCCCTGTTTCTATTTGATGACATATGAATAACCATGTTAATCAAGGGGGCGACCGTGGCTCAGTGGGTTGGGAATCGCATCTGTAACCGGAAGGTCGCCGGTTCGATCCCTGGGCAAGACACTTTACCCTGCTTGCCTACTGGTGTTGGCCAGAGGGGCCGATGGCGCGATATGGCAGCCTCGCTTCTGTCAGTCTGCCCCAGGGCAGCTGTGGCTACAACCGTAGCTTGCCTCCACCAGTGTATGAATGTGAGAGTGAATGAATAGTGGTATTGTAAAGCGCTTTGGGTGCCTTGAAAAGCGCTATATAAATCCAATCCATTATTATTAATAACCTTTTAAAACAAACTTAAAGAATAGTGACGACTACCAGGAAACACTTGTGGCAGTTTCTGTAAAAAGAAGGAATTTAATATTAAGATAATGATAACTGAATAAAACAAGGATCAAAAAAGTCTGGAATGAACTGGAAACACTTATTCAAAATGCTAATAATTAAGTTTGTAATAATAATAAATATGAATACATTAGGTCTGTATATGAGTGTGGAGGATCCTCTTTCACAGCATAGTTTATATCTGGATGACAATACATGATGTGGTAATATTTCAGCTAAGAAAAGAAGTGTAACACATATTTAAAATGTCCAGTACACAACAATAAGATGCCATCCATGTTCTTCCCCTTGTCCACCACTGTCCTGTGGTGCCTTCATCTCTAACTGACCTCTAACCATTCAAAGATCCAGCCTCTCCCACAGCAGTAGCTAGAATGTGGGTTTGATTCCAGATATACTGTTATTCCATTGGTTTCTGCAAGCATGGATCCAGGAGGCAAGCCAAAAAGGAGGGAATGGTAGCCAAAGTTAGAAATTAGCATCCCACTTCTTGTTTGTCTAAAAATAAAATAAAAAGTGCAGTAGGCAGCAGTCTGCCACCTAGTGGCAGCCAGCTCTTTACAGTAAATCTGCCTTCTACTGTTTTATACTAATTCCACCCTTGGCTATCATATTCACTACACACAAGGAACAACAGATTTTATAGACGGTCCAGGAACAAGGTGGAAATACCTTACTTTTACTAGTACTAACTAGTTAGTTAGTACAAGTATCAACTAGTACACTAAGTTAGTACTTAGAATAAAACTATACATTTATAAATGTCATAATCATCATCTTCATCATCATCATCATGATATTACTGATCCAACCAAAGTGAAATGGCAGCACAACTCATACAACACGAAAGTGAAAAGTTTAATAACTGCAAGTATGTTTAATTGGCAGTGCTCTAGTTTATGACACGTTCATCTGTGCTCACGGGGCACATTTGAATACTGTGGAGAGTCTGGCACATACACACACAATACATCTCAGAGCTACAATCGATGCTACGTATCCGATCATAGAGAGTAAAACATGGTTTGGAATGCATGTGGTCAAATACATTTCTGATGGATAAAATAAACACATTTAATAAAACAATTTGATGAAAGGCTGATATGTGTCAGACATGCTTTCTGTGCCATTAACCGTTTACAGGACAAGCACTTTGGAAAGCTTTCACTGTGGATTTTGCCATTATAAAAAATGCTATGACTATAAGAAAAATCCTGATGGGTGGAGCTTCATTAAATAAAGATATCGATAAATTCTGAACTACTAAAATACTTAACAACTGTTTCTGCAGCCAGGAAGAAGTCTGATTGATACTGATGTGCCAATACAAACAAACACTCTTCTGAGGAAGCAGATGTATATGGTTGGAAAGGCTCGTCATGTGTACTGTGGATGTATGCTGTTCAACGTCTGGAGCAGTCGACCTTGGTCGACTATATCAGAGAAATGGCCACAGTGTTATTCGCCTCCTGCTTGGGCTCATCAACAATCATGAGAATAGTTTAAGTGATCGCTGCTTCTTGCTGGGGCTAAAAATCAACATGGATTTTGCATCAAAGTCATTCCATCCCTTTCTGAGTTAGATGTAGTCATTATGAAATGGCTTTGGCAGCCAGCAATGGGCAGCCAGCAGTGGTGATGGAGTGACAGCTGGCCTCTCTGATCTGCTCCTCCTTATTTAACCATTCTCAACCCCCACACCACGCTCTCCCCTGTAGTGATTGACAGGATTCAGCCCAGGGGCCAATTAGTAGTGCACAATTACCCCAGGATAAATGTGACCCTGAAATTGACTTAATTTGCCATTCATGAAGATTTGAATGACCTATATTGTGTCACTTAGACTATGAGGAGGGGTCCAGAACCACAGGACCTCCATGCACATCACAGAGGGTATGATGACAGTCCATATTAGAGTAACACAAAGTGTTGAACACAATTTTCTCACACTCTATTGACATATGTTCATCCAAGAAAGGAAGTGTCTAATATTATGTCTTACTAAAACATTAGGTGTGTCCTTCCTGCTGTTAGACTGAACAACAACAGTGTTGCAGCAAAGTCAAAGAAAGCCATGATGTCAAGTTTTCACATATTACAACGAAAGAAATCAAAGAATGAGAAATGTTCCAGACCCCTTTAAATCCAAAGTAGCTTCAAGGTGATCATGTACTGGGTTATACAAAACTGACATAGCTAATAGGAATTCTTTCCCAGTTTGAACTACCCATGTCTCTGTGTCTCCTTAAAGGTAACCAGTATCAAAGGTAGAAGCTAAATGTTTGTCCTTATATTTGTTTTTTAATCTCAGCAGTCAAGTGAAGTTATACTTCAAGTCCTTTCATGGTTTTTTCATTATTTCAACTGCTATTTATGTTGCAAGGCAATATCAGTGAGAAGAGGATTTGACCTGAAACCATTTGAATTTGCATGCCTTACGGTGACAGCTCTCATTCAGCTTATCTGGTGCACTGTGTGCCGAGGAAAGGGGCCGGCGCACTCGTCAAGCAAGTCTTTGCGAAGCAGTAATCACACGTGGCATGTCACAGCACATTTGCAAAGCTTCCATTAGCTCATGACTTTAATGACAATGAATCAAAGCAAATGAGATGATGAATCACAACAATTCCAGGGGTAAAATGAAAAGTAAATAAAACAAACTTAGCTCTGACTTAAGCCAGCACTGCTTTTTCAACAGATGCTGATAGAAATAACACAATTTCACCAAATGTATGGAGTGTGTCTGCCTTCAATCACAGTGCTTTAGGTGTTAAAGGTTTCAAGGAAAGAAAATTTCAAAGATTAAATATCCCTTCTCCTTCTCTTTCACGTCAAAGAATAGCAATGAGAATGGTTGTCTGAAGGCCAAGAAAGATGCCAAGTGGATCATCATGGCCTTGCCATATTGGTCCATTTGATTGACCTTTCTTATAATTATGTATTAATTTTATTTTCATTTTTTAAAGCCGGGACAGACATGACTGGGGGATAGGACAGGGAGAAAGAATGAAAGAAAGAGAGGGAGAGAAAGAAAAATAGAGGGGAGAAGAGACGGTGAGAAAGGGGGGAAGAAAGAAAAAAAGAAAAACAAACAAAACACCCGGATCACCTGTATGGAGATAAAAAACCAGAATAGAAAACAAACAACAAAGAGCAACATAATAAAAACAACAACATCACAATAAACTAGCCAGCAGTAGATAACAGTAGATACTAAATATTACATGTTATTGTTTTTTTTCTTTTTTTTTTTCTTTTTTAATTTCACCTGTTGAGAATGAAAAAAGAAAACAAGCAGAAGAAAACGAGAGGATTCAATAAAACAACATCACGATGATCTGGGAATATAACAGTAAATACTAAATATTAAACATTATTGTGCAGCACGTAGGATCGACAACGCACAGTGTGCTTTGAGGTAGGAGCCAAAAAGGGTGTAGTTTGTGGGTGTGATCACCCGTGTGTACACCTGTGAGCATGGACGCGCTTGTTTTTAAAAGGTTCCTTCATGTAATGATCTGCTAGAGGGTGTGGGGGGGCCACAGCCCCGTCCTCCAGGGCATGAAGCAGGTATGGAGGAGATCAAAACTCCAGACATCCAGAGGCCCCCAGAACACAAGAGACCAAGGAAGACCAATCGAGGGGCAGCCGCGCCACTGTCCCAGAAAGAGCTGAGGAGAGTCCCAGATGAGAGCTCACTCAGCAGCCGCGGAGCAGAAGCCAGGGGGGGTTGCAGTGACGCGCCCGTGAGCTCCGCCAGCAGCCAGCTGTGCCTGAGTGACCGAGCCCCAGGCCGAGAGGCTGAGGGCACCCCACCCCCGAAGTGGCCCGAGTGAGCCCCAGGCTCCAGGCCCCAATAAGCAGCCACCAGGAGTGAGCCGGTGTGTACCTGGACGCCCATCCCCGGACACAAAGAACCACCAACGCACCGATGTCTGAGGGAGTCCGCCACTGGTAGGGGAAGTGGTGGGGTAGATAGGCCTCCATACCTTGGAGGACCTGGGATGTCCCCAGGTCCTCCAAACCTTGGAGGGCCTGAGATGTCCCCAGAGAGGTGGCGTCTGATACCCAACCTGACATATAGACACAGACATACAGGCACACACAGATACAAACATCCATTCCTACCCTCATGCTCTCATATGCAATTACTCAGCACTCACCCAACGTGGAGACAGACATAAAGAGACGCTGTACACACGATCACACTCCCCAAGCGTACTCTACGAACCGGGTCTAGGTACCCTTGCCCCTGGAGGGGGAAACTGCACCCAGACCCAGGTAGTGTTACCCTTTTCCCTGGGGTGGGGAGAAGCAGACTTCCCCGACTCCGCAGCAGCAGGGAGGCCCCACACTCCAGACCACAGTCGGACGGCCAACTCCCACCCACCCCCCCGCTCCAGCGCTCCAGCAGGTCGCAGAGAACGGGGGTGTGTGAAGACTCCAAACCTCCCTCCACCCGCTCATTGTAGTGTTGATGCATGTGTGTTCTAAGGTGCATTTAAAACCCAGGAGGGCATGGAGCTACCTGCCAGAGAGCAGCAGGTAAGCGCATGGTCCCTCCTGATAGCCACCTCAATGTCTACGTGTATTTAAAATTGAGAGGTGGGCAACGACGCCAGAGGGTGAGGTTGTACACCCTGATGGTAATTTGGAGTCCGTGTAGCGTGCCCACCCCCAAGATCCTATATGTATGTGTAATGAGAGTGTGAGTAATGTGGCACAGGCAGCCAGAAGGACACGGGGGGGGGGGGATGCCTCCCCTGCACCCTGGTGACACACCTTTACCCCAAGGCCCTGCATGTGTGGGTTATTGTGGGGGAGCGGGAAGAGGGAGGCAGCTGGAGATGGGGAGGGAAGGAAGTGACCCCTCGGCACCCCCACACTCTGCAACCCGTCAGGGTAAGGGGGCCCAGGCCTATCCGGACTGGGGTCCAGTACAGCAGCGACGCCCGGCCCCACAGAGCCTGGGGGAGCCCGCCCGACCCAACCTCAGAGAAAACTGCACCCACCCCGTCATCCACTCATCTTCCAGACTACACAAGACAATAGACGCCCAGGCTGAGATCTTCCTCCACCTCTCCTGTATCTCCCCCTCCTGCAGAGAGAGTTCCTGAAGATAGGAAAGCTCCTGCAAGATGTAACAACCTCCCCCACCAGTTGAAGTGCCCCCCAGGTGGCTCAATGCACCGGCGGCACCCTGCGCCAGGACTGGGCCCCCATACGCCCACCCACCCACAACCCCAGCAACACACCAACCAGGACCCAAGCCCCCGAGGCCCAGCCAGGGCCCCAGCCCAGAGACTGAGCACCCCCAGAACCTCACGCCCGTCCCGGATCCACCCAGGGGCAGCCAGGCTACCAGGTCAGTAACCCACGTCCGTCAGCACAGACCCTCCCCTAACGAGGAAACCGTCACCTGAGAGCCAACAGAGCGCTTAAAGGGCCATGACCGCTACCCCGGGTTGAGCCCTCCAAGGAAGATGCTCCTGGGGAACCCCCCGACATCCTAAGCCTGTCCCTACCCCCACACCAATCACAACAGCGGAGGTGGGACCAAACTATGACCCCTCACCCCCACTAGGTGATGGAGATGATCAAAGGAGCCCAGAGCAATTGATCTGATGTGGTGGCAGAGGCTGTATCGAGACTAATGTAATCTAATAGATCATTTCTATATTGGTTAGAATTAAGATTATTTTTATTTTTCCAGTTCATGAGGACTGTTTTCTTGGCTATGCATAGGGCAGTGAAAACCATATGGGCTATATTCTTTTCTGAAGTGACATTATCTAAGCTGCCACACAAACACACTAAAGGGGAAGTTGGAACGTTACATTTCAGACACTTCGATAAGTCTTCACATATCTCGCGCCAAAACTTCTGAACTGGTGGACAGAACCAAAGAGCGTGGATATAATTGTGAGTTGGTTTGGCAGTGTGAGCAGTTGTTGGTAGACGTAAAGCCCATCTTGAACATCCGATGACCTGTATAGTGCACTCTATGTAGTATTTTGTATTGAATTAATTGAAGACTGGGATTTCTAATTAAATGAAAGGTTTTTAAGCAAATCTGAGACCAGAAGTTTGGGTCTAAGTTAACTGATAAATCCGCTTCCCATTTTGCAATAGGAAGTGATATTGATTCATCTGTTTTAGAAAGCATTCTGTATATTTTGGAAAGTAATTTGGGGGTTTTAAGAGTGAGAAATTGAACCACACTTGGTGGTGTTCGTGGTTCAACTTGACCCGGTTTAAATTTCTTTTTTACTATGGATTTAATTTGTTGATATTCTAAAAATCTTTTCTTGTTGATCCCATATTGTGTAACTAGTCTGTCAAATGAAATAAATTCTGTTCCTTCTAGTATATGTTCTAAATATTTGAAGAAGTAGTGCTGAAAGTTAGGTAGTTCTAATCCTCCTTTATCCTTGGTCTTTTGTAGTGTTTTTAAGCTTATACGTGGGGGTTTAATTTTTCCAAAGGAATTTGGACATACATGACTCTAGAGACCTGAACCAATCTTGTGGCGGTTTAGTTGGGATCATTGAGAATAAATAATTTATTTTTGGTAAGACCATCATTTTTATAGCGGCAACCCTTCCCATGAGTGATATGGGTAGACATTTCCACCTAGCCAGATCACCTTCTACCTTCTTTAAAAGTGGGATATGGTTTAATTTAGTCAGATCTGCAAGCTTGGGAGAAACATTAATACCTAAATATTTTATATTTCCCGATTGCAGTGGTGTGAGGACTGTAGATTTTGACCAGTTAATTGAGTAATCTGATATTCTTGCAAAAGAGTTTATCAATTCAATCACCCCAGAGATATTGGTTTGTGAGTTTTGGAGTAAGAGTAACACATCATCTGCATAAAGGCTGATTTTATGCTCCACGTTCTTGCATTTTATGCCCTTAATTACTGTATTCTGTCTAACTACTGCTGCTAGTGGTTCAATAAAAATTGCAAACAGTGAAGGGGAGAGTGGGCATCCCTGCCTGGTGCCCCTCAGGAGACAGAAGCAGGAGGATGTTCGGTCATTTGTTCTGACACAAGCTGTTGGGGAATTATATAATATTTTTAACCAGTTTATGAAAGAGGATCCAAAACCAAATTTGTGTAAAGTTGCAAACAGAAATTTCCAGTTAACTCTGTCAAATGCTTTTTCTGCATCTAAAGAAAAAATTGTAGTTTCAAGGTTTTTACTGTATGAGTAGTCTATCAAATTAAGTAATCTACGTGTATTTGTTGATGAGTGCCTACCTTTTATGAAACCAGTTTGGTCAGGATGAATTAAGTGGGGGGTTATTTTCTCCAGTCTCTTTGAGAGAGCTTTGCAGATTATTTTAAGGTCTACAGTTTATAAGGGATATTGGACGATAGCTTGAGGGATATACAGGGTCTTTGCCTGGTTTTTGCAGGAGATTAATGTTTGCAGAATTCATTCCTCAAAGAATTTAAAACCAAAATTGCTATGTAAACTTTTGCAAAGTGAAACACATGAGACATCAGTTATTACTGATCTTGTGTCCATGTATTGATTTCAGTGCCAGCAGTGCTCTAAAATTCATTCGTCCCTGTGATTTGCACAAAAACCAGTGACCAGCTAAGCTTGGAAATCATCCTTAGAGCTGTGCTCCAGCGTACTTCACATGTGTGAATTTAAAACATTAAAGTTATTAAAATGACTTTTTTTTTCATTACAAGTAATTTACCTGGGATAGAACCCCCTCTTCTTGCATTTTCTATGCTTTCAACATTCTGCTGTTTTTAAGGATATTGCAGCATTAGATTATAGTTACATACATTTTTTTTTCCTTTGTGCCTGTCCCATTTGGTTCTTTAGCCGTCAGAATTGTTGTCTGAAGACCAACAAGGAGACCCAATGGATTTACTTTGCCAAATGGATCATCATGGCCTTGCCGTATTGGTCCATTTGATCGACCTTTGTTGTTATTGTTTATTTTATTTTATTTTCAGTTGTTACAGACGGGACAGACATGAGTGAGGGATAGGAAAGGGAGAGAGAACGATGAAGGAAAAGAAAAACAGAAGGGAAGAGGGACAGTGAGAAAGGAAACTTAAAAAGAGAAAGAAGAGAAAAAAAATCTCCTGGATCAGCTGTTGAGAGAAAAAGAAGAGAAAACAAGCAAAAAAAACAGAGCAACATACTAAACACAACACCATCACGTTAATCTAGCTAAGTGTAAACAGCAGTAAATACTAAATATTGAATGTTGTTGTGTAGCAAGCAGGACCAACAGCGCATAATGTGCTTGGAAATAGCACCAATAAAGGTGTAGTTTATGTCTACGAACAGTGAACACCCGTGTGCACACCTGTGTGGATCAGCGCGCTTGTATTCAAAAGGTTTCCCCATGTAATGGTCTGCTAGAGGATGTAGAGAGCCATAGCCCCGTACCCCAGGGCATGAAGCAGGCATGGAGGAGATCCAGGCTCCAGACATCCAGAGGCCCCAGAGGGCGAGAGCCCAAGGAGGACCACCGGAGGGGCATCCGTGCCACCCTCCTGGGAAGAGCTGAGGAGAGCCCCAGATGAGGGGTCACCCAGTAGCCACGGAGCAGCACCCAGAGGGGGCTGCAGTGGCGTGCCCGCTGGCTCTGCCGGCAGCCAGCTGTGCCAGAGTGAACCGAGCTGCAGGAGGCCCGAGAGCCCCCTTTGCCCTGGAAGAGGCCTGACCGACCAACAGGCACCAGGCCCCGCCAAGTAGTCACCGGGAGTGAGCTGGTACATACCTGAGCGCCCAGCCCCGGACACCAAGAACCACCAACGCACTGACCCCTGAGGGCATCAGTCACCGGCAGGGAGTGTGGTGAGGGGAGATAGGCCTTTGGAGGGCCTGGGAGTTCCCAGAGAGGTGGAGTCTAAGACCCGACCTGACATATAGACACAGACAAACAGGCACACACAGACACAGACATGCATTCCCACCCTCATGCACAGATATACAAATACTCAGCACTCACCCATCGTAGGGATGGACATACATGGACACTGTACAACAATCACACTCCCCAAAAAAACTCTATACCCCAGGTCCAGGTACCCTCACCCCTGGAGGGGGGAACGGCACCTAGACGCAGGAGATGTTACCCTTTCCCCCGGGGTGGAGGCAAGCAGCCCCGCATCCCAGATCCCAATCGGATGGCCAACACCTCCTCCCAGCCCCCCCGCCCCGATGGCCAGCAGAGAACAGGGGTGTGTATAGTTACATACATAATACGTCTTCAAATTCACTTCTTTCACAGCAAGCCTATTTCAGTTCCACTTCATACGGAAACACTTAAGCACCGACTCGATCACTATCCTTACACACAAATCGTAATGAGGACACTCATGCGATCTTTCTTGTAGTTTTTGGGTATGAACACAAAGCTGACAGCACAAAGCAAAGATAAAATCCAGCACAAAGAGACTTCAAAGTGATCACCACAGTGATTCTGCTTTAGGAACGTGAACACAGGTTTCAACCCTGGCTGCTCATCACTGCCTTCGTTACCTGTTGAAGATCAGGCTCTGGGTGCTAGACTGTGGTTGACAGGCACTCAACTTTAATATCACTCTGAGGGCTTGGCTAGCTTTGCATTAGCATTCTGTCTGTGCAGATGCTTGCAAAGAGCAGGAGTTGTGTTTGCAGCATAATAAGACAGGTTGTTCCTGTCCTGGACACAATTTTCACTTTACCATCGGGATCTTGTCCTTTTTAGCAAGAGCACAATTAATGTCCACATCTTCACTCCTCACAAGCTGCTTCACATTTACCTTCCCCCACACAAGAACTGAAATTAACTGATTGTAATGCAGGGAGATAAAAACAATCAGTAACTGAAGAACCTTCGTAAAGCAAGTGGCAACATAATTGTAACTTTAATATAATTACTGAATTTAATATAGTAATGCATTGCATTACTGCATTACTGAAAAATGTAATGTGATTACAGTAATAGTTCGTTACACCCAAAAGTGATTAACAGTCTGTGAAGCAGACAGAAATGATCACACTGGAAAAAAGGCTGTTGGGGGTTAAATAGAAAGAAAAGGCAGTGCTTCAGTTACAGAATAATAAGTGTTAAGCTTTGCCACTTCCAGCTGCTCCTTTTTATCTTGCTGTAGTGGTGACAGGCCATAATGCCTCATCCTCCTTCTGGGTACATTAAGATCATGAAGGACAAGCAGGAGAAGAGCAGGCATCCAGGACATGTGCAAATGTACTGTTTATAAGATTGGGGAAACCTGCATTCAGCTGAGACTGAAGAAGTCACCTGGATGAGTGACGAAACGTTTCTCCCACTGAAAACGTCCTGATGAAAAGAATCAACTTTTTGGGATTTCCTTACCTGGATGATTGAGCATGCATCAAGGGCTCACAAGTTTCGCCAACATAATGTAGAAAAACAGAATTATATCTCAGGTAATGAATACAATCATCCCCTATTATCGTTTGCTAAATCTTCTATCAGGAACCTCAGCGTAACTTGACCTTGACTCTGTTTTCATTCTAGATGTTCATGTAAAATCTCTGGTTCAGTCTTGTTTTTATCACTCAAGAAATACTAACAAGTTAAGTCTTACTGGAGATTGTTCTTCATGCATTCATGCAAAAACTGCTGTGAGGGTTCTGACAAGATCTCCGATGTTGTTCCCGGGATCTGCTGGAGCCACTCGCCTAGCACATACATATACATATACTAGGGATGCAACGATACACAAAATTCACGGTTCGGTTCGGTTCGATACTTTGGTGTCACGGTTCGATATTTTTTCGATACAAAAAAAATGTTCATGCCTTTTTAATTTGTCATTTATTAAAATTATAAATATATATTTTAACTCAAAAGTACAGTTTTTAAATTTAACCCTAACCCTTGTGCGTGTTTTTTATTTTGACAGCGAATGCGCACCTGCGGACCACTTATGTGCAGCCCTGGTTATTTAGCTCGTCATATTGCAGCCACAGAAATTATTTTGTCCATGAAACCATAAAGCTGCACTTTCTTTTTGCCTTATAGTCTGATTTGTCATAACTTCTCCGTTTTGTGGTAAGCTTTTCTTTGGCTGTCACTTCTTCACCCTGACCTGTCTTATTTGGCTCAGCAGAACTAAAATATATATCCTGCTGCTTTTACACAGGCACTCACATAAGCTCAGCGATTCTCTGCGCGATCAACCTCTCACATGTTTAAGCTTGCTGCGGGAGATTTCACTTGTCATGTTTGCATAGTAAGCTAACAATTAATAAGACGATGTCAGAGGAATTGGTGCACAAATTATCATCACTCACAGATCAGTGCTGTCGCTCTCTATACACAGTTCGCACGATTGCAAAGTGAAAGCAAAAAACAAGCGCAAATTCAAACGCGATTTCAATATGTCACATATTGACAGTGGCTCACCGATGCCAATGACATAATTACCCAGCTACATTTCTGAAAGAATGCAAAAGCATTGACATATTTTTCCTTCCTACAATAGCCCGACGGGCAGGGAAGAGATAGATTTTGGTAGCCCGACTGAAAAAAATCGCTAGCCCCAGGACGTCGGGCTAGCGATATTGCGAGCCCTGTATCTGATTGAGGAATCACTCATCTTTGGAAAAGAGAGTTTATTACAGAGAAATGTCTCTTTCCAAAATAAAAGCTATACTATCCGCTTCTTCTGGGCTATATTCTCAGCAGCATAAGGAGAATCATGTGCTAACAGCTGTCTAAATGACTCGGCTAAAGTTAGTAGCATGCTTGTTGTTTTTGTCTTTGCACTAGGATGATGTCGGCGTAAATGTGCAGTCATATTCGTTGTGTTCCCACTAGTGCTTTCAGGTTAATCTCGTTAAAATGACCTTAACGCCACAACACGGCAAATCTCCGTTAACGAGCTACCGCCGATCGCCCCGTGCATGGGGCTAGACGGCCAACACGTTAACGAGCTAACTGCGCTAACACACTAGTTCCCACCCATGTAATTGAGCATTGCATGGCACATCCAACATACTGTTTTACTTTAGTCCATGACTCGCTTACCTTCAGGGTCATACGTCACATGAAAACCAAAATAATTCCAAACGCCAGATCTGAATGAGGGTGGGGGAGGTCCATGTTGCAAGGAGAGCTTAACTTCTGTCTCGCTAGCTTGCCCTGCGCTCTTCCTTCTGACTATGCTGTCTGTGTTGAGCGCTCAGTGGATCTGCGCTCGACAGTGCAGCCTAGGCGGAGTAGTCGAACGCAGATTCACTGAGCGCTCAACACAGACAGCATCGTCAGAAGGAAAATTGATAAAATAAATTACAAATGTTGTATTGTTCGATACATATGCGTACCGAACCGAAAGCACTGTATCGAACGGTTCAATATCGATACGAATATCGTTGCACCCCTAATATATATGTGTGTGTGTGTATGCATGGGTTCATCCGTATGTACGCATTAGGGGTGCAACGATGCCGGGTTGCTAGCGAAGCTCCACATGCTATCCAGACCACCGACAGGTCCCGCATGCCACAGCCGCTCTATCACGTGATGCATACTGCTCCGACGTGCTAACGTTCTGAGGTGAGTTACGGCGTGTTGCAAGTTTTGTGAGGTGCTTTCGTGATATTTAATGGATCGGATTACATTTTTTATTTTTCTCCGATATCCGATCCAGTAATTTAGGTCAGTATCGGACCGATACCGATACGTAATATCGGATCGGTCCATCTCTAGTCTTCAGTGGGAGAAACGTTTCCTCACACATCCAGGTGACCAGCTGACTGCAGGTTTCCGCAATCTTAAACTGGAAACACACACGAGGAGTTGACAACAACAACACAAGGGGGAATCCGGGGGCTTAAATAGACAGGACAATGGGGATGGCTGGAAACAGGTGAGAACACAGCTGAAATAAATCTAACTAATGACACAAAGGAAATAAAACTAAAGACAATGCACACGGGAGATGACTAACACAATAAAACAAAAGGGCCAGAACTGAAAACACTGGGTCAACGACCCAGGAACCCTGACACATACATGTCATTAGTACGGCTTACATAATGAGCACACAAAAAATTATTTATTGTTAGACGCAATCATAATAACAAAAGTAATTATAATAGCCAAGGATACTAAATTTATCTTCAAATAAAGTAAATTATTACATTACATTACAATGTTAATTATTATTATCACAAATTTACTATTTAGTTTTTGGCTCCGCCTGAATGACAGACCTCACCCTGTCTCTAAGGCCAATCACTCTTCAGAGGAAGCTCATTTCTGTCATTTGTGTCCACAATCTCTTGTGACAGTAGGTGAGGGTCAGGACATTGACTGACCTTAAACCAAAAGCTTCCCTTTCACATTTAAGTGTCTCTTCACCACATAGTGGTACAATTTCCACATTACCGCAGAGGCAGCACCAAGAAATAGCTTAGATAGAATAGATTTTTGAGCTGAGCACTGGACAGGAGGAGTTTTCCTCACTCCCAGGAGGGTAATTTCTGTTCCAGCTGGGGCTTATAACAGTACCAGCTCTGCTTTTCATGTGTAGTATGACCAGGGCATGCTCCACCTGTCTTAGGTAAATACCTCTGGTGAGTCAGGTGACCTTGATGGTAACAACACAACATAAATCACCACACTGTCATTGTTGCTTTTGTTTCTTTAGTCTTGCTTGTTTCTGGGTTCATTTTGGGGCCATTTTGCTTTATTTAAATGTTCACAAATTTTAAAAAGAGGAAAAAAATAGGCTAATGATGTAAAAAGAATGAAAGGTGAAATGAAAAGTTTCTTTTCCTACAGATTGTAGTCTGTGTTCCAGAACAGTCCCAGTTACTTCAAAGAGGAAATATGTCTTATGTTGAACAATTATTGCAGCGAATTGCTCTATTTTTATTGATAATGTCATCTCAGTGAGCCTCTTCTTTGACTGCAGGCACAGTAATATTTTACTATAATTTTGGTATTTTATTCATGTGAATGTTTCAGTGCTCTGAATGATACTTACTCTTTTGGGTTTTGCAGGAAGAAGAGTGTGCTGTTTCTGGATTACTTAAAGGGAGCTGAGCAGTGAAGTCATCCTGCAGGAAAAACACTGTATGAACACTCGCAAAGACAGATAGAAAACTTAATTTCTTAATTTGTCCACTGAAGCAATCAGCTTGGGAATCTGTGTTATGATGAGTGTGAATCTCAGGAAGCTAATGCTGAAACCATGTAGGGTTAGCTGATGCAGTAAAAGGAACCATCTAATGGCTCCTGTAACACTGAGCAGAAGGAGTCTTCATAAATAATGTAAAAATGATCTTCAATGGCACTGCACAGAAATCTCCTTAATTGGGGCAATCATGTCCTGCTTCAAGTAATCTGAGGGGAAAGAGAGCTGAGACTAAACAGGAGAAAACTCACTTTAATGGTCATTTCTACTTTTTTTCATAGTTTTTTACATTTTTATTAGCGTTAATCTCGTTAAAATGACATTAACGCCATAACCGCATTAACGCGACAAATCTCCATTAGCGAGTTAACACTAACAGTTTTCAGGCCCCTCTTCTGTGGAACCAGCTTCCAGTTTAGATTCAGGAGACAGACACTATCTCTACTTGGATTATATATTTGGATTAAGTTCTGCTGAATGATATAACTGTTATTTCCATGTATCCCTTAAAAATTATTATACATGACTTTCCATGGAGTTTTCCACAGCTTGTGGGAGTCTGTAATCTTGTATCTTTCAGGTTAAAATTGGAAAGAAGTTGGAAAGAAGATGCAAACAGCAACCTCCAGTGTGAAAGTCCCTCACTGTAGACCAGAACCATATAACCTTGGGAAAGAAACAAGGTCATGCAATGGCAGACACTGAATAAATACAAGGAAAATCATCAAATCATAGCAGGACGTTTTTAGTCACTGAGCCAAAAGACTTCATGCTCTGCAGCAGATGGTGATTTAGAAGACGTGAAAATCCAAAAGCTGCATAAGTGATATAAGTGGAGCTCTGTGGGCCCTGTTGGTGTTGGTGTTTAGCACATCTTCTGAGTCAAAGACAAAGATTCACCCGCTGCCCTCTGGAGGTCTGCAGCTCTGCTCTGCCAAGTTCAAACTGTCTGGAAAGTCTGTCTGCTAAAGAAAAAACAATGTACCAAATGTAGACTTTAAAATTTAATCCCTATTTTAATTTAATATAAGCAGCAGCTGTGAGGAAAATTCAATATGAATGAAGAGTATGACCAAAAGGCGCCGAGTAAAACGCAGCGGTCTGGGGTAAAGATTCAGGTTTGCCTGTACTTCTGTCTACTTCTGAAGCAGCAAGCTCTGTTCCATCTCTGCACACACTGCCTCACACAGACGTCTCTCAAGATAAATGATAAATATGGATTTTTGTAGTCATACAAAGAAAACATCAAAATCTAATTCTTTACAAATAATTTTAGAAAGAATCACAACAATGACTAGATTCATGTATTCATCCTGACTGGGTCTTTATTAAATCTGTCAAATCAGGCACAGATGGGTCTCCTATCTGTGGAGGCTGGGCTGGTCAATCACCTCGTTCAATTTTAAAGTATGTGTTACAAGTAATTAAACACTACTTCACTCCAAGAAAAAAAGACATAAGTAGAGTAAATTATTCACCTAAGTGCAGGATTATGCAACAATAGTTTGCCAAAGAGTCATCATCAAATCCCCGGAAAGTTTCAGCAAGCAGACGACGCCTTAACGCCCACTCACATCCTGGGACATCTGACCTCAGGAAATCACATGATAGGGTGGGGCCAGGTTTCACAATGAGCTCACCTGAAACCCTGGCTGATTGTGACCCACACCCAGTTTCACAGCTTGGCTCGTGTGATTAGGTAGAGGATCGATCATTAGGGGGTCCATGACCCTCTCAGTGGGTTACTCCCACAGGGCTTAAATCTGGAACTCTCCACCATTTGACCCTCCAGTGTGTCTTGTGATACAACATATATCCTCTTTACTGCACGAGGTGTGACCATTGGTATCCTTGCATCTGTCCATTGCCAACCATTTCATCTTGTCCACATCTGACCAACTCTTCCAAGTTTGTGTGTTTTTCCTTCTGAACACACACACAGCTTCCTGCACCATTGTTTTAACACCCTTACACTCATCACCACACTGTGTGTGCTAATAGAGAACTCATTTCCTTGATTCTGAAGTACAGCTCCACTAACTCATTCATGCAAGGCATTTTGCAGAGGGCTTTAATCTCCACTCCACTCACACTTTAATCTCTTTTTGACTTTATTCTCAAAAAGGTCAACAACTTTTTGTCTTAATGTGGCCCTAATAATCATCATACTTTTGTGTTATGTTGTGTTGTTTCATTACAAATGCATATGAAGAGTAAAAAGGAACAGAGAGTGTGAATCTGGTCGTAACACCAGGGTTTTTTTGTGTACTTGCATGAGCAGAAATTGAAACCAACATGGTCTCTTTTCCATTCATCAGGTTTTACAGGTGGTGATTCTAACTAGTGCCTGGAAAAAAAGCTTTTAGATATGTTGAATGTTCTGGAACAATGCAGTGTAGAAGGACCTGAAACTGTCACAGCTGATTATTCTCTATGAATAACGTAGAAAAGAGGCCTTTCAGACAGTTTTTATCCTTCTAAATTATTTGAATTATTCTCATTTTATCTAACTTATATGCATTGACTGGATTTTTGAATAACTGCCATTGTGACAAAGATTAATGGGAAGACAGGACTATTTATATTATAGTCCTTTTTATACTATAGTATAATATGCAGAGGGCTAATTAGGAAATGACAAAGAGGAAAGGAACAAGACTCACACACTGTGTTTTGCAGCATCTCAGATCCAAGACACATAAAGTTCTTCAAGATCAGAATCAGAAAGACTTTATTTATCCCCAAGGGGCAATTAAGATACAATAGAGCAGCTTGCTGTTGAGGATAAGGACAATACGAACAGGCAATAAGAGTGAGATAATAAATGCACAGAATATACACAGTTTTAAAATTAAAGTGACTGATAGGTGAATAAATAACTGTAAATGACTAAAAGTGAATAAAGTGTCGGCAGTATAAAAAGAGTGTAGACTAGTTTATGTTTCTGGTGTGGGAAATGGTCTCATCGGCTGGAGTTAAAAAGCAGAGTGGCTTTGGGGACAAAGGTGGCGGCTCTCCTCCTCTCAGTCCTGCAGGAAATGCAGTGGAGGCGTCGCCCAGAGGGAAGCCATTGAAATGTGGGGTGAAGAATGTGAGAGGGGTCGTTGATGAATTTGGCTGCCTGTCTAAGGCTACGTCCACACTAATGCATTTTTGTTTGAAAACGCATCATTTTCTCTCCGTTTTGGCTTCCCGTCCACACTGAGACGGCGTTTTCCCCAAGGAAAAACGCAGCTCTCGAAAACGCTCTCGAAAACGCACACATTTAAAGACGGTGAGTTTGCGTCACAGTGTGGACAGTGAAAACTGAGATTTTTGAAAACGATGATGCATTTTAGTCATGCGATCCAGTCATGTGACCAATTAAACAAAGAGAGAGGAGGGCATTGTACAGCAGTTGTTGTGTTTGACAGCCCTGTTAAAGATTAATATCAGTCTGTACGTGCTCCAGAGAGCTTTTCTTCAAATTCTTTAATTCTCACTCGCGTTTGCAACTTTGTACTTTTGTGTTACTCACAGCAACAACTCCACCTCATTGTTAGCCCATTTAAAAAAAACTCGGTGCTTTTCCTCGACCTTTTGCCACAACCTTTAAACGAGCTGGAAAGTAAATAAGCTGCAGACAGAAATGAGGCAGGCCAAATCTTCTTGAGTTTCACACATGCGCAGGACTGGAATGTAAGTGTTTTCGGCCATTTCAGTGTGAAAATGACTGAAGACGCTAGTGTGGACGCGGAGCGTTTTCAGGCAAAAACACTGTTTTCAAATCTATCCAGGCTAGTGTGGACATAGCCTAAGGGCCTGTTGCTGAAAACCTGTGCCAGAGTTCTGACAGGCCAATGATTTTAGAGCACACTGATGCCGTGTGCTGCAGTCTGTTCCTGTATGAAGGCTGAGGGAGGGGAACCAGCAGGTGATGGAGGTCATGATGCTTTTACAGGAAGGCATAGGAAAAGTCATCATGATGGGTGTGCTGTTTCCAAAGGAGTTGAGTTTCCTAAGGAGGTATAGCTGTTGGTGGCACCTCCTGAGATTCTCCTCTGTGTTGGCAGAGAATTTCAGGAGGTTGTCAAAGATGGTTCCCAGGTATTTGTACTAGTGATGCGCGAATCATGAACGAATCGTTCAATACTCGAGAATCACTTTACTGACTCATGAATCATGATTCACAAGCCCAACTGACTCACTGATGTTGCTGTTAGCAGCAATGTATCTAGCTTATAATTAAGATTGTGGAGAAAAACACAACATCCAGTATAGTAACAAAAACATTTCTGCTCTGAACTGGAAGAATTTAACCCTGAGTAGAAGCTCACATCAAGACAATAGCTCCTCGGTTCACAGTAGCATCGCTCTGCTAACATGCTAACAGCACATTTGAGCTACTCACCCCCTCCCTTCCTGTGCTGAATCGTAGGGTAAGCGAATCACTCACTCACTCACCCCCTCCCTTCCTGTTACGAATCACTCACTCAAATTCAAATTCAAAATTCAAATTCAAATTTTATTTGTCACGTACACAGTCATACACAGTACGATATGTAGTGAAATGCTTGGACAACTGCTCGTGACCTAAAGAAAACAAAAAAGGAAAAGGCTATGAATAAGATAGGAAATAAATATGAAAAATTAAAAAGGGTAAATTTTACTAGGAAGGAATAAAATATAAATTAAGGTTAAAAAGGAAATAACTGTACAACACAAATTAGAATGAAGGGTAAATTTAACTGGGAAGAATAAGATAAAATATATAAATTAAAGTTGAAAATAAAATAACTGTACAACAAAATACACAATATAGAACTATATAAGAATGTATGAAGAAATCTAAATATAAATAATATATACACAATAACAGCAGCTGTACAAGTATTAACCGGAAATGAAGAATATAGTGACCAGTGTTGTGCAAAAACAAAGTCCAGAATGTCCAGTGTGTGTAAGAACTGTATGTGTGGGTCAGTACTGTGTGGTGGTGTGATTGAGAGACCGTATCGCCTGCGGGAAGAAGCTCCTCCTCAGTCTCTCTGTGTTGGTCTTCAGGGAGCGGAATCGCTTTCCTGACCTCAACAGAGAGAACAGTCTGTTGTTGGGATGGCTGAGGTCCTTCACGATCTTCCTGGCCTTGGTCCAGCACCGCCTGCTGTAGATTGAGTGCAGGTCAGGGAGCTCGGAGCGGATGGTGCGCTCAGCTGATTGCACAACCCTCTGTAGAGCTCGTCTGTCCTGCATGGTGCTGTTCCCGAACCAGGTTAAGATGTTTCCCGCCAGGATGCTCTCTATGGTGCAGGAGTAAAAGTTCCTGAGCACCTTGGAGGGCAGTTGGAAGTCTCTCAAGCGTCTGAGGTGGTAGAGACGCTGACGGGCCTTTTTCACCACGGTGTTGATGTGACAGGACCATGACAGGTCCTGCGTGATGTGATCTCCGAGGTATTTGAAGCTGTCCACTCTCTCCACTGGGCACTCGTTGATGACGGGGGTCTGGTAGTTCCTCTCCTGCTTTGTGCTGAAGTCCACTATCAGCTCCTTTGTCTTACTGACGTTTAGAAGGAGGTTGTTCCTCTGGCACCAGTTCTCCAGATTCCTAATCTCCTTCAGGTAGGCCGTCTCGTTGTTATCAGAGATCAGGCCCACCACGACGGTGTCGTCAGCAAACTTGATGATGGTGGTGGAGCTGGTAGTGGCCACACAGTCATATGTGTACAAAGAGTACAGCAGGGGGCTCAGAACACACCCCTGGGGGGCTCCAGTGCTGAGAGTGGTGGAGGCTGAGACATGTCCGCCCATCCTTACTGCCTGTGGTCTGCCAGTTAGGAAGTTGGAGATCCACTGACACATAGATGAGCTGAGTCCCAGATGCTCCAGCTTGGTGGTGAGTGTGGAGGGAATTATGGTGTTAAATGCAGAGCTGTAGTCTATGAAGAGCATTTTAACATAATTCCCCCTTCTAGTGTCCAAGTGAGTGAGTGATGTGTGGAGGAGATGAGAGATGGCATCGTCTGTGGAACGATTTGGACGGTAAGCGAACTGTAGTGGGTCCAGTGTGTCTGGTAGTGAAGAAATGATGAAGTCTCTGACCAGGCGTTCAAAGCACTTCATCACTACTGAGGTGAGGGCTACAGGGCGATAGTCATTGAGAGAAGCAGGGTGGGGTTTCTTCGGGACAGGAACAATGATGGACTCTTTGAAGCATGTGGGGATCACCGACTGAGATAAAGAGATGTTGAATATCTCAGTGAACACAGGAGCTAGCTGGTATGCGCAGTCTCTTAGGATACGACCTGGGATGCCGTCTGGTCCTGCTGCTTTCCTGGTGTTCACTCTCTTGAAGGCTCTCCTTACTTCATGCTCGGAGATGACGAGCACGTTTCCGGTGCTGGCAGCATCTTCCTGTCTGCAGCCGTTAGCGCCGCTAACACTAGCATTGTTGGAGACCTTAGCTGCAGCCTCGAAGCGAGCATAGAAAGTGTTCAGCTCGTCTGCCAGAGTCACGGCCGCGTTCGCCATACCGGTTGTTGGTGCTTTATAGTCCGTTATTGTCCTTAGTCCCCGCCACAGGCTCCTAGAGTCACTCTGTTGGAGTTGTGACTCTAGTTTCCTCCCGTAGCGCTGCTTCGCCTCTTTCACCGCCCTCCGCACGTTATATGACGCGGCTTTGTACGGGTCCATGTCCCCCGTCATGAGTCCCGTGTTGTAGGCAGCGGTGCGGGATCTCAGAGCGTCGCGGATGGTTTTATCCACCCACGGCTTCTGGTTGGGAAACGTTGTGATAGTCTTTGTCTCCACGGTATCATCCGCTAGTTTCCCGATGAATCCCACAACCGCTTCCGTAAACACGTTGACGTCATCGTCGGAGCTGTTCCTGAACATGCCCCAGTCTGCGTCATCGAGTGCGTCCTGTAACGCGGCCACCGATTGGTCCGTCCAGCGCGCGACCTTCCTCTGAACCGGAACTTCCTGTTTCAGCCTTTGTTTGTATTTTGGCATGAGGAAAATGGCGGCGTGATCAGATTTGCCAAACGGGGGGCGGGATTGTGCCTTGTAGCCGTCCTTGACCGTAGTGTAGCAGTGGTCCAGTGTCCTTTCACCTCTGGTGGGGCAGGTGATGTGTTGATAAAAGTTCGGCGCTGCGCGTTTGAGGTTGGCGCTATTAAAGTCCCCCGTCACAATAAGCGCAGCGTCTTGGTGTTGTGTCTGGTGCTGTGTGAGTGCCTCATGCAGCTCGCATAAGGCGGTGACCGTGTCCGCTTGTGGTGGAATATAAACGGCACTTACAATGACCGATGTAAATTCCCGAGGTAGATAAAAAGGACGACACATGATGGACAGTAGTTCCAGATTTGGTGTGCAGGAGCGTGTGAGAGGAACAACGTTCGCACTGTTGCACCAGTTGTTGTTCACCATTAAACACACGCCGCCTCCCCTTGACTTCCCCGAGTCCCGTGTCCTGTCCATGCGGTGAACCGAGAAGAACTCGGCCGGCTGGATGGCGTGGTCCGGCACCGCTGGGTTCAGCCATGTCTCGGTGAAGCAGAGGAGATTGCAGTCCCGAATGTCTCTCTGGAACTTTATCCTGGCCCTGAGGTCGTCAAGCTTGTTCTCCAGTGACTGGACGTTGGCGAGCAGGATGCTAGGCAGAGGTGTGCGGTGTGCACGAGCTCTCAGCCTGTTCCTGACGCCGGCTCGCTTCCCTCTAGGCCGCCGCCGCTTCCCTTTGTTCTCCCTCGAGATCTCACTCGGCCAGCTCGGGTCCGGAGTTAAAAACTTCGAATTGTGAGTACATTGTATACCAATAGAAACAAGAGTGTCACTGTCATACCTAATGTACCCAATGGTGATGGTTTTGCCGATTTAGAAACGCTGAAAACTAACTTAAAAAACAAAGACAAAGAAAAAGTGGTCACTCACCCTCTCCCTCCTGGCTCACAGCTTCTTCTTCTTCTTGGTTGGCAGCCAATGTTAAGGCGCATTACCGCCCCCTGGCTCACAGCTCAGTGGACATTTAGATGAGAAAATATATATTTAACACATTTAAGGAAAATACTAATAAAATGAAAATAAACAAAATAAATGTTTATTAAGCAATTTTGATAGGAAATTGCTTAATTTTAGAAATGTTTTTGCTTTTTTCAGAATCATTCATCTTAGCAGTAGGATTTACATGAAAAGAGAAACAAATTAAGTTTGAGTGAAAATGTACATTTTTTGCACTCTCTGGTCAACTGACTCAGTGAATCAAATGACTCAAAAAATCCGATTCACTTTGGTGAGTGACTCATTAAAACTCGATTCAGTAAAAAGAATCTAATTTGCCATCACTAATTTGTACTCCTCAGCTACCTCCTCTGGCTTCCCGTGGATGGTGGTGGTGACTGAAGCAGCCAGATCTCTCTGCCTACTGGAGAAAGTCACCACCATCTTTCTGGTTTTGCTCACGTTCAGTTCAAGTTTGGAGCTGTCACACCACTCTACAAACTCCTGCAGAGTGGGCCCATGGTGCTGTGAGGGGCCTGACAGCAGTGACAGGAGAACTGTGTCGTCAGCATATTTCACCAGGTGACAGTTGGGCTGTGTGGATCTGCAGTCATCAGTGTAGAGGATGAAGAGCAGGGGGGAGAGCACACAGCCCTGGGGGGAGCCAGTGGAGGTGGAACGGAGAGAAGAAAGAGAGCTGTTGACCCAAACTTTCGAGTCCTGTTGGTCAAAAAGTCCAATATCCACAGGATTAGCTGATCATCCAGGTGAAATTTTCCAGGAGGAAAATTTAGAGGCCAGGATACGAGGCTGCAGAGTGATGCACGCTGATGAGAAATCAACAAACAGAAGTCTGGCAGAGTCAGGGAGCTCCAGATGTTTGTGGATGGAGTCCAAGATGAAGAGTTTTGCATCATCGACACGTCTGCGTGCACGGTAAGCAAACTGGAGTGGGTCCATCAGGGGGTCAGTTGCTCTTACGATGTGCTGTTTTATGATCTTCTCCATGGCCTTCATCACCAGGGAGGTGAGGGCCACGGGACGAAGATCTTTCAGAGACTCTGGGTTGTTTCTTTTGGGGATGGGGATGACTGTGGAGTGTTTCCACAGCTGGGGGACGGTGTGACTGTCAATTAAGTGTTTAAATAGAGTCCAGAACACACTTCCTACGTGCCCTGCACAGTGCCTCACAACTCGACTGCTGATGTTGTCAGGGCCGGGTGAGCTCCTCTCCCTGGTCCTCCTGAGGGCTCTCACCACATCCTCAGTCCTGAAGGTGAGTGCAGAGCTGCCAGGTTTGAGTGAAGATCTGGCCTCCTCAAGCTGGGCGATGTTGTCCGTCTCAAACCTGGTGTAGAAAGCGTTGAGGTCGTCAGGGAGGGAGGAGGGGTTGCTGCCCTCCACCCGGATGGTTCTGGGGGTGGTGACCACAGTATTCACAGAGGCCATGGTTTTGAGGCCCTGCCAGGCTGAGTGGAGGTCCCCTGTGGTGAATCTAAAGGCTTGATTATTAAAAAAAAGAGAGAAAAATCTTCAGCATAATATTTCTCAAGTATCACATCATGTACTGAATTCAAATGAACTAATCAGCAAGTTTCTGTTATAATATCCAAAATTTGACACGTTGTTCGCTTTCATTTTCACAATATGATATTTTAAAATCCTTATTTATATATGGCAGCCGCAGACTTAGAGAAGCAGAGGTTACATTAATTAAATGTCATCACAGCACACATTTTCTGACTAAAACAGGATGTGTGCTCTGTGCTATTACAATACATACATTCATCATCTGCTGTATCAAGCGTACCTTGCTGTACCTGCTTTTTGCCTTCAGACAGGGCTCAGCTCCTAATCAGAATGTCATGCAGTAATTCATATTAATGGACTATGCTGTTTCCAAATGTAATCAACCCTTTTCACATTTGCAAACCTCATTTCAATTGGTTAAACATTACGATGTTACCTTCAAAAGCAACCTAATTAATCAGAAGATCTATTGTATTTATAAAAAATAATTTAGAGTGAATAATCAGAGATTTCAGTCTAATCCACCCATTTTAGCGTGGAGCCTTTAGATATCACAACTAAGGCAAAGGCTCAATCATTATGGAAGCTAAACGTCCATTTGTGGTAAAGCAGATAAGATGAGAAAGATGCACAACATTATTTAAGTCTCTTAATCACATAGAGGCAGTCCACCAAATCATACCATTATTCAGTACAGACACTGGGACATCATGCTGGACATAAAACCTGTTTTCATTCTATCCTGTACTTTTGCCAATAGAAAAGTTAGGAAAATATAACATTTGAAGATCATTTCAGAAAGTAATACTAAAATATGCTAGTATTAATACTATTAATAGTCCTATTACTGTAGTAGTTGGAGAGTCTCCTAGTGTGAGTGTAGCAGCAGCCATTGCAGCCGAGTATACTGCTCTCCAGGCATCTGGTTAGAGAGACCATACCATTGTAACGGGCTGGCGCCGGCGACTACCTGATCCATACATGTATGTATGTTGTTCTGTCTAACTGACTAACCTCTACACCATATGGGCCTCCTAGCCACTCCTTCCTCGCTCACCACCGTTACAACATGCAAAATGGGAAGTCCAAAAATAGATGGAAATTCATGACACCAGCTGAAATCTATCAGTAATTAAAACACAATCCTGCCACTTAGTGCAAATTAATATCAGCTGGTTCAGTCAAACTGATGGCCTGTAAAAAGGTCTCGTTACCAAGGAAACATCTCATGGCAAAACCAGGATCTCTCACGATCTTAGTGGCCTTGCTGTTGCAAAACATCCTGATGGCACTGGTTACAGAAGCATTTTTAAACTACTGAAGGTTCCACTGAGCACTATTGGGCCATAATCTGAAAGTGGAAAGAACATCATTTCACTATATACAGTTGTTCCCCACAAGATTTCAGACAGTGAAGTGAAAAAAGTTATCAGAAGAGTTGTCCCAGAGCCAACTTGTGGAGAGCTGCAGAAAGACCTGGAATCAGCAGGTACAGTCGTTTCAAAGAAAACAATAAGTAATGTTGTCCATCAATGTTCTGTATCCACGCTCACCACGCACGACTTCATTGAAAAAGCATGTTGAGGCTTGCTTGCAGCTTGGCCGAACAAGATTTAGACAAGTTGGTGAAATATTGGGAGAATTTGGTGTGGTCAGATGAGACGTAAACTGAACTCTTTGGATGCCATAACACACACCATGCTTGGAGGTCAAAAGGCATCACCCTGAAAACACCATACCAACAGTGAAGTTTGGCCGTGGGAACATTGTGGTGTGGGGCTGTTTTACACCGTATGGTTCTGACATGCTTCATATAATTGAAGATAAAGCACTAAGACATTCTTGATAAAGAAAGGGCGATCGTGGCTCGAGGAGTTCGCCTTGTAATCGGAAGGTTGCGGGTTCGAGCCCCGGCTTGGACAGTCTCGGTCGTTGTGTCCTTGGGCAAGACACTTCACCCGTTGCCTACTGGTGGTGGTCAGAGGGCCCGGTGGCGCCAGTGTCCGGCAGCCTCGCCTCTGTCAGTGCGCCCCAGGGTGGCTGTGACTACAGTGTAGCTGCCATCACCAGTGTGTGAATGTGTGTGTGTGAATGAAGTATAAAGTGCTTTGGGGTCCTTAGGGACTAGAAAAGCGCTACACAAATACAGGCCATTTACCATTTAAAAGTCTTCTGCCATCTACCAGGATGATAAAGATGAAATGAAGGTGGACATGATCCTAAACACACAGTCGAGAAAACACTTAAGTAGTTTCAGAGAAAGATAATAAAGCTGCTAGAATGGTCACCTGACCCAGAGCGCCGAGTTCATAGAAGGCGCCCATGGAACCTTCAGGATTTGAAGCCTGTGTGGAAAAAAAGGCCAAAATCAATCTGAGCAATGCATGTGACTAGTTTCTCCATAAAGGAGGTGTCTTAAAGCTCTCATCACCAACAAAGGATTGGATGGGTTGGGAGGGATTGCTTGTTTCTAACATCTGGTAAGAATTTCATGTTAACAGCACCTTTAGAAATGTATTTGGTGGAAATTTGGTGATGTGTTCAATACTTATTTTATCTGCTGCACCTTTATTCTTCGTCACAGCTTGAACTCTCTGAGGTAACCTTTTATATTAATTCTTTAAGTAGTCTTCAGGAATTATTCTTGGGCTTCTTGGAGGACACTCCAATGTTCTGTTTTGGATCTTCTGTTTTGGATCTTCCCTTATGTTCTCACTACTTCAGTTGTTGAGGTGTGGGCTTGGGGGAGGTATACAAGTATGCTTTCACTGCATTTGCACGATGTTTGGGATCATTGTCATGCTGAAGAATGAAGCTGTTGCCAATCAGATGCTTTCCAGACGGCAGGTATTACATGGTGAATGAAAATCTGATGGTACTTTTCTATGTTCATAATTTTCCTCAACACCACCAGCTGCAGCTGCAATCATGACAGAGCCTCCACTGTGTTTTACAAATGGCTGCGGACACTCACTGTACCCTTCTCCTGACCTCCTAGCCTCACCATACTGTCTGGTGAAGCAATATATTTAAGCCAAAAAGAAATCTTTGCTGTCTGAGTTTGTGGTGTAGCGAGGAACACTTTAAAATTCTAGAATTATACAAGTGGAGTAAAGAGAAAAGCTGTGACAACATAAGGATTTTTACATTTACAGAAAACACTACCATTACTCTGAAGCTGCTTAAATGGTCAATTATTTAGATTACATACTTTTAGTGTTTAAGGTTTGTTTATCCGTTTGGTTCGTATACCCACAGTGGAAACTGTGAACTGACATAATGGTCCTCAGTTGCACATCTCTGAAATTTTAATCTCCTCCTTGCAATCTTCAATTTGTTTATTAGCACTGTTGCCTCTCAGCAACAAGGTCCTGAATTTGACTCCAATATCTACCCCGGGTCTTTCTGCGTTTGCAGTGGTTCTCTCCAGGTGCACCCACTTCCTCCCACAAAGACATGCAGTTAGTAGGATAAGGTTTATTTCTCAATTGCCAACAAATGTGAATGGTTGTCTGTCTCTCTGTGTTAGCCCTGCAACAGTCTGGTAACCTGCCTGGGGTGTATGCCACCTCTCGCACTATGGTAGCTGGAATAGGCCCCAGCCCCCCTGGGACCCTGATAAGAAAAAGTACAAGAGAATGGACAGATGGATGCTGTGGCAACCTCCATCACAGCTGTGCATCAACAGCTGTGATGGAGGTTGCCACAGCATTTCTCTAAAAAGTTTCAGAAAACTGCTTTACAGTTGACGAGTTAACTGTAAGGGGAAAAGGGCATTACGCAGTGGATTGGACACAATTTACTTATGATCAAAGAAGTGTCATTAATTAGATTTAGATCATGTAATTATTTTATATTTTATTTATATCTGTAATTTATATTTTATATTGTGATTTTTATCTGCATCATGATTTTACTGGAAAGCACTTTGGTGTACTTCGGTCTTTAAAATGTGCAATATATATAAATTTTGATTGATTGATTGATTAATATTAATATTGTCAATAGTAAATCCATATAATAGACTGGCCAAAGAATCAGCCCAGGAACATGAGTAGCTTCATTTATCTGTTGAAAGAAACCAAAGCAATCCAGAACAGGACAAAACTCCGTGACCATGGTTTTACAGGGACAGCAGGCGTGGACGTTAAAGTTGCCCAGAATTAACAGACAGTTATATAATGATGCATAATGACGGGAAAAGAAGGAGGCAGACGTAATAGGAGAGGAGAGAAGTTAGATTAGTGAAAAAGAGTGAGAAAAGACACCAAACAAAGTGAAAACATGATGATAGGGACAGCAAGGAAATAAGTGAAGGATGCAGAAAAGGGAAGAAAAGCAAGAAAGAGAGAAAAGGAGAGAGGAAAACAAAACTGAGTGCATAAGATGACCTGACAAAACGAGAAAAAAGGCCAGATATAAAGAAATAATTTACTTCATGTAATAAGTAATAGAGGTTCTCCTTGATTTGTCACCTGATTGCTACTAGTAGCCTTTTTGCACTGTTAGCTCTTCCAGAAAGCATCTTTGTTGAAGCGTGGCCTTTCTACACTAATTAGCTGATGGTGATGTTGGATTCATGAGCAAAGGCTGGCAACATCCATCAGAAGTTTGGTCTCTGTCAGCCTGTCTGACTTCCCTAGAAAAAACACAAGTATTACCAGTGCACTGGGTTGTCTGCATATGCCCCCCATTTAACTAACTTTAAAGCATTTCACAGAAATAATAAGTGAGTAATGTGTTCAAATCAGGAGCAGCCTGTAAACTTTGACAATCCACCAAGCTAAAAAAGGAAGCAAATATGGATATGTACACAGCTAATCACTGAAGCAAAAAAAGCAGGAAAGTGTGGAGGATTGCAGATTCTTCTCATGTATGGAATGAGGTGCCAGTGCATTTTTGCATGAATTCATCCCATTTGAACTTAATTGAAACCCCTCTCCTTGGGTAGGCATTACATTAATTCTTCCAGACAGCAGCTCTTATCAAAATGCAGCAGGCCTACGCAGGTAAATAAAGGTCTAGTGTGGGGAGAGGAGGTTGCAGTGTGCTACTAGTGAGCCGTGGGTGCATATAAAAAGATATTAGATCCACTCTAATTATCCTCTTGGAAACATGGTGGCTTGGCCTTCCCTATTTACAGCAGAGGTCAGGGAGAGAAGTATATCAGTGATTATGAAATCAATATCTCTGTACTGAAGGGCCAACTGATTCCAAAAGGCCAATTATCATGGCATCTTTTTCTTTACTGCAAAAATATAGTTTGATTAAGAGTTTTAGCTGTGAGCGCTGCTTATATGAAAATCAGAAAGATATACAGATAAGAGCATTCTGATAACTAAATTGTACACTGTGAAGACTTGTTTGTATTATTTCTATCACTCCCAGAACCCCATTAACTCTTTGTTAAACATGGCCCAGATTGGAGTTCACAGCAGGACCATATAAACCCTTACATGGCCCTGCAAACACAAGGACAAACTACCTTCACTTTACGAACTACTGTAACATTTCAAAAGACTGACCTAATGGTAACTGTAGGCCAATCCTGTGAAATGCTTTCACCATAAAACTGGGGAACGGACACTGGCCAGACCAAGAAAGAGTTCACCCCTTTCTTAGTCTGGCCATAAACCTCCATCGCAGAATTGGACAGTCAAGTGGCTGATATGGTATCTGTAACCCTAACAGTTTAGTGTATGTCGAAATTTCTTACTAACTTTACTTTTTGGAGCATAACCAGCAAAGGTTAGTTCAGTCCAATTACAGCGGAGTGATTCTTAAGTGATGCATAAAAATTACTTTCTTGAGTTTAATCTGCGGTTGAACTTGTGGTGTCAGAAGCAAGATGGCACCTCCCAATCCAGCACACATGGCTGCAGTCCCAAAAGCAAGAGCTTCATGAGGAGAAGGCATCAACTAGAGAAGATCCAGCATGGGAGACAATCTCCATCCATATCATCCTCATAAGCAGAGCGCCAACAGCTCAACCACAACATGTGGAACAGATGGTGAGCTGATGGCAATGATGAAGGACTCCCTGGCAGGACAGCAAAGCAGCGAGGAGGTTCTCTTGGCAGAACTCAGAGGACTGAACACCTCTTTCCCACAAACCGATCAGTTGCACTTAGCTTCTCAGGTGTGAAAACCAAGAACTGGTTCTTGTAGAGAACCACTTGCCAGTAGTCCAGTTGCTTGGAATCATTAGTTTGCCTGCCTATCGATCCCGCTTACTGGTTCTTGCACTCTCGCTACAATCAGCTGATTTCAGGTCATGTGTTAGAGGAGGAAAATAGTGATGTAGTCTGTCTAGTTTTATTATTTTTTGCACAAAAGGATGAGAGCGCGATGGTAAAGTGGAGACTGCTCCAGGACAGAAATAACTGCATCACACTGTTAACACAACTTCGGCTCTTCACAAGCACCTGCACAGACAGCATGCTAACGCTAAGCTAGCCAAGAGCCCAGAGTGATGTTAAAGCTGAGTAAATGCTGACCCCAGCACTGTGATAAAGGGAGCTGTAAACTGCAGTGAAGCTGCTGAACTTCAACAGGTAACAAACTGATGAGCAGTCAGGCTGCAGCCTGTTCGTGTTTCTACAGTAGAATCACCGTGGCGATCACTTTAACCTCTCTTTGTAACTGGTCTTTGATTTGTGTTGTTTTGTGCTATACCTACATACTAAGAGAAGGATGACATGTGTCCTCATTGGAATAGGGATTTGTGTTGGTGTGTGGGGCTGTAGCCCGTAGCTTTATATTGTTAAATGGTATGGCGTTATTTTTGTGCCACTATTCTGAACCCACGTAAAAAAAAAATAAAAAATTAAGCACACACAAAAAGAAAAATTGCAGGTGCAAGTGTTGCATTTTAAGGAGAAATTTATTTTGAGCAAAGAAAATCTATATTTGAGTGAACAAAATTCATTGCTATGTGCAAAAAATGTATTTCAGTGTTTGCTATTATCCACACACACACAATAGCAGCAGCCCCTCTGCTAAATGTATGGATCACAAAATATGATCCACATTTCAAAGTGTCTTGATAAATAATTTAAGGTGTTGGATAATGATATTAAGAAGGTGTCAAGAAGGCAAATGATTATGGAAATGGTTCCTGTGAAAAATATACAGGAAAAGAAATAATAAGCTTTAACTCCAGAACTTCTAAGTGATGTTAAACTACTTTTCTTCATATCCAGAGTGACACAGATGAGGACCTTACTTTGTGTCAAACAGCAGGAAATTTCTATCATGATATAGAAGGCCAGATTCAAATGGAAGCCAAAAAGCTTCCTATTAAGGAAATGTGGAGGAAACCTCTGCTGTGTGCAGAAGCCAAAATAAAGAAGATGAAAGAGAAAGCAGAAGGTGGAAAAGAAGAGAATAACCAGAGAGAAGTTTTCCAAAGAGAGCATTTGCACATGATAGATGAGGAATGCTTTCCATTTGGAGATGCAGGGCATTGACTAAACAAGAGACAAACAAAAGAAAAAAAAAACCCTTCAAGAAACAACACCAGGCTAAACAGAAGAGAAGGGGTGCTTTTAATGTTGAAAAAAGAAGCTATGACTGAAGTAAAAAGAAATAAATAAATAAAAGCTTTTAAAACAGAAAGGGAGGCGAAAGAAACAATTTGGAAAGCCTTCATGGATTAGAGGAATGCTTCCCATGGATAAGGGATGCTGCAGAAAGAAAACATGAAAAAAGTAAAAGGTTTCTTTTTGCAAAAGAAGTCAGGGAACAACGCCTAACAGGAAGGTCTTTGCTACTGAAAATAATTCCACGGTTTGTGACAGTGAGCCCTTTATGAAAGAAAAGGAAGAAATGATGATGATGATGAAGGTCTACATTAGAGAAAAGGCAGGTATCCAGAGAATGAGTGATGCTCTCCAGCTGGAAAAGCAAAGCACTGAAAAAGAAAATGGGATGAAGAAAACTTTCGGTGCCAAACAGGAAACTATTTGTGAGGGGAAAATGCATGTGAGAAAGCAAGGAGATGAGCAAAGAGGCTGACGTAATGGAGCATCATTAATAAAACCAGTAATAGAACTGTTTACTAACATAGCTGTCAAAATTTTCAAGACTAGCGAAAATGGAGATTTAGCACTACACTGTAAAAAAAATTGTAATATAAAAGTATTTTACTGTGTATTTTAGTTTTGTACTGTTCTTCTAGAACATCATTAAATTCACATCAATAGACTGATTTTACATTTCAAATGTAAATTAACGTAAAATCACTGTAAATGTAATAAAACATAATTTTCTTGTTTTTTAAATGTATCTGTCTGTACATATGCATATTTAGATTGTTAAAATCATAATCATAAAATAATGGATCATAATTTCACAAATATTTGTCCGTTATTTGAAAGACTGACCTGTTAAATTCAAATGTAATGCTATGGAAAAATATATAAAATAATTCGTATAAACTTTTTTTACATCAAATAATAATAATTATTATTGTTATTTAGGGCGATCGTGGCTCAAGAGTTGGCAGTTTGCCTTGTAATCAGAAGGTTGCCGGTTCGAGCCCCAGGCTCGGACACTCTCGGTCGTTGTGTCCTTGGGCAAGACACTTCACCTACCACCTACTGGTGATGGCCAGAGGGGAAGCGCTTTGAGGGTCTCATAAAGCGCTATATGAATGCAATCCATCATTATTTAAACCAACTGTATATTTCTGTACATTTAAGTATTATTATTCATATTGCCGCATTCATTGACCTTGTTTATAGGTAATTTCAATGTTTAATCACATTAAATTGTTCCTAATTTAATGTTTAAAAGCACTTGAAAAAGGCAAAATCCCATGTAAAATTAGGGCAACAAACTGTATTGTCATTACTGAAAATAACCGTATTTTCATGGGAAAGTTATTTTCTATTATTTTCTGGTATTATTTTGGCGCCCCAGCTGCTGGAATATTACTGTTTTTTTAGGATTTTTTTTTTGCGCTGTAGTCATCCTCTAGCTTCATTTTTGTTTGGGCCTGCAAGGATGAACATGGCAGCTAAAGCTGCACCAAGAAATGTGAGTGTGACTGGTGAGTGTCAGCACCACAGTCCAGAGACAATCCAGCACATAACAGCAGGGTGCAAGATGCTAGCAGGCAGGGCATACATGGAACGCCATAACCAAGTGGCCGGCATAGTGTACAGGAACATCTGTGCCGAGTATAACCTGGAAGTCCCGAGGTCAAAATGGGAGACGCCCCCAAGGGTGGTGGAGAATGACCGAGCTAAGATCCTGTGGGACTTCCAGACACAGACGGACAAAATGGTGGTGGCTAACCAACCAGACATAGTGGTGGTAGACAAACAGAAGAAGACGGCCGTAGTGATCGATGTAGCGGTTCCGAATGACAGCAACATCAGGAAGAAGGAACACGAGAAGCTGGAGAAATACCAAGGGCTCAGAGAAGAGCTCGAGAGGATGTGGAGGGTGAAGGTAACGGTGGTCCCCGTGGTAATCGGAGCACTAGGTGCGATGACTCTCAAGCTGCGGAGTCGGGGCGGTCTGCCTCCCCCCACCGCAGGGAAAAGGGTAACACCACCTGGGTCTGGGTGCAGTTCCCCCCTCCAGGGGCAAGGGTACCTAGACCCGGGGCTTAGAGTACGCTTGGGGAGTGTGATCGTGTGTACAGCGTCTCTTTATGTCTGTCTCCACGTTGGTTGAGTGTGGAGTAAGTGCATATGAGAGCATGAGGGTGGGAATGGATGTCTGTGTCTGTGTGTGCCTGTATGTCTGTGTCTATATGTCAGGTTGGGTGTCAGGCGCCACCTCTCTGGGGACATCTCAGGCCCTCCAAGGTTTGGAGGCCTATCTCCCCCCACCACCACTTCCCCTGCCAGTGGCGGACTCCCTCAGACATCGGTGCGTTGGTGGTTCTTTGTGTCCGGGGGTGGGCGTCCAGGTACACACCGGCTCACTCCTTGGCGGCCGCTTATAGGGGCCTGGAGCCTGGGGCTCGCTCGGGCCACTTCGGAGGTGGGGTGCCCCCGGCCTCTCGGCCTGGGGCTCGGTCACTCAGGCACGGCTGGCTGCCGGCGGAGCTCACGGGCGCGTCACTGCAACTCCCCCTGGCTTCTGCTCCGCGGCTGCTGAGGACTCTCCTCAGCTCTTACTGGGACAGTGGCGCGGCTGCCCCTCTGTTGGTCTTCCTTGGTCTCTTGTGTTCTGGGGGCCTCTGGATGTCTGGAGTTTTGATCTCCTCCATACCTGCTTCATGCCCTGGAGGACGGGGCTGTGGCCCCCCCACACCCTCTAGCAGATCATTACATGAAGGAACCTTTTAAAAACAAGCGCGTCCATGCTCACAGGTGTACACACGGGTGATCACACCCACAAACTACACCCTTTTTGGCTCCTACCTCAAAGCACACTGTGTTCTGTTGATCTTACGTGCTGCACAATAATGTTTAATATTTAGTATTTACTGTCATATTCCCATAGATCATCGTGATGTTGTTTATTCTATTACTCTTGTTCTCTTCTGCTTGTTTTCTTTTTTCTTTCTCAGCAGGTGATCCAGGTGATCGATAGATGCATTTTTTTTCTTTTTTTTTTTTCTGCTCATTCTGTTGGTTTTTGTTTTTTGCCCTTCTCCCCCGTCCCTCTTCTCAGCTCTTTCTCTTTCCCTCTTTCTTTCTCCCCTTCTTTCCCCCAGTCAAGTCTGTCCCGTATTCAGTAAGTGAAAATAAAATAAACAATAAAAGGTGAATCAAATGGACCATTACGGCAAGGCTGGGATGGTCAATTTGGTAAAGTAAATCCGTTGGGCATCTTTCTTTGCCTTTAGACAACAATTCTGATGCAAAAGAGCCAAACGGGACAGGCAAAAGAAAAAAAAAAAAAAAAAAAAAAAAGAAGGTAACGGTGGTCCCCGTGGTAATCGGAGCACTAGGTGCGGTGACTCCCAAGCTAGGCGAGTGGCTCCAGCAGATCCCGGGAACAACATCGGAGATCTCTGTCCAGAAGAGCGCAGTCCTGGGAACAGCTAAGATACTGCGCAGGACCCTCAAGCTCCCAGGCCTCTGGTAGAGGACCCGAGCTTGAAGGATAGACCGCCCACAGGGGCGAGTGGGGAATTTTATATATATATGTATATATGTATATATGCTCCATCACACGCGTCCAAGTACTCCACAGCGTGGCTGGCAAGAAAGGGTATAAAAGAAGAAAAACTAATGACATGGCCACCTTGTTCACCTGATCTGAACCCCATTGAGAACCTGTGGTCCATCATCAAATGTGAGATTTACAAGGAGGGAAAACAGTAACCTCTCTGAACAGTGTCTGGGAGGCTGTGGTTGCTGCTGCACGCAATGTTGATGGTGAACAGATCAAAACACTGACAGAATCCATGGATGGCAGGCTTTTGAGTGTCCTTGCAAAGAAAGGTGGCTATATTGGTCGCTGATTTGTTTTTGTTTTGTTTTTGAATGTCAGAAATGTATATTTGTGAATGTGGAGATGTTATATTGGTTTCACTGGTAAAAATAAATAATTGAAATGGGTATATATTTGTTTTTTGTTAAGTTGCCTAATAATTCTGCACAGTAATAGTCACCTGCACACATAGATATCCTCCTAAAATAGCTAAAACTAAAAACAAACTAAAAACTACTTCCAAAAACATTCAGCTTTGATATTAATGAGTTTTTTGGGTTCATTGAGAACATGGTTGTTGTTCAATAATAAAATTATTCCTCAAAAATACAACTTGCCTAATAATTCTGCACTCCCTGTATTGTAACAACTGAATTATGTGCTTTGCTTTTACACAATGATGCAGATTAAGCTTACGGGGCGTGAAATATTATCGCATGTTTCCACAATTACACAAATTAACTGTTGTGCACAGTTTAGTCTCCACAGTCACACGCTGTGAGTCTATTGCACACTGTTTTTTACTGTGATATTTTTGTTTTCTTAGCTTAGTCTAGCAATTGAAACCTGCCAATTACTAACCTTACACTAGTCATTTCAGTGCATTTAGTTCCGTTCTTAGCTCTTCTGCCTTGGGCCCTTTCGAGTGAAAGGTCTAAGATTGTAGATGGGACCCGTTGTGCGGGACTCCTGTAATGTGGAAGGCACGTTCTCCATAACCTTAGCTGGATAACCAGAGGCTTTCTGACCGGAGAGGTTCACTGCATTTGGTCTTCCACGATGAAACAGTGAATAAATTTCTTTGTCAGTAGTACGGTACTAATATTAGATTGGCCAGAACATGCATTTGCCAGGGTGTTTATTAGCTCCTCATTACTTAGAATTTGAGCCACAAGATTCCGTGTAGACTGGCTCATAGTGCCATTCCTCGCAGGTACAAACAAGGAAAACACTAGATGGCGCAGGCGCCTCCGTGACGTCAAGTTTCATTAAATATATTCAAGTTTCATTTTGTATATTCAGAAAATCATTCTATATATATAATAATTTCCATATATATATATATATATATACAGTGTTGGGGAGTAATGGAATACATGTACCGCCGTTACGTATTTAAAATACAAAATATGAGTAACTGTATTCCGTTACAGTTACCGTTTAAAAAGGTGGTATTCAGAATACAGTTACTTTGTTGAAATAAATGGATTACACTGCGGTACTTTCCTGTTTCATATTGTGGCGGGTCAGGACTGTTTGGGTTTTGTTTGACAGCTACGTTCTGTTGTTCCAGGCGGCAGCGTTACAGTTGCCATGGTTACAGGGCGACGCTCACTTTCTCTGCGACTGTGTGCTTCCTGGGTGAGAGAGCGCCTTTTCGTTGTTGTTGTTGTTGTTGTTGTTGTTGTGCTAAGCTAACAGGCAGAATGCTACAAGCATAGCTCTAAAGAATGTAGCATCATGGGCAGTGTAGTCCGTGTTGCAGGGAGAATGGACTGCCATACACGTTATGGGTCTGTGAGCGCGAGGAGGGAGAAAAAGGGGAGTGGAAAGGTACGAGTTGTCATCGAGGAAAAACGGGAGCTGGAAGCATGTAAATATAATAATAACCACTGCAGCCAAGAAGAGTGCCTGACGAGCCCAGTTGTAAGTAAGCTATTAAGACTCGACTGTACACCGTGTTCGTGTTTTCCTCCGAAAACAATAAGTTCCATTGGAGCAGCCTTTCAACGCCTCTCTCTGTCTCTCGCAAGAAAAGTTGACCCACACAACAAAGTAAAGCTATTTTTCGGCTACGAGCCGACAGGGACCCCGCCGTATTAGTCAGAGGTCCCTTTACTACAGTTCGGAGTCGCGGACCTTCAGTAATAGTAATAAATCACACAGCAATAGTACATTCACGTTGTTGTAAACAGCATGATAATATATTAAGTAATCCAAAGTATTCAGAATACGTTACTGTCATTGAGTAACGTAACGGAATACGTTACAGAATACATTTTGGGGCATGTAATCTGTATTCTGTAATGGAATACATTTTAAAAGTAACCTTCCCAACACTGTATATATATACATATATATAGATAGATATATGTATATGTGTGTGTGTGTATATATATACATATATATAATGTGTATATAATATACTTTTTTTTAACTAACTGTAATCCTTGAGATGTCTAATTAAAATCCAGTCTGTAAATGCCCTGTCCTATATCGAGCCCTGTTTGGCACGCAGGGGAGTGGGTGGGCATAAGCTTCCCAGTCTGTGCCAACTCCCAGAGGATTTGGTTTCTGTCATGGTCTCTTGGAAAGGCTTTAATTTGATGCTGTAATAATTCCTTTTAGTAAGGCTACCACGTACTTTACCTCCTCGGGGCATGCACAGGGATTTGTAATTGGCTGTCGTTCCACTACTATTCCACTGCTGCTCCACTATATTTAACCATGCATGCCAGGAAATGCTGAATAAATCCTTCAGTGATAACATTACAGCCTTAGGTTGAGTCTATTTCTGCTTTACATCAAGTTGAAATTAAATTTACAAAAGCGAATTAAATTCAATAACTATCATCAAGACAAAGATCCAAATGTATGTGAACACGTTCATAAAATAAAAGAATAATGTTTATGAGCCTGTTACATCTATCTGTGTGACAAGTCATATTTTTTATTATCAAGTTTTCACTTTGAAAATGTAATAGAACATTTGACATGCTGTTTCTGGTTTAAAAACAGGGTTTCAAAACAACAAAATGAGCATGAAGTCTGCGTAACATATGGAAACTGTATCATTTATAATGAGGAACTCAGGAGAACATAACTATAAGAAGCTCATTTACAGGTGACGTAAACATGTATCACCAACAGCTAAATGTAATGGTGTTCATGCTATGAGGTTCCACCAGCAGGTTTGCAGTTTGTAGTAGGCAGGTTTAATATCAACAGTATTAGTATAAAAAATATTTTGGCAGCTCTACGGTCATGAAAATAAGAAGATGCTGAGAAGATGCAATTCTTCATATGTATTTATAAAAGAGAAAATATCAAGTTCTCGAACACACAACACATCAAACACCATACAGATGGACAGCAGAAGACCACACCGGGTTCTCCTTTTGTCAGCTGGAAAGAGACAGCTGAGCTGGTCTGTTCCACGGACTCTAAAACAGTAGATTTTTTTTACCCCTGTCCTGTTTGGCACTGTCGCAAGCAGAGTTATCATTATTATTGTCTCAAGGCCAAGAAAAACACCCATATATACTATTCTGGTCCGCTTGATTGTCATAGTTTATTAGTTATTACAACCAGGATGGACAGAACCTGGGAATGGGAGAAGAGATGGGAAATGGGAAAGAGAAAGAAGAAGGAAAGAGGAGTTGGGAAGAGAATTAACAGAAGGAAAGGAAAATAGAGGAGAAGAGGGATAGAAAGAGAAAAGACTCTACCACCTGTTGGAAGAAAACAAGCAAAAAGAAAACAACACAGAAGGGAAACCACAGTAGCAACACACATAGATATAAGTAATATTAATAATAAATTATTGAAAGCTGCCGAGCAGCACACGCGATTAATAATGCATGATATGTTTGGAGGCAGCAGTCAGCCCAGACTGTGTGTCTGTGAGTACCTGTTTGTACACCTGTGTGAACACCTCAGTGTGTGTGTGTGTGTGTGTGTGCGCCCACGCTTGTATTCACAAGGTTTCTCCATGTAAGGGTCTAATAGTGGGTCTGGTGAGCCATAGCCCCATCCCCCAGGACAGGAAACGGGGATGGAGGAGAGCCAGGCCCCAGACATCTAGCACCTGCAAAGCCAGGCTTCTACCTTTCTACCTATAAAACCCGGAGAGCAGCCAAATGGCTGGTAGGCTTTTAGCTAAGCTTTAGCTTCAGCCAAGTGGAAGCTAAATTGGCTAGTCATTCATATGTATATTAGGTTGTTACCTGGGAATTCTGGAGGGAGGGGAGTGGGGGTGTGTGATTGAGGGGGTGGGGGAGCTGCTAAAAGCTGTGCACTTCCTTTTGTGTTTCATCTTGATGCATTCTCAATCATCCAGGGAAATAAATCTCCAAAAGTCACCAACTTGGAGTGTTTCAGTTTGCCATCTTAGGGAGAAATCAACACACATGGGTGTATGTCCTTTGTTGCTGAGATTTATTGATAAAAACAGTACAAAAAACCAACCATTTGTACACATATTTACAAATAATAATAAAAAGTGAGTGAGTACATTTCAACATTTTCAGCAATCACTCACAATCCTGGCACTGCCATGGTATCTGTAGTCTGCATTTACCACATGTGTATCTGTAGCAGTGAACACATCGCACAGTGGCATGATTGTTCTTGCATTTGTGTTTGACCTGACACATGGCTCTTTTTCCAGGGCTAGGTGTGGAGGGTTGTGTCCAAATGTACTTGGATTTTAGGTCGCAAGCCACCCAAAACTTGATCCCAAACTTGTCAGGTTTACTTGCAATATACTGCAGGAAACAGCACCGAGTCTTTGATGGGAAAAGCTGTTCATCAACGGTGATATGTAGACCAGGGTTGTAGCACGTGATGCAGTTGGTGACAAATGATCCCCACACACTGGAAATTGCAGCGAACTTTGCTCGATCACTGCGGGTGGACTTGTCATCAAAGCGTAGGTGTTGCATGATGTCTTGGAAGCGGTTTCATGCCATAGTTCCAATGATCTGTGGGTTTCCCAGGTTTGCTGACCAGCAGTCATTTACAGATGGAACCCTGTAAACCCCCCGCAAGATGACAATTGCAATAAATGCCATTAGTTCAGGGAGGTCCATGAACCAATGAACATGCTCCGTTTGCTGTGCATGTTGAATAGTCCATTCTTGAATGCTATGAAGCATGTCAAGAGTGATGAAACACAGGAAGCTCTGAAGGCGACTCGAGATACTTCTCCTGGCCTTAGCCGTTGGCTCTCCATCTGCAGCGTACGCTTCTATTGGGGTGAAAGGGAGACATGTCCCCACCTGTTCTTCACGCCACACTGTGCCATCTTTCGCTGTCTCAGTCCCCAAACAAGCTCTCTTTTTAGGTGGAGAAGCAGTCTCCTCATCTGCAGTGTGAACAAATTCAAATTGTGAGCAATGGGAAGGTCAAACAAAATCACAAATGCATGCATAGATACTAATTATAATTCCAGTATCTCCTCCTCTGTATCAGAATAATGTCTGAAATATCTTACTTACTAACTACATCCACTTACTTGTTTGAAATGAAATAGGAAATAACATGAAATGAAACTAACCGGAAGACTGATCAGACAGCTCTGAGTCCGAATCCGGCTGAACTTCTAGGTCTTCTCCATCCGAGTCACAAGGGTCGACTTCCCTCAGGATCATTTCCAAGGACTGCTGAGTGGTGAGTCTTCTCTGCATTTTCTTTCCTTGGAGAGGAGGTCCGTACACCAGAGAATTCTTCAGGGCAATGAAGGATTAGGCGAAGTGCAGTGAGATTGTATCATATATATAGGGCTTGGCTTCCTGATCAATGGTCCACTACCAAAAGGAAGCCAAGCCCTGTCACCCTTTACAACAAAACAAAATGTTGAAATGTACTCACTCACTTTTTATTATTATTTGTAAATATGTGTACAAATGGTTGGTTTTTTGTACTGTTTTTATCAATAAATCAATAAATCTCATACACCCATTTTCTCCCTAAGATGGCAAACTGAAACACTCCAAGTTGGTGACTTTTGGAGATTTATTTCCCTGGATGATTGAGAATGCATCAAGACGAACACAAAAGGAAGTTCACAGCTTTTAGCAGCTCCCCCACCCCCTCAATCACACACCCCCACTCCCCTCCAGAATTCCCAGGTAACAACCTAATTTACATATGAATGACTAGCCAATTTAGCTTCCACTTGGCTGAAGCTAAAGCTTAGCTAAAAGCCTACCAGCCATTTGGCTGCTCTCCGGGTTTTATAGGTAGAAAAGCCAAATGGCTGCTCTCTGGGAGTTTAAGTGCTCTAGAGGTCCCCTAGAGCATGAGAGCCAAAGGAGGACCACAGGAGGGGCAATCATGCTATCCACCTGGAAAAGAGCTAAGGGGGGCCCCAGATGGGGGGTCACCCAGCAGCCACGATGCAGAAGCCACAGGGGGCTGCAGCAACGAACCCGCCTATGCCAGAGCAGATCAAGCCCCGGGCTCAGAGACCTAAGATCTGAGGCCCCTCCACACCACGGAAGCGGCTTGACAGAGCCAGGGGTAAACACCCCCCCCCCCCCCCAGCCACCAGGAGTGAGCCAGTACACATCTGAGCACCCATGGATGGTTCCCTTTACTCAGGGGTGGAGACAAGCAGACCGCCCCCAGTCCTGCAGCAGCAGGGAGGCCCACCAGCCCAGATCTTGACCAGACAGCCAGCTTCTCCTCCCAGCCCCCCACCCCAGTTGGCAAACCGAGAACAGGTGTGTGTTGAAGACCCCGCGCCTCACTCCACCCACTCATATGTGGTGTTGATGCTGTTCTAAAATAGGTACTTCAGTGGCCTCCTCACTCATTAGATTGTAGACCAGTAAAGCAATCTTGGAATTTTTCAAGGGGAAATTTGTATGAGCAGCTGACAAATTTGCAGTGTTTGCAGGTTTCCAGCCTTATAAACAGGACATTTGCATAATGACTGAAACCAGCCCACTGAAGGAACAATGGGCTGGGAGGTCAGTTCCTTAATCTTAATTATGCAAATTCTCATGACCATTGATCAACAACCACTGATCAACAACCATTGATCAATGGCCACTGATCAATGGCCATGAGTAATCGGATCAGTATTTAAGATTTGACTCTTATAATCCACTGGAGCATAAAGTGGGTGTCATCAGGACGCTAGAACACAGAGAGAACACCATCCCCACAGACAGCGGCCAGGGAGGCAGAAGAACATCACACCAAGAAGGCCCTGAGTAAATGTAAAACATTGATCAATACGGACCAGAATCTCATCAGCACCTCGGCGAATTTATCCAACAAATAATTAACGCAGGTCTCAAGGCACCAGCAATGTGTACCTAATAAAGTGGTTGATGAGTGCATTTGTATAGTATATGCCTGTGTGCAATTAGCATTGCCAACTGAATGCTCATAATAAAGAGTCATTTTAATGTTACCACTGACAGTGTGCTACTGGCCTTGCTCTATTATACAAATCTGAAAAAAGTTTGAAATACTGTCATTAAAAAGATTAATGTAATGCTGGACAGTGTTCAGGAAAGTGAGAGAACTAGAGTCCTAACTGACAAATGTACAAACTATGAAATATGTATTATTGCATGATCTGTCTGAGAAGGAAAGACAAGCGTCGTGGGATCAGCTGCAGGGGTTGGTAAGGAGACATCTCTGCCATCGCTCCACCACACCAAGATGTTCCAGGATTTATGGAGTGAAAAATCAATGAAGGGTGGCTCACGGCTGATGACCCTGCAGCTACCCTAATGACACCATCTGAGGTGCAACGGGCAACTCAGTTTATCTAACACGCAGAAGCCAAGTTTCTCACCATACAATAGAAAGCACCGTTAGGTAACTGTGATACTGATTTGGTGCTACATAAGTATTGTATTGAACTGAATTCAAAATCCTGCTCCTCACATACAATAATTAAATAATCAGGCCCCATCTGATCTTAATGACCTTGTAGTACCATATCACCCTATTAGAGCACTTCGCTCTCGCTCTGCAGGCCTACTTGTTGTTCCTAGAGTATTTAAAAGTAGAATGGGAGGCAGAGCCTTCAGTTTTCAGGCCCCTCTTCTGTGGAACCAGCTTCCAGTTTGGATTCAGGAGACAGACACTATCTCTACTTTCAAGATCAGGCTTCAAACTTTCCTTTTTGCTAAAGCATATAGTTAGGGCTGGACCAGGTGACCCTGAATCCTCCCTTAGTTATGCTGCAATAGACGTAGGCTGGAAAAGATGCACTGAGTGTGCACTCACCGCTTTTCACTCACCATGTGTTATACACAGCTCTACATTTAATTATTATTTATTGTTAATCTCTTGCTCTCTTCCACAGCATGTCTTTGTCCTCTCTCCCTCACCTTCACCCCTAATCATGGCCGATGACTGCCCCTCCTTACTGGAGGCATCAACCTGTTAAAAGGGAGTTTTTTCTTCCCACTGTCACCATGTCTTTGCTGATGAGGGCTGATATGATTGTTGGGGCTTCTCTCTGCTATTGTAGAGGGTTTAGCTTGCAATATTAAAGGTATCGAAGTGACTGTTGTTGTTATTTGGCACTATAAATAAAATTGAATTGAAACTGTTTTCCACTGATCCCTCACGTGTTGCCTCTTTCTTTGGTATCATGTATATTGTCCCAGTATTCTCTTGTCCATTGTCTTTGTTATCCCTGTCAGGTGTGTTCCTTGTTTTCATGGAAGAGTTCATGTTTCCGATTTTTGTTCCTGACCTGCTTTTCTTTATATTTTTGTAAAAGCTTATCAATAAATCAGTTTTAAGTAAACATTTTCTTGCATATTATACATTTTCTGCAGAGAGTGCCACAGAGTTAGCGCTGGTGTAAAGAATCATTATTTTAGGACCAACTAGAAAATGGCTTTATGAAACTTTTTGTCCAGCATGAAGTCTTGAACTTCTTTAAATGTGTTATGGTAGCAGAGACCCTGGAGATTTGCTTCTATTTCTGTCTTCGTTTTTATTTGCCACAAAGGAACTTTTTTTTTTAAATAATTCAAAGTCTGTGCCATCACTGAATCTCCCCGTCCTCGCTGTGGATAATCAGAGTCTGTATACATGAACAGCGTTTCTAGGCCAGAACCTCCTGCTGCTAGCAGGCTGTTTTCTGTGGGCCTCACACTGGTTTTCTCAACACCTACTAGCTTATGATAGCATTGATAATGTGCACTGATATCATCAAGGATGATACTCCAGGATGTTTCCAGACAAATCTACATTACACTGGCCTCATCACATCCCGTGACCTCAACTCACATTTAAACAAACTTGTCTCCATCTATTAACCCACTCTAGGCACAGACAATAACATTAGAGGCAAAACTATTGCTGAGTTATGGGGTTGACAGTCAACAGAGATGTCTTGGACACTAAAAAGGTGAATAATTGAATTTATATTTAAAAAAATCTCAAAATGCTGTAAATGCTTATTGGACTTTGAGGTTATTTAGTGACAAAGAATTGTCACAGGTTATGGTGAAAAACCTACACCACTGGCCAATGTTAAAGCTTTATAAACTTTAAGTGTTCCCCAGCAGAGATGGGCAGTTGTAATCTGTAATCTGTTGGGCAGCAACAGACGTGTGCAGATCTGAAATATCTACTCATCCAGGAGAGAGTGCGACCACACAGAGTTTAAAGCTTGGAAGTCATCACATTACTTTGAGTTTGATTCTGTACAAAGTGACAAAAACATTAGCATCCACTGTACACTCTGCGTGGGGAGTAAACGTCTTTCTACAGAGAAAAATTAAACTTCAAATCTGAGCGAGCAGCGAGCACGCTGCCACGGGAATGTGACATTCACAGAGAAACCCCCACTGACATGACCGCTGTGGACAAACCTCCACCCGCCCCACCCCTGCTAAACGGGTGACAGTAGCTTTAAGAGTGACAGGACTCAGTGCTGCTGAATCTTTGATGTTATTTATTTTCTGCTGTGTGTTACTTGCGTCTATTTCAAAGAGTGAGTGTAAATACAAAACATTATTTTATTTATGTGCTGGAATATGCAGACAATAGGTTTAAATGTTAAACACAGTCAGAGAACGTTGCGTATAGTTTAATTTTTGCTTGATGCATAAAGTTAAAAGATTAAAACTAATAAAACAAGTTTTTAAAAATAGACTTTTCCATTTGATTCAATTTTATATGATGGATTATGCAGAAAATATAGAACTGGGCTGAAAGGTCTGTTGCTTTATGTATCGTGTTTTTTTAAAGTAACTAATTAAAATAGTAACTAATTACTTTTGAAAATAAGTAATCAATAAAGTAACGGGATTTCTTTCTTGGAGAAGTAATCAGTAATTAGTAACTAATTACTATTTTCAAGTAACTTGACCAACACTGCTCAGCAGCAGGGTGTTTTTGCGTCAGCAGTGTCAGCTGTGTCTTTTTTCAGTTTTATGGTCAAAATTCAACCTTTGAGTTTGACGTTGTGAGTCCCTCCTTTCTAGTCTATAAGCATCACCAGGTTTTTTTTCAGTTATTGTTTGTTATGTGAGAGTGCTTGAAGAATCATTTAGTATTTAAAGACAAATCTGGTACTCCCAAAAAATAAAGTTTACTTCTCTCATTTCCTCCGTCCAGCAGATCTGTTGCCCACCACTGATACTTCTGTCATGCACCCTGTGTGGACAGCTAGAGGCCACTCTACTGCATATTGACTTACTCTACAAACTCAGGCATTTAATTCTAAAGCTGTCACCTTTCCTTTGTTTCTCTCCTCCTGCCAAGTTCATAAAAGCATATAAGATGAATTTCAACTGCCACTTTAACACCATAACACAAGGAGTTTAGTAGAAACAACTGAGTTGTGTAATACACTTGTTGCCATGGTTTGAGAGCTGTTGACCTCTCTGCAGATGAAGCCAAATCCTTCCATTGACCTGGACACTCCCCAAAGTACCCATCTGCTGCTGACTGCCTGGCCATCTAAACCTTTCAGACAGAATGTCCAAAGAGCCTTTTCTAGCCACTCGACACAATAATAACAGTATTAGTTGATTATATTCAGGCAGCTGGAGGTACTGAGGTAATAGGCTTGTTTCTGACTGAGATCTGTATGTATGAAATTCTTTGCTTTGCTCTGACACTACAATGCACTCTGCACTGGACAAAGCAACTGTAATGCCTGCATGGCAGGTATAGTCTGTGTCTGGTATTGGGCAAACATTCTCTCCTTCCATTTGATGCTCCACATTTAGATCTGTAATGTTGTGTTAAAATACTGGAATTACTGACATAGAAATAGGATGTGGGGCACTGTTCTAAAAATCTGGAGGGTAGAGTTACAGGCTGGAGCCTCTGCACCATTATTTAACTTCCTGAGACATTGGCAGGATGCAATGGCTGCAGTTTTGTCCACCTGTACTGTACCTCCCTCCGTCCAACCGCACACTTTGAGTTCGCTATGAGCCCTTTCTGCCTCAGAGACTCCAGCACCTCAGCCGCCCACTGCACATGCTCCATCCAGGTGTCACTGTAGATGACGTCATCCAAATAGGCATCGGCATATACGGTGGGTGGCTGCACCACCTGACCCGTGAGATGCTGAAATGTTTCCAGGCTCCTAACAAGCCAAATAGAAGCGTGACAAATTGGTACAACCTGTATCTAGTGGAGAAGGCAGTGTTTTCCTTAGACTCTGGAAAGAAGGTGGTGTAGCTAGTAGCCCGTGGTCAAATCCATTACAAGCAATGCCTAAACAGTCCAGGAGCTCGTCAACCCAGAGCATGGGGTAGGTATCAAACTGAAACCTCATTGACCTTGCAGCAATCCACACAGAACCGGATAGACTCATCTGAACTCTAGAGCTATACCCAGCAACGTAGGGGTTCTATTACCCCAATTTCTAGCATGGCCGCCAATTCCCTCTAAAGTATTTGTTGCACATGTTCAGGATATCTATAGGACCAAGAGCACAGCATCCCCTGGATACCCAGCCAAGTTTTATCATATCTCATCTGTCCAACCATCGGGCTGTGATGAGCTGCCTGAAAGATCAGTTCCCGACATTGTTTCGGAAATGGTAAATGGACTGATACTTATATAGCACTTTTCTACTCTACCAGAGTACTGAAAGTACTACCAGTACAGCAAGTGCAACGTGTGGCATTCACCCATTCATTCATTTTTTTTCTATGCTTAAGTGCTCTTTTTCTAACATGCAGACACATTTTAGTAGCATCCTCAGGGATATTTGGCATACAGACTCAAACCACCAGCTTTCCACTTAGTAGATGACCTGCTCTACCTCCTGAGCTACAGCCACCAAATGGGTGGGTTCTTCTCTATTGCAAGTGTCATGACCAACTCAGCATAATCTGTCTCTAAGCAACACAAAATTTGGAAATGTCAGCACTACGTCAGAGCACACCATTTGATCATCAGTTTTAATCACCTGTTCAAAGTCTGAGCATGGAGTATCAGCCCAAGACTGGTCCGGTGGAAACTCTTCTGTGGAATGGTTCAGCTGTGCAGGAAGTGTGATTTTATCCTGGTGGAAGTAAAACAGCCAAAGTCAGAGGGAATTCATGACGATGTTTATCAAACGTGAAGCGCAGTTTGGATCTTCTTTTGCTGCTGGTTGGACAAAACCTGCAGCATCAGAATCTGTGAGACGTCGGCCTTCAGCGCCCAGCATGTCCACACTGGGTGAGCAGGGGCTGCGCTTTGTGTTTAACATCTTTGTGCTGAATCCATTCACCTGCTCTCATTTGCTGTTTAAACTGTTTGGTGGTTGTTGAAGGAGTTTTGTGAGGTTTAACCTGAATTTCTGGCAGAATTCGGGCAAAATAAATGAATAATTATAAATTGATTCAGTATTTAATGAATCAATATCACATTACTCAAACTAAAATCGATTTGAATCGGGGAAATCGATTTTTTATACCTACCACAATCAAGCACCACTCTGTTGCCCTGATTTCTTTCACCAGGGATGTGCTTGTGTAAACTTGCTTATTCCAGGTAAAGCTGGACTGTGCATCACATGCTGCCCATGTTTTGATGCCATATTTGGCAGGTTTGCTCGGCATATATTGACAAAATAGACAGCAGCCACGAAACACAACCAAGCATTGGTCAACAGTCACATGGAGGCCTAGATTGTACAGCAGGGGTAAACCCTGTATCCACTTGTCCCACATGCCCCTTATTGTCCTTCAAAGTACAATATTTTCAATCGATGGTGTCATGAAGAGCTAAAATGATGACTTGATGTCCTAAACATGGCTGACTGCGTATCTGGTGGGGTCTGGAACCATTCTGATCATATTTGCAGCACTAAGTTTATCCTGTTTTTGGAGTTGGGAAAGGGACCATATTACTGGAGGGGACTGTTTCTGCTGGTGGCTGAGAGACAACAGGAGGGTCAACACTCTCGTTCTCATCAGATGAGAACTGCAAGCCACACCGTGAGAAGCATCAAATTTCTCATGGGTGCAATGTCTTCAACATTTCACAAATTACCATGAGAGAAAGGCCTATGCACATAGACTTTGACCTCATCGTGTGTAGATCCCAAAGTAAAACTCTGTACAAAGGCAGAAAAATGTATTATTTTGTCAAATTTATGAAGCCGTACATGGTCCTCTTTTGTAAATCTCAATGAATGCACTTTATGGATCATCATAATAAGCTCATCACTGGACCCACTTCAGTTTGCCTACCAGCCTGGCATTGGAGCGGATGATGCCGTCATTCACCTCCTACATCGTTCCCTCGCTCACCTGGAGACCGCTGGGAGCACTGTGAGAATCATGTTCTTTGATTTCTCCAGTGCCTTCAACACCATTCTTCCCTCGGTTCTAAAGGACAAGCTGGAGAACTCAGGAGTGGACCATCACCTCACTACCTGGATCCTGGACTACCTCACCGACCGACCACAGTATGTGAGGACTCAGGGCTGTGTGTCGGACAGGGTCGTCTGCAGTACGGGGGCCCCACAGGGAACGGTTCTGGCTCCGTTCCTCTTCACCATCTACACTGCAGACTTCTCCCACAATTCCACCCAGTGCTTCCTGCAGAAGTTCTCTGATGACTCTGCAATAGTCGGCCTCATCACTGATGGGGACGACAAGGAGTACAGAGGTCTGACCCAAGACTTTGTGGACTGGTGCCAGCTGAACTACCTCCAGATCAACGCCAGTAAAACCAAGGAACTGGTGGTAGACTTCCGCAGGCACAAGCATTCTCCACTGCAACCACTGAACATCCAAGGTATGGACATTGAGGCTGTGGACAGCTACAGGTACCTTGGTGTTCATCTGAACAATAGACTGGACTGGACTCATAACTCAGACGCCCTCTACAGGAAAGGGCAGAGCAGGCTGTACCTGCTGCGGAGACTCAGGTCGTTTGGAGTGGAGGGCCCACTCCTGAAGACCTTCTATGACTCTGTTGTGGCTTCTGCTATCTTTTATGGCGTGGTCTGCTGGGGCGGCAGCATCTCTGCTGGGGACAGGAAGAGACTGAACAGGGTGATCCGAAGGGCCAGCTCTGTTCTAGGATGCCCTCTGGACCCAGTGGAGGTGGTGAGTGACAGGAGAACGGCGGCTAAGCTGTCATCCCTGTTGGACAACATCTCCCACCCCATGCAGCAGACTGTGACAGCACTGAGCAGCTCCTTCAGTGGGAGACTGCGGCACCCACGGTGTGGGACGGAGAGATCTCGCAGGTCTTTCCTCCCCACTGCTGTCAGACTCCATAATAAAGACTTTAACTGATCAAGCACACACATCCATACATGTGCAATAATACTAAGTGCAATAATCCTTTCTGTCATCGTTGTATTTTTACTCAGTTGTATATAGTATTTGTATTTGTATTCTATTTTTATCTTATTGTATATTTATTTTATTTTATTCTACTGTATATAGTATTTTATTCTATTCTGTACAGTTGTGTACTGTATTTATTCTTATTGTATTCTAATTTTTGCCTCATAACTTTTGCACTGTCCACTTCCTGCTGTGACAAAACAAATTTCCCACGTGTGGGACTAATAAAGGTTATCTTATCTTATCTTATCTTATATTGTTGACTTCCAGACCTTAAATGGATGTACACCCTTCCTTTTTCATGACTTATAAAATTGTTGTTTTCATGTCGCATAAATAAATATAGCTCTGAGAAACAGTGAGAACAAAGCACAATGTCACTGAGTGTGAAGAATAAAACACATGAACGTAAATATGTACCTGTGCATCATGGGCAGAAGAAACATGACTAAATTTGGCTACCATGATTTTGTTTTTGACTTTTATTTTATTTTATTTTATTTTATTTTATTGGTGATTATTATTGTTTTTATTTTAAAGAAAACAACAAAACAGTCATCCTGCTGTGCTCTCCAGATTATTTCATCTGAGCAGCTCCTTTGATAGAATTGAGCGCTACAGGTTGGTGGTAAATGGGCAGCAATGGTGGCCAAGTCATGTGGTCATCTGGACAAGGCATCTGGAACTGTGTTGTACTTTTCCCTCCTGTATTCCTCAAAGTGAATCCCTGTAGACATGCACTAGGTGTCTGGACATCAAGGACCCATAATAGTGTTGAATTATCTGTGAACACAGTGAAAAATTCCCATTCCAAGTAGTATCTCCATCATTGCAGGGCCAATAACACAGCATAATAGTTACCTTCTCCACTATTCAGGATTCAGCTCCATACACCAGAACATCCTCCTTGTTCCTCTGTCTTCTTCAGGCCCATGTCACTAACATCAGTGAAAACCACAAAGGGCAGGTCAAAGTTTACATGTTCTCGGATGGGTGGGGCGACCAGACAGTGCAGTGCAACACTCCTGTGTCCATTTCCATTTGCTGCTCCGCGTTTAAATGTATTCAGTCATTCAGCCATTTATGAGAAATTGGGGACAAACCGGTGCTACCATCTGGCCACGCATAGGAAAATTTGGAATGTCTTGATGATGCAACTGGGAATTCAGCCACTTTCTTAGTTTTATCCAGATCCACCTGAATACGGGCACCTTGTCACGCCTGCAGTTAGTGCAAAATGCGGCGGCACGATCTTTAACCGGTAGTAGGAAATTCGATCACATCACTGCGGTTCTCGCTTCCTTGCATTGGCTTCCCATTGAATTTAGGATTCGTTTTAAAGTCCTTTTATTGGTTTTTAAATCTTTAAATGGTCTGGCTCCTGTCTATTTATCTGATTTGCTGAAGCCACATGTTCCTCCTCGCTCGCTTCGTTCAGCTGAGCAGCTGCTGCTGTCGGTCCCTAAGTCGCGGCTGAAATGCAGAGAAGACCGAGCATTTTCAGTTGCGGCTCCGATGCTCTGGAATAATCTTCCCCTCCAAATTAGACAAGCGTCATCAGTGCAGGTCTTTAAGTCCAGATTGAAAACCTATTTTTATTCCCTGGCTTTTAACTCTGTAGGAAACTGACACCTTCTTATTTATTTTATTGTATGTAATGATTTTATGGTATTTTTAATTTGGTAGTTGTTTTGATCTGTGTTGTTCAGCACTTTGGTCTGCCTGGTGTGTTCTTAAAGTGCTATACAAATAAACGATGATGATGATGATGATGATACCTGCAGCTGACACAATGCAACCCAGGAATTTGAGGGATGTTAAGAAAAAGTTAGCTACAGTTTTTGAAAAATAAACGGCCTGGATGTCCTCCTTCTGCTCCTATGATAAAGAATTGATGATGTCATAGGTAAGAACTGGGTTGGAAGTGCATTTTTAGACTGTTAGCCATGAGCTTAAATTGGTATAATTTCCAGGCCACAGACCTTGATTTGGCTTTTCTATCATCCTTTTTTTGGCACAACCTCACGTGTCTGAATTTACAGTTATGTTTTCATTTTGACTACTGTATTAACAACATTGATCTAAAATCAGACAAAAAACATAAAATCCGAGTAGAAAAAGTTATATTTTTACTGTAACAACCACAAACATGTTTATTGAATCATATTTCATAACTTTAAATGCAAATATAAATTGTTTTAAAATCATATGCACAAGTTTTGGAAACAAAGTTATTTGCAGCCATTTACCTTTTACCCTTGCTTTCTGATTAGTTAATTCCTTTAATTCTACCAATGCTAAGTGTAAAAATCATACAAAATATGCAATTTCTGTAATAATGTCTCAAGAGAATACACTGCTTAAAAAAACCCCTAAGAGTTGCTTATTCCATACCTGTTGAAATTTGACATTGATAAATGCTATGAAGTAGTTTCCAGTCCAGATGAACTGCCATTCCTGGATAATGACACGTCCCAGATGTTATCTTCACTTTAAATAGATTGTAAGCAAATCTTTCTAATTATGTCTCTGTGGGCTAATTTTCTCTTCCCACGTTGATTTCACCTTCCTCTGTCTCTTCTTCACTCTGTTGCTAGGACAGTGTTTCTACAGCACCAGATGTAGAAACACTGTCACGTAAAGCAGTTTCACCCCAGTTCTTTTTATTCCTCAGGCCTCCAGAGACGACACCGGAACTCAGTAGTTGCCTCACAAATCCTTTATTCATCTTCACTCATGCATCTTCTAGAAGGGAGATGTACATGGCCCGGCAGTGCCTCTGCAAATCTCAACTTCCTTGTCTGTTACAAACAGTTTTATAGAAGCGACCCCCCTCCTGCCGGTCATAAAAAAGGGCTCCCCTCACCCAAGCTACACCAAGCTTCTTTACAAAACGTGGTTATCAGGTTACAAGCACTGAGACCCCCACCCAGTTATCCCTTTTAGAATTTCCCCTAAGCTATAGCTTCTCTTTGTTCTACTTTCACAGCCCAAGGTGGGGAAGGGTCTCCTAAAAGTCTACTCCTAACTTTATGACATGTTGAGGCCTTTATTGCATCCAGGGCAGTGTCAGTGTCTCTACAGTACTCTACATTCTATCCAACACATTTCTAAATCCTAAAGTGAGCTACAAATATCTTTCGATTTGAGTCTGTGTAGCTTCAGATCCGTATCAAGGTGAACATCTTTAGCCTTTCAACTCAAACAGTCCTAGCCAGAGCAATTAGCCACACTAAAGCAGGCCCACAAAGACCTGCCCACAGTAACTTTAGCCCTGAGAGTAATTCAAATAAAGCTTACATTTAAACTGATATTGAAAGTGGGTTTTTCAGTGAAAATATGCTTTACTGCTAACAGAAAGTGCTACCGAATTTGAGATTACTTAATTAAAATCGCTACATTTTGTTCTGCTCCATGTTGTACTCTAATATGATCTGTGATTACCTCCATTACATGTGACTATTCAGTCACATATGAATACACTGTCTTATTCAGTTTATGCCATTTTACCATATCATGACTCTTTATGATTTCGACATGATGTCTTTTTAACTCCGTACCATAGGAATATGTTTTCTTACTTTCCTTCATGACTCTGGGATTGTCACAATATACTCAATATAAAGTCATACATACTAAAGTCAGACATTCTCTGGAAATTACTGTCTACTTAGTGTTTCACTCACTCTCCCCTCACAACCTCCTGCTCACACAGACACACATCATTTAGCATAAACAGGCCACTCTATAGTGTCGTGTAGGGGTGTGTGGCAGGCAGAGAGGACCCGAAATCCAGGATTTGGCAGACTGGCTTAACTGAACTCAAACTGCTTTATTGCTGGAGCTCAGGAACAAAATACAAAGCCACAAGACACACAGCCAAAAGAAAAAACTAGAACTTACCAATTACATAAGTCAGCAAACTGACATGTGTGTGCGCACATACACACAAGGAGGGAATGACAACAACGTGAGAAAGAACTGAGGGAAACTGAGGACTTAAATAGACACGAGGTTATCAAGGAAATAGACACAGCAGGGGAAAACAAGGCACAAGCAAACAGAATCAGTTAACAAGCAAGAAGGAAGCAAAACTAAACACAGCACACATAGGACATAAGCCTATCAAAATAAAACAGGAAACAGAACTTGACAGGCCAAAGTAAACAGAAAGACAAAACGGATTAAACATGGGAGATATCACAGAAACACAGAGTAGGCATGGGGAACACAGGGGGGCAGGAACCAGTGGATAACTAACCAGAGCAGAGTGAAAACATAACCTAGGCAAAGATAATAGCCGAACTGAAAACTACAACAATGCCAGACCGAAAAAATCAAACAGACAACTGAGTCCAGAAAATGCTGGCTACAAAACCCAGGATCATGACACAGAGACTCTCAGTGACAGGCCTGCATTCAAATAACTTATTCATTACACTGGTTAAACTCATACTTTTATATTCTGATCAATATTAAATATGATTAACTATCAGCAAAATCACATGTAAATTATCCGTCAGTTTGGCTTTGATGAGGCGCCTCTTTCTCCCTCATCTTATCTTTCCTGTTTGGCTTCTCATGTCCTTGTTCTGAGGCAATGTGTCGTCCAGCCTGGAAATATCGAGGTCTCTATTCATGCATGTTCTTCCACTTGTTTAATTGCAAGTAATTTAACACACACACATCCAAGACAATTTGCTTGTGTGCCAGGCAGAGTAAGGCAGTAACAGTAAACAGTAAAAATATCGCGTTACTGTAATTCAATTTCCTTTTTCCAGTAACGAGTAAAGGATTACTATTGGAAAGAAAGTAATTAGATTACTGTTACTTTCCAGTAAGCAGGCTGCGTTGCTAAAAGGTGATTTTGTTTGTGAGAGTGTCTCATCATGATAATATGAGCGTGGCACGTCCGTGGTAGCAACAAACACGTGTGTAGATCAGCAACAGATAACACGGAGCGCAGTGTCCGATTTCCACTGTAGGCTCAGAGTCATTGCGACGCATCGCAGACAAAATACCGACTAAAAGCGGTGCTACGACTGCGGTCGTAATGTTGTGTCATATGCAAATCTCAGTGTGCAGGCGCCTCCCTGACTGGTGGATCCAGAGGATGGACCATACGGACTGGCTAACCAGCTGGAGACAGCTTATATGATGACAGCGCCATGGACGGCCAGCCATTCATCCTCAGGTTATCCCAACCAGCAGACCTTCTGTAACATGCCCAATGCTGTTCACCTGCTACAGGAGTAAGGGTGGACTGCCTTTTTGTTTGATTATAGTTTTCTCCTGTTTTTCATACTTAGGGAGGCAAGTTGCTGTCATTTGGTTTGATTCTTTTGATTAGGTAAGTTTGGTAAATCCTCGAGACAGGCTCCTTTTGTTTGTTGTTTTGGCGTTAGGTCCACCCCAAAACTTTAACCAGCTCCTTTTGTGTCAAATAATCTTACGAATCAACCCACTGTAAATAAATCATTATCAAACTTTACCAATTGTGTGATGTGGCTGCTTGGGGTCTGACGAGGATGGATCACCCTTATTTTGTGGTCGGGCCATAGATGGGCCATAACAAGCTGCCAGAGAAAGTCATTTGCAGGATGACTTTGTTTCCACCACTGCTGACATCTGGATGGTGAATAATAAAAGTTTTATGGGTGTAACAGTTCACTGGATTAATTCCAATTTACAGCGCAAAAAAGCCGCCCTAGCATGCAAGAGACCTGGAGGCAGCCACACCTGTGACGTAAGTGGAGCAGAGATTGAAGAAATCCATTGATCATATGGGCTGCACAGCAGAGTCGTTGCCACTGTAACGAATAATGCATCCAACTTTGCCAAAGCATTCAGAGTATGTCAGCCCTGTGATTTGGAGCCTGAATGAGGAACTGACTTTTACTGATGTCAAAGAAGCTCTTTCAGCCACATCTGTTGATGGACAGGTTAGCCTCCCTCCACACTACAGATGTGCATCGCACACAATTAACTGATTTCAACAAGCGATGTTGACACCAAGGCTGTATGTAGGAGTAGCATTGCAAAATGCTCTGTTCTTCGGACTAAAGCAAATCGATGGACATTAGTCTCTGAACAGGTGGAGGGAGCTAAGTGTACCCACATCCACAAGGTGGAATTCCCTGCACGAGGCCATTTCCAGAACCAACACATTTACCTTGAATGAACTTAATCCCCTGTGTGTAAAACTGGGAATCAAGTGCCTTAATTGATGGAAGTACCAATTCTTGAAAGAGTACTGCACTGTGACGAAGCCCCTGACAGCAGCTCTCGACATCTTACAAGAGGATAAGTGCACATATGGGGCTTTACCATCCACACTCACAAGCCTGATGTGACCTTGACCAACACTGGTGTCAGGTGACTCTTGGTTCAAATAAAGAGGAAATGTTTACAGATGTCTTTGGAGATGAAAACACTGTGGTCCATAGAGATTTTGTGCATTTTTGTGTGTGTACAGTACTATCGAAATGTAGTTGTGCAGAGCGGAGACATACTTATTTCAGGGATTCAGTTATGACCAGCTCTCCTGATGTGCTCGCCTCAAAGCTTGATGCTCTTTTTATGAGCCAAGAGAAACTTTTACTGCATCATCATTTGCTTCCCCTTAAACTACTCACAGCTGGGTACATGTATATTACACTGTGTTCGATCTCTGTGAGACAGAGGGCTGCTGGGCTCATGGCGCTCTACTGGAATGGAAGAAGTGGAGCATCTTCTTTTGGCTACATTCTACGACCTTTACAAAAAAGCCTTTAATGCATATAATTCACTCCTAAAATGAGGAGAGAGAAACCCAAAAAGAGACTCTGAGGGTCGTTGAAATGAGATGCTGATGTTCTGGGTAGTTTGTTTGTCACTGTTCTCCTTCACAGACACGCCCATGTAAACCATTCATGGCTCTCTCTTCCCTTCATGCATCATTATTGACCCGTGAGCCTCCTACAGGAAATAATCTTTAAAAAAAACAATATTAATACAGCAAAATGTGATTCTGAAGCAGAATCATTTTTCCATGCCACTTTAACAGTAACTGTGCCATACAAGTGGAAACGAGTGGAAGGTGGAATAGGTGCGATTAAAAATGAAGTCAGGAATCAATCTCTATCATAAATAACTGAGCAGAGCAGTGCAGAACCAAATTAAAAGCACACAGTATTATTAATGTATCACAGAGCAAATTTACTCACAGAAACACAATTAGGTTCCTGGACAGTGTGGCAAAAACAAGACTAGAAGACCGTGATCACTCTGACATGCTACAGCGCTACATGCTACTGATGAGATTGCAACTCATCAGTAGCATCAAAAAAGGAAGCTTTGAAGATAACAAAGCCTGGATTTAGTTGGAAGACACACATTAGCTTATTCTGCCGTTTGACTGAGCTGCATGTATGATAACGTTCCATCACATAGGGCTTGTCTCGTCCTCTTGTCTCGACTGTGAGCATCAGCATCTTGTTCCCCTCCAGTGTCCACTTCCCCTAACGACGTTGTGCGTTGTCCCCAACATGGGCAATCATGAGGATAGTTATGAACTCACAAAGTTAATCCCCTGCACATTCACATGAAAGAAGTGGTCTTTGCAGCATCCAATAAATCTGAAAGGGTTTCACTTTTTAGATTTCTTCCCCAGAAAATGATCCCTATGAGTGCCACCGTCATGGTGCAGGGTCGCTGACTCAGTGTTTCTAGTTTTCTTATGTTCTCATTTTAGTTTTGTTTAGCGTCCTTGTTCTTCCTGTTTTAATCCTTTGTATTTCTGGTTGTGAGTTCTTGTTTGTTTAGCCTGTTTCCATCTTTCCCTCCCTTAACAGGTCATCGTGTGTGTTTAGTTCTGTCTCCGTGGTCATTCCCCATTCTCCATGTCGCAGTTTGTTACTCTCTGTGCTCCACGTTCCCTCTTTCTCCCCAGTCAGTCATGTCTCAGACATGTGACAGTAACATGTTGCTCCATGTCTCAGCGACAAGTTGAACTCTTCGTGGTTCCCGTTTTACTTTGACAGTCTCCTGTCCCGTGCTCAGTGCTTTTGCTTCCTCTCTGTCTCGTTTTGTCCCAGCTGTGTTTCCCTTCTGTTTTCCATCCCCTTATTACTCCCTTGTGTGTTTAAGCCCTGTCTTTTCCTCTGTCCATGGTCGTGTTGTACAGCACATGTCGCTGTGTGTCTCCCTGTGCCTTTGAGTTTTTGCCACAGCGTAATAAAATTGCCTTCCTAAGTTCATCCCTCTAAGTCTCATAGTCCTGCATTTGGGTCCTTCATGCTGCCTGCCACGGCACTAGCCCTGACAGCCACTTCCTCCAGAGTCATTACCACATGTGATTAAGGACATAGGACAGGAGATGACTGTTAATCTGGTGATGTATCACAGACTGATGAAGTAAACATTTTAATTCCAGTAAATTATTTTATCACTAAGTGTGCTCTCTGTGTTGCTGCCTGCGTTTTTTTTTCTTTTTTCTTTTCCGCCTGTCCCGTTTGGTTCTTTTTCATCAGAATTATTGTCTAAAGGCAAAGAAAGATGGCCACCGGCTTTACTTTACCAAATGGACCATCCCAGCCTCGCTGTATTGGTCCATTTGATTCACCTTTGCTTTTATTGTTTATTTTATTTTCATTTGCTGAACACGGGACAAACTTGACTGGGGAAAGAAAGAGGGAAAGAAAAACAGCGAGGAAGAGGGAGGGGGATAAAGGGCAAAAACCAACAAAACAAACAGACAAAAAATACATCGATCAATCACCTGGATCACCTGTTAAAAAAAGAAAAAAGAGAAAACAAGCAAAAAAAAAAGAGAGCAATATAATAAACAACACCATCGCGATGATATATGGGAATATAACAGTAAATACTAAATATTAAACATTATTGTGCAGCACATAAGATCAACAGAACACAGTGTGCTTTGAGGTAGGAGCCAAAAAGGGTGTAGTTTGTGGGTGTGAGCACCCGTGTGTACACCTGTGAGCATGGACGCGCTTGTTTTTAAAAGGTTCCTTCATGTAATGATCTGCTAGAGGGTGTGGGGGGGCCGCAGCCCCGTCCTCCAGGGCATGAAGCAGGTATGGAGGAGATCAAAACTCCAGACATCCAGAGGCCCCCAGAACACAAGAGACCAAGGAAGACCAACAGAGGGGCAGCCGCGCCACTGTCCCAGAAAGAGCTGAGGAGAGTCCCAGATGAGGGCTCACTCAGCAGCCGCGGAGCAGAAGCCAGGGGGAGTTGCAGTGACGCGCCCGTGAGCTCCGCCGGCAGCCAGCCGTGCCTGAGTGACCGAGACCCAGGCCGAGAGGCCGGGGGCACCCCACCCCCGAAGTGGCCCGAGCGAGCCCCAGGCTCCAGGCCCCGACAAGTAGCCACCAGGAGTGAGCCGGTGTGTACCTGGACGCCCATCCCCAGACACAAAGAACCACTAACGCACCGACACCTGAGGGAGTCCGCCACTGGCAGGGGAAGTGGTGGCGGGGGGAGATAGGCCTCCAAACCTTGGAGGACCTGAGATGTCCCCAGAGAGGTGGCGTCTGATACCCAACCTGACATATAGACACAGACATACAGGCACACACAGATACAAACATCCATTCCCACCCTCATGCTGTCTGCTTTTAAGGTGAGGCTGGATCTGTTTAAGCATTAAAGCTAACTGTCCTGTCTAATTGATGGAAATCACTGCAGTTTGTCGCAGATCAAAGTGAAATCAGTTTAAATGAACACGTATTCTTGGTACATTTTCTGCGTACCATGACAATCTCTGTGGAGCAACCAACTGAATGAAGCACAAACTGTGCACTGCATCATCACAAGAACAAAAATGAAGCAATTTGGTGATTTAGGAAATGTTGTTTTTACATGATTCTGATCTACTAAGTGTCATTTTTACACAGCTGGAAAAACAGGAACATACTAAGACTACCTGTTCAATCAGTCAAACTGATTTCACTTTGATTTGCCACAAACTGCAACAGTTTCTCAGGCTGTGGGACAGGAAGCTTTAACGTTTAAATGGATCCAGTTTAAAGTTTCATAGCTTAAAACAAACAGCAGCACTGAGAGCACTCTCAGTGATAAAATAATCAACTGGATTTAAAATGTTTGTTTTACCGCTTCATGCATTAAACCACCATGTAATGATTTCCTGTAGCATTAATCTCTCGTTTGCCACAATGTTGCATTTTACTGTTACATTTTTTATGGCCTTTAAAAATTTGTAATAAGCATTTTATCATCATGATAAAAATTAAATAAAAAGAACAGAAACCACAATGCATCCAATAAAGATATAAAAATGTGTATACACAATGTACAATACCAAAAATATTTAAAAGATCTTACAATGCCATCAGGTATTTCCATGACGAACTCTTAAAGAGGCGCTTTCAGTATTAGCTGTAGTAACGACAGCATGACCCTGAACTAAAACACATGAATCCATAAGAAATACAGAGAAAATATCAAAGTTATGTTACACTGTAATACTTGGAATTATAGGAAAAGATGAATGTCCAGTTCTTCGTTAAGACCTGTTGGGGCCAAAATGTCCAGAGTGAAAATCCAAGAAAGTTCAGGCTCTAAAAGTAGAGCATTGATGTCCCCTCGTCTTTTTGGAAGTGTGCATGCTCAGTGCCAATACAACAAAGACAAGACAAACTGGGATTCATATGGTTAAAAAGGTTGGCAGCTAAACCTGACTGATGATTTCTAATATGACACCTATGTTCTGAAATTGTGCTTTTCAGAGACCTGGATGTTTTACCAACGAACGCCAACCCACAAGGACATTTAATCATATATATCACTGTGCTGGGTTTACATGAAATCATCCCCAGATTCCACAGCATTCAGCCACAGAAGATGGCAGCCATGACTTTAGTCAAAGTGGAAGATTGAATGACAGAAGTGATCTTAGTACTCGTGTTTGTCTTGTATCGAGTGCTTTTTAAAAATTCTAATTGTCAGTCAAAAGATTGTTTTAACACTATTTGTCTTTTTATAAAGCTTTGTTCTAAATCTGCTGTTTGCTCTTTAAAGTCACTATTAAAACTACATATGTGGTGGAAATGAGACATGGGAAGACTTTTTAAAGATGTAGGACGATATGAAAGCCCATGTGAAGGTTTTCTGTACAAGGAAAAGTAGTACCCAAGAAGTCCTTATTACCATAATTGCCTACTATTAATTGTGCATTAAAAACATTTTTGCATTCATAAATCTTCTTCCCAAAATCACCTGCTCCTGTCATCAGTTGCATTGTTTCACGAGTTGAAGCTGAATAAAACATGAGCTATATTTGCATCACTGAGGAAACACTGAGTCCCATCTTATAACCAGGCAGAGTCCTTCTCACGGTCAGAGACCTTCAGTATCTTCATTTCCATAAAATCCCTTTTGGTTTGAGTACGGTTGCACATTTTGACAACAGAATACAAAATGACATCCAGCAGAGCCACTATTACTGGATGTTGGCATTCTTATGTGCGCTAGCCTTCTTGGCAGTTTAGCCACAGCCAGTTTGTTGATGATAGGCAGGCTTGAGATACGCTTTGGCGTGGGGTGTTGAGAAAAGAAAAACACTAAAAGTTCTGCTTTCTCGCACAGAGTAGAGCTATTTGTTCTGTTCACATCTTTAAAAGTAGGCTTCCTCGAGGACTGTTAACAAAAGGACTTGGCAATGTACAGAAGTAGTGCAGTGTGCTTGGATGAAACCTTTTGGATTCTGATTACTTCTGGGACAAATGAATTAAAATATTTACACTACTGCTCCTTGAGTTGATGTCCAAGGCTCCCAAAGGTTACAGCCAGCACTTCTTCCACTAAGGTGGCAACTTCTTCTCTCTTCAAATCCCATTACAGAAATATGAGTTCTTTCCAAATCTTCCAGAAAAATGCATCCCTGCTTCTTCAAAGATATGACATTCAGTAACTAAGTCCTAAAATATAGGACGGCTTGCCGGCATAATCTGATGAGCCTGCCTATCCAGTACTTTCCATATTCAGTCACAGAGAGCGTCACTGCGTGGCACACTAAGAAGAAAAATGTTTAAATGAGGTTATCTGTACAATGTCTCTCTGCTGTCCAGTGATTTGACTTTGCCTGTGGAGAAGCTGCTTGTCTAAGTGCTGATAAAATCCGGATATAAAACCTGACACTGAAGATGAATGTGTCCCACAGCCACGCCAGCCTATCAGTGGTGAGCACAGACGACAACACGGGCCTGGGAAACGTGTCAGCGAGCTATCTCTGCGCTTCTTCCAGGCTCTCTCCTGCCCTCTTCGCTCACAGGCAGAAATGAAGTCGAAAAGGTTTGTGGCAACGATAAAAGGCGAGGGTGACTGGCAGAGATGGGAAACAGTAGAAACTCACTTTGCTGTTTGCCTGTTTTCGCTTGTTTGTTTGTGCACTGCCTCGAGCGCTCTTACAGACTTTATAACAGGTATGCAGACACTCACTGCGAGGATGGGGCATGTGCGTTGCTGACCTATTGAACAGTCGCACTCTGTAGCCAAAAGACCTAAAGATGGCTGTGTGACAAATGCTGGATCTGAAAAAGTATTAGTCCAGAGCAGAAAACCATGATCTTCAAACATGTATTAGAATACAAAGGCATGCTCCTCAGAAAGGCGCTGTTGGAGGATTGGTGCCAGTCAGTTCACACTGGCCATGGCAGGAAAGAACACCACAGCCATTTAATTATACTGTGGTCTGGTGATTCTTACATTCTCATTAATGCACCTGTGAGTAGTTTCATTAGGATGAATGTGATCAGCTTTTCCATTGATTTGCATTCACCTTTTCTTTTTACGGGATAAAACCACTCAAATCACCCCACAACATCATAGAGCCACCAGATCCCCTCACTGATATCCATAAATCCAACTTCCACGGACTCTTTCTGCAATACCTAAAATCCAGAGTTCTCCAAAATGGGTTTAAGTGCATCCTCTATGTCAGTCTTTTTGTAGAATGCTCTTCTTAAAAATTAAATGTGATGATTGAGACATTAAAACAAAGAGGGACAAATGCAGTACTAGTGCTACATTATGTAGGTAAGTGTGCGAGAGAGGATATGTGGCATGACGGGTAAACTAAACACTGCTGAGCCTACAGACCCACAAACCCCGCTGCCCAGTACAGTAGATGAAAGTACGACCACCACGGGCCTTTTTTATTATCACCTCTCAAAACTGTTTAGCTTTGGCAGGTGGCAGCATCTCTCATCTCTACTTTTATAGAGCACAAATACTCTGTAGTTTCTTTCATCTTGGTCTCTTTGGTAAAATGTGGGTCGTTCATATGAAGCCGTAAACAGTAAGGAGCTTTGTCTTGTACTTAATCTCCTCCCTTCAGCAGCACCGCTCTAAATCCTGCAGTGATTGTGCACACTTGGTCCTCATGATTATCGTCAGCATTTCACACGTTAACTGATGCTATATGAAATGTTTTAAATGCCTAAATAAATTAGCATTGACGCAGAGCTGCTATGTGTTCATGAACTCTATGCTCTGAAAAGCTGTGCTGAGAAATGTATGCAAGTCCGAAAATAATCAATTAACTAATTAAATCTGAAATCAAAGTCAAGAAGAAAATTATTAGGGATTAGGAATGAATGCAAACGTATTATCTTCTGGGTTTGTCATAGGATTTATTTATTCATTTAAGGAAGGTGGAGAAAATGAAGTCAGGTATTATTTTTCAGGCATAATTCTTTTGGAAACAAAATGTAAAAAAACACCTTTGCCTTGCTGGAAACAAGAAATGAAGACACACAGAAAATGAAGCAATCACATTTCAGGCCCAGAGACAGTGACGACTCTGTAAGCAACAAGCACAGAAGAAAAAAACAGCTGAGACGACCTTGTTGTTGAGGATGTGAGGCTATGAAAGGGGAGGAGACTGAGGAGCTGCGGCACCAGCCTCCTCCAGCCTGCTCCAGGGTTCCCCCATTAAAGCCTGCTCTGCAAGCAGATGGAGTCAGTTCAGGAGTGAGGACGACTCACAGCCTCTTTACTGGATCACACTGAGCAGAGGAGGATTGTCTCTGACATTTCAAAAAGGCATCTTAGACGAAGTGTATGACAAGAACAACTTCAACTTCACGATGTGTCCACATCCAGACGACCACAGAAGGTGATACTGTGTTAGAATGACAGACCTGCATCTGAAGCTTTTCCAGTGACTCCTCCGAGAAGCTACAGTTCATAATATGAGGATATATACTTCGGGATAACAGCACTGACGCTAATATTAACCATTCATTATTAAATTAAATTATCAGATTAAAAAGTCACCTAACGAATGTAAGACAATTACTTGTGTGTGTGTGTTTGTATTGTACATCAGTGAATAAGGGCCAATGTGCCTGCTACTCTGGGTATTTCACAGGTGACAGTGAAGAACCTGAACATGGCTCAACTCAAACTGCTGATGTTTTCTTTATTAGATTTTTGTACGGTTCAAATGAACCTTTCGATAACAGGAGTACGATAATAAGACGAGTCACATGACGTAGTTTACATCACCACCACCCTAAGCTGAACGGTTCCCTTTGGAACAAAGATTAGAACCATCAGGTTCAACTTTTTAGTATTCATCCAAGTAAGAGGTGTAATACAGATTTACATTTGCAGATTTACGGTGCCCATCCATTTACTAATAGTTTACTCATTTATGAAGTTATTGTTTAACAACCAATCAATTAACAATGGTTACTAGTTTCCTGAATTACGTGCTGGGGTATGAGCCATTTCAGTCATATGCTGGCAGGCCAAAGAGCTCCGGCTCAAACTCCTCCATACTCCTTAGTCGCAGCGTAGCCTCCTGGATAAGGCTGCGGTCCAGGTTGTCATCGGGAATCATGACCACCTGCATTCCTGCTGCCAGTGCTGCCTTTACACCATTGGGAGCATCTTCAAACACCAAGCACTGGGCAAAGACAGGAGAAAAGAAAAACAGTGATATTATCCTATATACTCACCTGGATTTCCCCTCCTCAGATGGCCGGAGCCGATACCACAAACATGAGAGAAAATTATATAATTATATAAAAGTATAATTAATTTTTTCTTTGTGGCTTGACTCTGCTTACCCCTGTCAGGTAGAATATCCATTTATTTTTAAGAATAATGACCCTGATGAGCCATAATGCAGGCTAAAACTTCAAACATACTGCAGCTGCCAGTGCTCCCCCTCAGCCTCCCCGTAGATTCAGTTTTATTTAGATAGCGCCAAATCACAACAGCCACAAGGTGATTTTAAGTTACAGACTCTACAATAATTTATTGCTTTTATTTCATGTCACTAAGGATTACCCAGAAGTTCTTCATCTTTTCCTATTTTATGAAAATGTGATGGTTATACAACAATATCAGGGTCCATGACAGACTCAATGGTGCTCAAGTGGTTGAGAATCTGCCTGCTGTGCTACTGTCTGTCTGTCTGTCTGTCAGAATGACCACCTTCAAACTGTGAGGAAAATGACACCGTCAGGTGGGAGCCCAGTTTAGAGGTAGTGGTAAACAAAGATCGTGGGTTTTCACTGCACTGTGGGCAGCTGCATGATGACGTGTGATGCTCAGCAGCGGTTCTGCTGAGTTAATGCACTGTGGAATCCACTATGACCAAACTGCTCTGACAGCGTCATCAGTTTCACAGTAAAGCTGATGTTTGTGCATGTCCATGGTGCAACTGCAGAGCATATATGCAAGTGGTCCTGACATGACTTCTAGGGTGGTATGTGAAAATACCAGCCGCACAGGAGTCAAGACAATCCTGTGTAAGTCAGTATATTTGTTTTAACGAATTGGACGCTATCAACACACAGCCCACAGGAGCAAATGCATCTATGATCACATCTCATAGAGCTAGAGGTTGAAATTTCTACTGTGGGCACATTTTATTTTTAAGCAATAGAAAAAAGACAAAATACAAACAAATAAATATAACTAGATCTTCTGAATTTACCACAGGAAATATATAAGAAACTTCTTTTTCCATTTTCTTTTCAAACAGGCTGGAACTGAACATAGCAATAATAGCTGAAGTATTAATAATAACACACAAAACAAGATGTAAAAACATTTTTAAAAAAAACACGCAGACTAACTGCCTTTAAAAAATGGTTTATGCACATGTTCAGCAAGGACACTGTGGCAGCTGCGGCCTTCACTGGGAGGTCGTTCTGCTTTCACTGTTCAATAATCACAGGAGAGAAGCAAACAGTGGTAAGAGTGCAGCACTGTCAGGGTTAGGAGGAATATTTAATCCCAACTATTCAACGAGATTTAGCTGGAAACAGAATGACATCTGTGCAGATGTAGACACAACAAACTACCTACTGCAGGGGTGGGCAACTCCAGGCCTCGGGGGCCGGTGCCCTGCAGGTTTTAGATGTGTCCTCGAACCAACACAGCTGATTTAAACGGCTAAATTAGCTCCTCAACATGTCCTGAAGTTCTCCAGAGGCCTGGTAACGAACTAATCATGTGATTCAGGTGTGTTGACCCAAGGTGAGATCTAAAACCTGCAGGACACCGGCCCTCGAGGCCTGGAGTTGCCCACCCCTGGCCTACTGCCATGCCAAAATATATGTTGGAGGTGAACTATTTAAACGCAGCTGAAATTAAGCCCATGACACTTGACCAGTAAAGTGAACACTAAACACAGACTTGCAGCAGAAAATCAGTACAATCAGCACAGTTAATTGATCTTGTTCAAGATTTATCTAAAACGTTGTCAGAATTAGAAAAAGAAGTGTTTTGTGTGAGGGTGCACTGATCTTCACCTTCAACTGTTAGTCCTCGACTCATCCAAATGAATATTTCTATAATCAAATTCCCTCAAGACATTCTGTGTAACTCTTCACAAAAAAGGGAATTCTGATAGCACGCACACGGACCAACAAAATCTGAGAAATTCATCCTTTAGTCAAAATAAATGTCAGCAACAACAGACAAAGTTTTCAGTTTGGCACAGAGATGCACTGTTTGCTCTTCTGCCTCCACTCATGTGGACTCGAGTGACATCCCATTCTTAATCCATAGGGTTTATTATGATGCTGACCCACCCTTTGCAGCTATTACATCTTAAAGTCTTCAAGTAAGGCTTTTCCACAATATTTAGGATGTATGGGTGTGTTTATGGGAATGGTGGAGTCACTTTGGAACAGGAAGGAGCCATCCCAAAACTGTTCCCACAAAGTTGGGAACAATAAATAGTTCAAAATGTCTTGGCATGCTGAAGACTTCCAGGAGAATAACATCGCTCTTTTGGACCATCCTGCGTGTTCCCCTGATCTAAATCCAACTGAGAGCCTTTGGGGATGGATGGTGAGGGACGTTTACAACAATGGACAACAGTTCCAGACAGAAGATGCCCTTCATACGGCCGTCTTCACCACTTGGAGAAATGTTCCCACTCACCTCATGGAAAGGCTTGCATTGAGCATGCCACAACTGATTTTTGAAGTGATCAACAATAACGGTGGAGCTCCTCATTACTGAGTTCATGTTTGGAACTTTGATTTCTGTTTTGGGGAAGTTTATTGGTTTTTTTGGAGGTGTGGTCCTAAACTTTTGATCAGCTGTAAAACTATAAAGCACAAAATGTTTTCAGGAGTGGCCAGACTATAAAAAATCCTCCAAAAGCACACTGACAACTCATCCAGGAGGTCACAAAAGGACTCAGAACTCTAGAAATATCGGGCTGGCTGTAACTCAGGAGGTAGACCAGATTATCTAGTTATGGATCCCTGGCTGGTGCAGTGTGCATGCCAAATATCTTTGGCCAAGATACTAACCCTAAGTTGCTCTCCACTTCTTCTTTCCTGGGTCTTTTCACGTGTGTTATGAACAAATCTTCTTTTTTTCGGTACCGGTACCGGTTTTATTTTGTTGTATTTATCCGCGACACCTTAAAGGCCAGTCTGTGAAAATATTGTCGGGCATAAACCGGCAAAAAAGGTTGGAGACCGCTGCGGTAGAGCTCAAAGAGGAAATACACTATTTTAAAGGGCTGTACACACCCTGTATGCATAAGCAGAGTATATTATCATGCATCAGTGACAGCTAGTCAGTGACAGCTAGATACGATTCCTTTTTTGGTGATTTTCTACAATTAACTGCCTCTCGCCCCGCTGTTTCCTGTTGTTCTCTTTTAGCAGCATAAAAATAGACGATGTCTATTATGCATCAGTATGAATGTGTGTGAATGTTAGATAGAAAGCACTTGTGTAGGAAAAGCATAAAAAGTGCTCCTGGTTTAAGTGAATAGTAACATTCATTCACTAAAGTCAAACATTTGGTCTCCTCCGTTCCCAGAGAATGGACCACTGTTTAATGAAGAGTGGGTGCCTCACAATGACATGGCGCTGTCTCAACATTTTCAAGACATGTTGCTGTTGTGTTTTTGTTTTTCATCTCCAAATGCTCTGTTTAAACTGAGTTTTGTGGTTTTATGCGTTTTATCCTGAAATAGGGGTTATGATTTATTCACACAGTGCTTCTACATTTTGGCTTAGTCTTTGATGAATAAACAAATATAGCGAAATGCGACATGAGTTGTTTTTCAGGTTGTATTCCCTTCATTCTAACAGCTGGTATGGGCTGGACATTTCTTTATTATATCTTTACAACTGACAGAGGGTGTACTTTCTTTTTTCTCTTTATCACAAATTTCTCTTTCAATTCCATTTTTTCTTTTTTTGTGGCTTATGGCTCCAAACAGCACTTCAGTGTGAATAAAGGAAGTTGCAGTATAATGAATCTTAAGCTCTACAGGAGTCACCAAACGCTAAGCTTTACTGAAGCCTTAAAAACCCTTGTTCATTTCAACTCTAATGCTCAGGCAGAACAAAGGGGCATCCTCAAGCCTCTTTAAAACATAATTGACTTCTGTGATGTCACTAATCCTGAAACTGAAGGATCTTGAACAATGATGGTGGAAACACTCAGAGTCCAGAGCACTCTTGCTAATTCCCTTGATTGAGAGCAATTAAAAACGGTAATTATCCAATGAGCTCGTGAAATGACCTTTAAATCTGCTTCCTGATTGTGCTGAACTGGATGAAAACAGACACAGATGCACAGCAGACTAATAGCTTGGGTGGATTACAAAAGTCAAAAGTTAAAGAAATGAACTAAAAATTTCTAGAGCTACACAAAACAAATCTGTGGATCAACAGAAATAGCAAAAAGAAAAAAGAACCACTGAAAGGATTATATGTATGTTAGATACACTACTGGTCAAAGGTTTTGGAACACCCCAGTGTTTCCAGTTATTTATTGAAGTTCAAGTCGATCAAGTCCAAATGGTACAAAGGTGAGTGGTGAACTCCCAGAGGCTAAAAAAAGGAAAAACAATGTACATTATACATAATTATACACGAAGGCCAGCTTCAGGGAATCCAAAATTCAAAGCTTCCAACTGGCTCCGCCCAGCCTCCTGACTTAAGATCCCCATGAGCAGAGTTATGAGCAGACACAGCGCCCACTGGTCCTGCTCTTCAAAAGGTACTATGTAAGATTTACAACCTGTCCCGGGGCCTGCTCCCAAACACGCAAGAACCAGCAGAACCAACAGAATCTGGATTCACTGTGTACTCGAGTACACACTGCTGAACGAGTCAAGACAAAGTACAGTGAGGCAGAGCTGTGTGTTTGCTGTGGGCAGATTCATGCACAGACATTTGTTACAGGCTCACACACATTTGGCCCTCTAATGCAAACACATTGCCCCTTTAGAAGAGCATGGTGCAATAATGTGACAGCAGCAAATGCCTGCATGCTGTGATTTGGAGGCAACTTGACTGGCTACAGTCTATGCTGCTGGCTATGGACAACAGTTTAGTAAACAAGGCTCTCAACTACAAGATTAATGCGACTGAGGTGAACAGTGCGTACAACCTGAAATATAATTTCTTTCTACCCAGAGATTAATAATAATAATAATAATGGATTGCATTTATATAGCGCTTTTCAGGACCCTCAAAGCGCTGTACAATTCCACTATTCATTCACTCTCACATTCACACACTGGTGGAGGCAGCTACAGATTAGCCGTCATTTACCCTCAAGAACGCTGCACGATCGCGATCGTGGCTCAAGAGTTGGGAGGTCGCCTTGTAATCGGAAGGTTGCCGGTTCGAGCCCCGGCTTGGACAGTTTCTGTCGTTGTGTCCTTGGGCAAGACACTTCACCCGTTGTCTACTGGTGGTGGTCAGAGGGCCCGGTGGCGCCAGTGTCCGGCAGCCTCGCCTCTGTCAGTGCGCCCCAGGGTGGCTGTGGCTACAGTGTAGCTGCCATCACCAGTGTGTGAATGAATGGTTGTGTAAAGCGCTGTACAAATACAGGCCATTTACCATTTTTACTCTGCACAATTATTTCCCCGAAATCAGAGATAAGTCAAGATTCTAATGCAACAAAAACAATAGCATCTTTGCAGTTTTAATTAAAAAAAAATCAAGCAATTTAAATAACATAGGACTGCACTGCTGCCATTTGGGTGACTCTAACCCTCATCAACCCTGCTACTGTGTAATCAGCATCTAGCTAGCACTCCAGAAAAGGAAAGAGGACTAACATTTCTACATGACATAATGTTTCTACAACATGTCCTACAACCTGTCATGTTTCGGTAGGTTTGAGAATTGCTGACAAACTAAAACTGGTAGGAGTTTTGTATTAAAGCTTTATAATAAAGAGGTCAGAGTAGGGAAACACGGCAGACACAAGAACATAGTTTCTATGTTATTACTATGCAATTAGCAAAGTAAAAACCACTTCATACCCATTAATATCAAGGTAGCAACAGCGGTTACAGTTGAGTAATACTGCCCTGAAATTTATGTAATAGAATAATGAGAACCCACAAACTGGGGGTAATAATATGGAAATACAACTCCATAATAAATTGTTAATAATAGGGTAACAAGGGAGGAACAAGAACATAATACCGTGTTATTACCACTGAAATACCTGAGCTGCAAAATGCAAAACTGCCTGTTTCTATTTAATAACACATTAATAACCAAATAATAACCTTTTAAAACAAACCTAAAGAATAGTAATGACACCTGTGCATATTTTCCGTGTAATAAGGAGCAATTTAATACCACGGTCGTGATAGCTGATTAAAACAAGCATCAGGAAGTCCTGATGACCTGTGGTTAGTTTTGGGTTAGCAGAGTGTAGCAGAGTTAATTTACATTCATACAGACGACACAGATTAATTCACTGAATTTGTTATACCAACTGTATAACTGCTCTAGTATGAAGACAATATACAGTATACTGGAAATGAAACATCTGCTTTCATCGTGTTGAATTCAATTCAATTCAGAGCCACTACAACTGATCTGAGGATTTTCCCCACTTGCTGAATCTCACTTTCACCCCTGACTGCTCTCATTTCTGTTTAGGTGTAGAGGATAAGTCACCCTCTACCATGTTGGCAACATAACTCTCTTTTACTGCTTGTGTCCTAAATAATATTCAAACTGAGTGCATTCATTAGAATTAGAGTACTTTGTATTAGAGTATTAGTATTAGAGTACTTTTTCACTTTTACTAGAGTAAAGAAGTTGAATCAGTACTTCAACTTGTTCTGGAGCATTTCAAACACAAGTATAAAAATATAACATATAAGACATTCTTCAAGAAAACACGATTAAAGACCAAAGGTAACATTATTATATACATTATATAAAATATATTACACTGCAGCAGCAGTTTCAGCCGTTAACACAGAGGCTCATTTTTAACATTATGAGTTTAAGGTGTGTAAGCCTGCCATGGGGTCTCACGAGTGGAATAATGTGCGGTACAGCTCTCGCCTGTGATAAAATGGAGATGTAATGATGGAAGAAATATGGAACAATATATTTTGCGATACCTTAAAACAAAAGACCATAATGTGAAATCGTAGATATTTTTAGTTTGTCATTTAATACAGATCATCACCTATATTGCAAAGCAGGTTACTGAGCTGTGAGGAACATCCTCAATTACCTGCTGTGCAACGGAGCACCCGTCTCATCTTAATGACCTTACAGTACCCTATCACCCCAACAGAGCACTTGAGTGTTTCCTCTTTTATACACCTCTCTGTGTTCAGTTATTACTTATTATTAATCCCTCGCGCTCTTCCACAGCGTGTCGTTGACCTGTCTTTGTATCCTCATCCCCAACCTGTTGCAGCAGATGGCCCCGCCCCTCCTGAGCCTGGCACTGCAGAAGGTTTCTTCCTGTTAAAAGGGAGTTTTTCTTTCCTACTGTCGCCACATGTTTGCTCATAGGGGTCATATGACTGTTGTGATTTTCTCTGTATTATTGTATTGTTGTTGTATTTCGGTGCTATATAAACACAACTGAATTGAACTGAAATTGCATGTTTAGATTCAAAGCAAAGAGATAGTAGAAATAGTGGGAAGGCAATACACTGTACTGCAAACCTAATACGCTTTATGAATATAGCATCAAGCTTTATATCACTCTCATGTGTTCATGTTTCAAACAATAATACCAGTATATAATATATTCTGTAACTTGTATGTCTGAAATTTAAACATCAACAGGTGCTATGTGCAAAAAATGCCAAAACAATATAGAAACCATGAGCCATAAAGAAGGCTTTCAATAGGTGCTGACCTGTGTGAGAAACCTACTTTTCTCCTGCTTGTCTGGAAAATCTATTTTTGGAAAGTGTTATTTTAAGTTAAATAGGACTAATTAAAAAGTGCCGCCTGTAAAGCAGCACATATGATGACACACACATACACAAACATTTGACAGGATATCAACCAAAACTCCAGATAAAACACATTTATTTCCACGCCATTAGTGAAATAAGTATTTGATCGCTGAGCGAAATATGACAGTACTTGGTAGAGAAACGCTTGTTGGCAGTTAGCGAGAAGATGTTTCTTGTAGTTGGTCACCAGGTTTGCACATATCTCAGGAGGGATTTTGGTCGTCTCCTCTTTACAGAAACTCTTAAATCCTTTTGTTTTCTTGGCTGCTGCTTGGCACCTCGAAGCTTCAGCTCCTTCCACAGGTTTCCTATAGGACCGAGGTCTGGACACTGGCGCTCTCCATGACCTTAAGATTTTACACTACTGGCCCCGCCCACCTGTCCCTCACGGTGGTGAAGTCATCCCGAGTAGAGTTGATGCCAAAGAGCTCGATTTAGGTTTCATGTGACCACAGCACTTTCTCCCATGTGTTCACTGGCAGGCTTCAGACTTCAGTCCTGTACATGTAGACCTGGTAAGTACTGTAAGATTTCAAAAATTGAAATCTTACAGTTTCTTGGTGACTGTGGTCCCGACTGCCTTTAGATCATTAAACAGCTCCTTCTGTGTAGTTTTGGGCTGATCCCCATCTTCCTCACTCCATGAGGCAAGATCGTGCATGGAGCTCCAGACCAAGGACGACTGATGGTCATTGTATATTTCTTCCGTTCCCATTACTAACCGTTCTCACGAAACTTGTGCTGATGATTTTATATCCAATCAACCTTGTGCAGCTTTTGGCACTGAAGTCCTTCCACAGCTCCTGTCTTTGTGATTTATGACTTCCACATAATCACATTATGTGATGTGGCTACTTCTGATGTTTTTTGTTGAAAACAGTTATTTTTATAATCCAACTTATGATGCCAGATATATCCTGGCTGCACTGCAGAGTACCACATCACTTCGATCTACAGTAAAAGCAGTGTTTTTGTTCCTAAGCAGGGTCCTGACCTCTTTTGTCATCCATTGTTTCTGGTTGGCATACACCCAGATGTTTTTGTCAGTGTTATGGTGTCTGTGAAGTGCTAGGAAAGTACAGATGTAGTCTACTCCTCCAGCTTTGTAGCTTTGAAGAGAGACCATCAAACCAAATTTACAGCTACACACACCAACACCAAACCCTATTCCAATGAGGCCACATGTGATCTTCCTCTTAGTCAAGAGGAATGAACACAAAGCCGATAGCACAAAGCAAAGATGAAAACCAGCACAAAAAGAAAGTGATTGTGATTCTACTGTAGAAACATGAACAGGCTGCAGCCTGACTGCTCATCAGTTTGTTACCTGTTGAAGTTCAGCAGCTTCACTGCAAATCACAGCTCCCTTCACCACAGTGCTGGGGTCAGCATTTACTCAGCTTTAACATCACTCTGGGTTCTTGGCTAGCTTAGTGTTAGCATGCTGTCTGTGCAGGTGCAAGTTGTGTTAACAGTGTGATGCAGTTGTTTCTGTCCTGGAGCAGTCTCCGCTTTACCATCACACTCTCATCCTTTTGTGCAATAATAATAAAACTAATGTCCACGCTGCAGACTGCGTCACTATTTTCCTCCTCTGGTGAACTGAAATCAGCTGATTGTAGCGAGAGTGCAAGAACCGATAAGCGGGATCGATAGGCAGGCAAACGAATGATTCCAAGGAATTGGACTACTGGGAAGCGGTTCTGTACAAGAACCAGTTCTCGATCCTCATCCCTTCCTGTATCCCTATTTGATTTTGGAGTAGACTTTATCCAGTAGGTTTTTCCTGTGTGTAGCACAGTTCATATGCTGGTGGAATTTCAGCAGCACTGCTTTGACTCAACATGATGAAAGTCCAGCGCTATTATGTGTGCTGCCTCTGGATATTTATGAATTTAGCGCTAATGACACTAGAAAGCTAAGGGCTGAGCCAGGTTTAGCATCAAGGGCTATATAGAGAACCAAGCCTATTCATTTATGTCCTCTGTAATGGATATTTGTTTTTGGTTTACATCTTTTGACTTGTTTGAGCTACCCTACTAAGTCCTGATGTACTAAATAGAGGACATCCCGGGCTCTCCACCGACACGTCATGTGTTTGAGTGTCCTCTTTTAGCTCCAAAGAGGCAGGAAAAAAAATTCAATGACAGGATTCTTTTTTCCTCAGTTCTCTGGAGGATATACACGGGCGTGATCAGAATCAGGTGGATGGAAATAGAATAGAATAGAATAGGCTTTTATTGTCATTGTACATGTACAACAAAAATGTAGGAGAACAGGAATAAATGACAAACAGGAGAAATATATATGAGTCCATGTGTGAGTGGCCTGAATGATGAGGGTCAGATTGGTGAGTGGCTGGGCAGGGGTGGGATGTGGGGGGATAGGGTTTGTTAACCCTTTAAGACCTACCATAGAACCAAGTCCGCCAGAGCTTACTTTATATTTTTACATGCTGTGGAGCCATTTTTGGGAGCATTTCAAGTTGTTATACATCAATATACCCATTATAGCCCAAATTTTAATAATATGTCTGCATTAAGTGCATAGTAATTACATAAATTGCAAAAAAGTGCAATAAACTACAAAAAAATTGAAAATCGTTTTTGTTTTTTTAACATATATTTCTAGTTAGAGAAATTTAAGAGGCTTATCCCTCAAAACTGCAAATACAAAAAAAGTTGCACAAAATAGTTTCCCACCACAGGAAATTTATTTTGAGTGTCTTCATAGTTTTATTTTTGAAATACACCAATTTTTATATACTGCAGGAAAAACGAAAATAAATATTATGATGCAAATTTGCAAAAAAACAGCATATGCATCAAAATAAACTATTTCCAGCAGTGCAATATGAGTCCTAAGCATCCCAGAAACGACACAGAAAGTCATAAAGTCAATCATAACTTTTAAAAACACCAGTATAGGCTCATAAGGCCCTGAAGGTAAAAAAAAAAAAACTACATTTCCTCAAAATGACATCACTTCCGGTTTCAGGCAGGTCATGGCGGACATGCGATAGTTCGCGCTGATGGACGTAGGAAGTGTTACGAACAGCTGATCGGATCGGCAAAGCGTGTTTCTGGAATATTATGTTTTTGTCGCTGCAAGTGCTTTTTATGCAGTTTTTGCAAAGCTATATGTGGAAGGAAACTGTGACCGAGGACAAGCTGATGGCATAAGATGTAAGTACAACTCCTCCGGTTTCATATGCAAAAAAAATTATTGCGCTAGCTTACGTGGTTGCAGAGCTACTGGGATTTAAAAATAGTTAGGCAAAACTGAGTGTGCCCGCTCCGACCGGCTTTAAAGGGTTAACAGTCCAAATGGCCGAGGGGAGGAAAATGTTTTTGTCTGGACGTGTGAGACACAACTGGTCTGAGGCGCCTCCGGAGGGCAGGTGATGGGCAGAATGCAAGGGGTCAATCAATCAATCAATCAATCAATCAAGGCTTTATTCGCCACGTGCAGGTTGCCCTGCAGTGAAATAGGAAATCTCACAGGAAATCAATTTATTATGTTGATTTAAGCATATGTGATGTATTTCCATGATAACATGCTACGTTAGTATTTTCAGGTAATTCACTTTTAAGCAACATACTGTAAAGATAAAATGTTAGGATTACCTTCTAGTTTTCAAAGCTTCTGGCATCTAGACACTCAGTATTACCAGTGTAATGACGTATGTGTTATTCTTTTCATGTTACTGTTATACATTTTCAGAAACATAATGAGGAATACAACATGCCTCATGGAAAGACTTTTTTAACCCTAATCTAATTCTGTCGTAATTGTCCCTGTTTATAAGGATGATGAGAGGTGTTGTGTTTTTCTCAAGAGGTGTGTGATAGTAAGACATATACAACATGACAGTGGTGTTAAAAACACGTGAAACAAGCTGACACACTTACATATAGATTACAAATAGATATATGAACGCGTTCCAGCGACATACAGGACCTATACGAGTGTGTGTGTTTGTATCCTGCCTGCAGCGGCGAGTGAATAAGTGACAGTGACAGATTGCCCATTGAATCTTTCAAATGATGATGAAGCCTAGAGCAATATGAGCCAAGGATGTTTACCATTTCATCATTTCTGTTAAGGAGAGCAGAAATAAAGCCAGTGCTGATGATGGACAGATACGCACAATGGCACACAAGACCAAGTGCAAATGGATGTTTTAGCATTGTGTCTCAAATGTCACACTGATTGGTCCAAAGGTCGATCCGAGGATCCTGCCTCCCTGAGGCCAAGTTCGAATGATTGTTTGGGTAAAAAAACAACGTCGACGGCAGAAACAGCCTCCAAGGAAAATAACCATAATGTACATTTATGCAGTCGGACCACATTATTAAAATACAGGAAGCTGCTTGATAATGCTAATACAGTGCAGTGGGTATGGACATAACCCAAAAGACACACAGCAAGAGATCACAAGTAAACAAAGCGGCTTGAGGTGACTGTTGTTGATGCTGTACAAATAAATTAAACAACTTTTATTTGTACAACCCACAAACAAAACCTAAGGGTTCATTCATAGATCACTTCCAAACAACAGGAATATCCATACCTCATGATGGAAAAACTCCTCTTAACCTGACAAGTATAACATGAGGTTATACACACACAATACAGTAACATTATGTTGAAGCACAGTACGTATCACTCCGAGAGGCTCCGCCTACGATAGCCGTAATGCTCCGACAATCTATCAAGCGGTGCGGCTTCGTAGCTTAGCAAAGTCGTACTGAAACATTTGACAGATTTTCGAGCGCCGTGCACATAAAATCGTTTCGAGGTCAGTAAACACAACCAGAGTTCATACATAAGGCACACGGGATTATAAGGGGCTCTGTCGACTTTCAGAAAAATCAAAGGATTGATTTTAAGTGTGCCGTATTTTCCAAACAACATGGTAATAACGACGGCCCGCTAGCATGCGCTACCAAAAATAGTGCTTTGTTGTGTATCTGATGGACGAAAGCTAAACCAGTTCCACACCAGTGAAGCTGCAGCATTTTTACAAACCAGTTCAGGTTCATGGTTTCATCCAACGATCCGCTTTCATCCTTCTCATTCTGCGTCGCCGCCGTGCTTTTTCTGCCATGTGCGTATGAAAACAAAGGCACTGCGCATGCGCGTTTTACCCAAATTCTATTTTACCCATAACGTTGCCCAACATTATACCGGCATTACTGTATTGATATGGTCCAGCCCTAATGTTCATACTTCATACTTCATTTACATTTTGCATTTTTCAACTAAGGTAATGCATGCAGCGACGTAAACCAGCTACCTAAACTGTTGAGCCATGTGTTCTATTAACGTTAACTAGTAATTACTTTATGAATTTCTTCACAAATAAAATGTTACCAATTTGAAAAAACATATTGACAGCTTTCCAATTGGAATATGATTAAGAACAGCAGTTTTAATTGCTCTCCTCTCTTTATAGCCCAGAAACAGCATTAGTGAAGGTCACCCATGACGTTCTCATGGCCTTTAACAGTGAAGTCATCTCTATGCTTGCCCTCAGTGCAACAGCAGTCAATACTGTTGGCCACAATATTTTACTACAGAGATTCAAACATGCCATGGGAACAACAGGAATCGTGCTGCAGTGCTTTGAAGTGTATATATTTAATAGACTCCAGTTTGTATATCTAAATGGGAATGCCTCTCACGCAAAAGTTAGTTATGGAGTTGCACTGGGTTCTGTGTTACGAGCAGTACTCGTGCTTGCTTTAGGCAATATGATTAGAAAACAAATTTCATTGCTATGTAGCTTCATTTATCCACGAGGCCAGATGTTACAAATCAATTTAAACTGTAAATTAAGAAGATAAAGCATCAGAGAAAAAATCCACTTGACCCATGGCAACAAGGGGAGAACAAAAACTAGGAAGAATTTCTATTAAAATGCAGATTGTTACGATCATGGATTTGCATTCCTCTGTGAAGAGATCATGGCTGACAAGGTAAAATGCAACTTAAAAACAAGGTCAGACAATATTTCAAATAAAAATATGAAATTATTATTTCACTGTTTTTCTGTTTGCCATTCAAAACTATTTCTTTTGATGTTTCACGCAGTAGTCATCATATGTTTGTGCTGTAACAGTTTGCAGCTGTGTGTCTGAATGCTCTTCACTAACAAGTGGTATAAAAACCTTTGAATCCAAGTGTGCGTTCTTGCACGTGTCAGCGGTTAATGCCTTTCCCTGACCACTGTAACTGCAGGGAGCTCAGTGACTACAGACGCTGGCTTCATAAGCTAAGGATGTCTCAGCTGTCAAACTTTCATAGGTTGAGTTTTATATTCAAAATCAATGTTTTAGAGAAACCATTTCGTTAAACTCTTTAAATGAACTGCTGCTGTTTTCTGAACAGATGCCTGTTTTAAAGCATTTGAACCTTTTTTGTTTTTGTAGGCTGCTAGTTTATAGTTTATTGTAGAGAGAAGATGTCATGGCCTTTTTGACTTAACAGAAAAGTATGGATGTGTAGAAGCAGTACTACAGTTTTATTGCAATCCTTCTGAAAGAGTAGGATTATGGGCATGACTGGGCATTAAAGTACCAGTTTAACAGGTTCTCTGTGAAACTGGTGTGCAAAAAAAGACACATTAATTAAGACAATTTTAAAAGCAGAGGACTTACTACTGTGCTGAATTTAAAGAGATTGCAAATTTGAAAGAAAAGTCTTTGGACAGTCCACAGATTAAATCAAGAAACCATCACTAAGCAAAAATGGGTGCCTGAAAATGTCAAAGCCACCCTTCCTCCTTCATCTTTTCCTTCTGCTTTTTCCAGATCTAAGAAGGCTCCTAAATAATTGAATTCTGCGGTAACAAGTAGGAAAACACAAGTGTGGAGCAGGGCAGGCTGGTGTATCCAGGTGTAGTTAAGCAAGTCATGTATTATAATAGATAAGAGAAATGCAAAGGGCTGCAGCGTGGGCTCGGCCGTCACAGCACTTTACGCCATGAACTGACCCATAATATTTGTATTTTATTCCAAAAACTTGCAAGTAGAAAAAAACCATCTAAGCATGAGCACTGAAGTTTACTGTGGACAGTGAAGGCATCACTATAGCATCACACCTTCTCTATCAAAACACACTCATCTGTTTTATAAGTGAACCTGATCATGGGGCCAAGTCAAATTCAAACAAGAGACAAATAAATTACGTGATGAATGAACAGCTGGAAATCCACATCTTTCACTCCTCACTGTGGATCACAGCGCTGATCCTTTATGTGAATCCCTGCAAAGCCCTGATGGTTTCTGAGGAGTGAAAGCCAATAAAAGTATGGAGGTGAGACTCCAATCATAGTTGCTGTGTTGTTGCAGCATCATTATCTACACATCCAAAGCTCCTCTGGCCAAAAGGGAATTCACCAAAGAACCGTACCTGACTCTCTTTTCTCAGACCAAGCCTTCCTAAAATCACACTGCACTGTTTGGTATCACAGTGGTATCACATTAGCCAGGAAAATGTATGTTGTTTGGAAATTATTACAATGTACTTTAATGCAATTGTACTTGTTATGTTTTATTACTTTTTATTTTCAGTTTGGGATTTATAAATGGATTCGAACACAACACACGACGTTGATGAAAAGGAAAAGCCTCTATTCAATGGCCCGTCCAGATCAGCGTTGGTTAGAAGCAACAATTCACCCCAGTTCCAAACAATCTGGTCTCCAATGGGAAATGTAAATGAAACCATAATGCAATGATTTACAAATCTCATAGTCCCATATTTCTTTTGCAATAGAAAAAAAACTAATATTTAATATTTAGACATTTTAATGTTATATGATAAATATTAGCTCATTTTGAATTTGATGGCAACAATATGTCTCAAAAACTTTGGGAAGGGGGGAAGGAAATGTTGTAAAAGGGAGTGGTACAAGAAAGAAACAGCTGGGTTATAATATCACAAATGTCAACTAACATAATCATCCTGCTGCAACCAGGTTTCTGTGAGGCAGAGTAAATCGATTTGTTGATCAATTATTAAGTCATGTACTAACAGAGACTTGGAGGAGAGAGACCTGATATTTAATAATCCACATTTCACTGTTTTACTCTTTGGTTCAGATGTGGATACTGTATTGTTCTTTCTTTGTGTTTATGTTTAAGTTGTTTGTTGCTGGTTTTTACTTTGTTTTTTGTCTGTTTGGGAGCTGACACAGTCTCTATGGAGATGGGTTTTTGGGGGGGTAGCAGGAGGAGAGAAGCTGCAGAGAGGCGTGTAAGACTGCAACTCTGCTTCCTGGTCCCAACTCTGGATAGTCATATTTTGGGGGGTTTAATAAATTTGTCCATATTTCTAGAAACGAGAGCTGCTCCATCCAAAGTGGGATGGATGCCGTCTCTCCTAACAAGACCAGGTTTCCTCCAGAAGGTTTGCCAATTATCTATGAAGCCCACATCGTTTCTGGGACACCACTCAGACAGCCAGCAGTTTAAGGAGAACATGCGGCTAAACATGTCACTCCTGGTCTGATTGGGGAGGGACCAGAGAAAACTACAGAGTCCCACATTGTTTTGGCAAAGCTGCACACCGATTCAATATTGATTTTAGTGACCTCCGATTGGCGTAACCGGGTGTCATTACTGCCGACGTGAATTATGATCTTACTGAATTTACGTTTACCCTTAGCCAGCAGTTTTAAATTTCCCTCAATGTCGCCTGCTCTGGCCCCTGGAAGACAACTGACTATGGTTGCCGGTGTCTCTAGCTTCACATGTCTGAGAACAGAATCGCCAATTACCAGAGTTTGACCCCCGGCGGGTGTGTCGCCGAGTGTAGTCTTCATTTAGCCCAGAATGGCTAAATGAAGCAATCCCATCCAACTACCAGCCAATAGCCTGTCTCAGCACAACACGAAAGCTCGTGTCAGCCTGACTTCAAGAACCTCAAGGGCGAACCCATCCAAGGTTTTTCGTAGATACACCCAGGGTATCAATTTGAGCTTCCTATGTCACCTCGTTCTTCAGTTACCACATTCACAAACTTAGGTGTCCACGCCACCCGCCCGTTAGCCCGACGTTGTCACCACAGTACTCCATCAGCTTGACCAACCAGGGAAATACTGTGCTGGGAAAAAGTATCTGACTGATTTTGTTTTTGCTTTCAGCACATTTTCCAAGAGTATCAATCAAAATTTTAATATTCTGTTTTGTTTTGAATTTTAAAGACAATCTGAGTAAATACAAAATGCTGTTTAATTGATTAAGAGGAAAATCTATCGAAACCTGCGTAGTGCAATGTGCAAAAGCATTCTCCCTGTTTATTTTATTTATTTATTTTTAATGTTCTGTGATGTTTACCTGTTGCTAAACAGACAGGAACTCATATAAGCACCATTCTACTCAATCTAAGAACTCTACCCACGTTCATTCACCCAATCACACATTCATACAGTGCTTTTATCTAACATTCTTACATATACTCACACTCTGTTGATCATATCATGAATAAATAAATCAGAATATTGTTTTTACATGTCATATTTCACACTGGGAGATGAATTAAAGTAAAGGATGAAAGACGGCTGCAGTGAGAAACACACAGACTGAATTACAAGTGAGTTCTCGGAGCATCAGTTGTGTTACCTGTCACCCACTGACAGGTAACACAACTGGGGAACACATGGGATGTCGTACTGAGCAAGAATGTGCCATTTGGCTAATATAGTATGTGCTGCCTTCATTCCTCTGCAATCACACTTCATCCATCCATCCATTCGCTTCCGCTTATCCTTTTCAGGGCCACGGGGGGTGCTGGAGCCAATCCCAGCTGTCATAGGGCGAGAGGCGGGATACACCCTGGACAGGTCGCCAGTCTGTCGCAGGGCTAACACACTTCATCCTGTCTGCCTAATATTTTAAATCAGGGGTGTGCAGCTCCAGTCCTGCAGCTTTTAGACGCATCCCTACTCCAACACAGCTGAATCCGATGGTTGGATTCCCTCTTCAGCAGCCATCAAGTTTGGCAAAGGCCTGATAACAAACCATTCATTAGATTCAGGTGTGTCGGAACAAGGATGCATCTACACTGTACACGGTTTTTGCTTTTCTATGTTTTCAGAAATAATCTTTGTAGTAAAAATGAAAAGTGAACACAAAAGCTGATAAAGTGGCCTCAGAATGTCAGAAAGTCAGTAGTTTATTTAGTCGCTTATTCTTCACTGATTGTTCTTTTAAAGATTTTTACACCAGGGATGAGACAATACTGCTAAGGACTGACACTAAAAGACAAAACATGCATGTATGATGTACAGATGGCTGACAAAGGAACGACCAACATGTTGGAGCCCTACAGTGATGGCTCTGTTACGCTGCGTGGTTCTTTTCGCTGGTGTAGTTTGCAGCAACCTGTCTCCTTAAAGAAAGGATATCGTCAAATCAACAGAAGTTTTATTTCTGAGCGATAACCTGTAAATAAACATTTCTACCTGGGAACCTGAACACTGATCCAAAGATCTAATGTTACCTCGGGGAAATCTGTCCATCTTCAGTTTAACTGAAGGGTGAAGAAAAGCATCATAATCAAGCTTGGATAAGTAGTGGGTCCAAGTCCATGACACTTCAGTTCAATGTAATTACCTTTTTTTATAGACCACCAAATCTTTTGCTTCAAGGCATGTGCAGAGAAGACAGCCCTTATTTATTCTTCAAACAGGTTTTCTTGGAGCTGTGTTCAGGCTTCACTATTGCACTACAGCAGGATGAAAACACGATCGGAGCATTTCTCCAGGAAAAGTGTTCAACTACAGGGTAACAAAGACCTTCTTTATCCTTGTGAGATGGTGCAGATCAGTTGTTGTTCTCTTCATCCTGATGACGTTTCGCTTCAATCTCACCGATACAAAAATCCACCTGACCAGCGCAACCAGAATCTACAACCCCAAAACAGGAGGCTGGATGACACACACACTCTTTTGTGTTGAGTTGAATCAACAGTAAAATCTACAATGCTTTGGGACTGCACGCTCTGACTGCAGAAACAATGAGCACTTAGCAATTTAAAAATGACCTCAGCTACTGAAGCACATTTTCACGCCACCCTTCTACAGAGAACGATGTGCTGGTATAACAGGTGAAGCTTTGCCAAAGTAGTAACGAACCAACTGTCCAGATAAAAAAGTTTATGTCTTAACTGAACCTGGTCTGAATATGTGGATGACAAAGCCTCCCCTGAACGATTAATAATGGGGGACGAGCGCTCCTTTTTTCTATCTGTGTGAGCTAAACTAGCTCACGTTCACGTTTCATTAATCAGCTTGCGGCTGCCGAGCACACCTTTGGTAACATCTCCTGTTTCATCAGCCGTGTTACTTCACAGCTGTGAAAAATGTTTCTGTTTCCATCGAAGACAGAGCGCAGCTTTTTCTTTTACTTTGGCGACCTCAGACACGACACCACATTACTCAGCTGTGAGCTACAGTGTTCACCGTGAGGGGACGTGAGGCTTTCTCTGCCTCCGGTGTTGGGAATATCCCATTAAACTCCACTGTAGGACATGTTTTAAAAATCATTCTGAACAGGACTACAGCTTTTTTACTCCCATATTGAAACAGTGAGAACAGTTACCCACCATGTTACTGACTAAACATTATATGCCTATAAGTCTATATGAGGAACTAGACCGTTGTCCTTTATCTAGCATGTGTCTCAGAGGATTAGAAACACATACAACAGCTGATAAACCAAATGTCTATATTACCAAGTCCGTATCTGTCCACGTGTTTGATAGAGATCTTGCTTTTTGTCCGATTTTCCCATTTTGCAGCGCCCTAAAAGGAACGTGCTTTTTCCATCAGAGCTGAGAGGAGGGCAGAAAGAGCTGATAATTGGATGTGTGCTATTACCATACCGCTGCTTCTTGTGTTTACCTCCTACTCTCTCCCTCTGTCTCATGTCTCTGCTGCTAACCCCTCCTCCTCTCCTCTGTCACGGAGTGGGAGCCAGGGAGTGACGCATCATCATTCGTTATTCCACTGAACACTCTGTCGATTCCCCTCTGAGCCGCAGTTTCATATCTCATCAAGAAAAATGCCAGCTCTAACAGTGGCTGGCTCCAGATTAAAAAAATCAGGTGCACCATGCCACAGGCAGGCCTATTTGCAGCAAAACGCTTTAAAGGGAGAAGAGTTAGCGATGCATCTATTGGAAGCCACAAATTTCCCTTTAAAATTAGACCGTACATCCCATTATTCCTACCTTTCTGAAAGGTTTCTGTTTTGTCTACACTGTAGTTTTCATATTATCCACAACCTAATTATAAATGTAGGGTGTGTTGTTAAAATGGCTGCGACGTTTTATTAAAGCTAAGAGTTATACCTTCATGGATGATGCACCTGCAGAACGTGAACATCTGATGTGTGACGTGGAAAACTAGTTTACAACCTCCGTTTACACACAAGTGCCAATAAATGAGTGTCTTACTTCAGCACGTGAATAGCCAATTAGACTGGCAAACTACACATTTCCTAAATAAATATTGTATAATTTATGGAATAAGCATATTTCATTAATTTACTGCATCATTTCTTTTAAGCATCTTCTGCAGCAACTTCTGGAAACTGTTTACTCCTTGCAGTGGGAATGTGTGAGGCTCCTATTGGAATAAAGCAAAGACAAAAGCAATGCAACTAGATATCACTGTTCAGTGAAAACTGGGTCATGAGGAGAAATGCTGATTAAATAAAAGCAGGAAACGATATGATTTGCAGAGTGAAACAACACAAACACTGTTAACACTTATGCCAGGTACAGCTGCGGGTTTGAAATTCTGTCTGACAACATAAGATAAAAACTTTTGATGAAGGCAATAAAGCTGCCACATTAATCCAAAGTAATTCTGTTTTATTTTTAATATAAATCATATCAGAAACGGTGACGTCAAGTAATAAACTGTAACACAAAAGGGACTGCATCAAAATACTTTTCAAAACCAAATCAGGCAACAGCAGCCAGTGTGCAGCCACGTCTGGATCTCACATGTAATCGGCTACATGTGTCCGAATGAGAGTCGTGTGCCTTTGAGATGATTCAGGGCTTTAATGCCCTCCATCCTGGAGGCGTCTACACGGTGACCATAGTGCTCTGGTACAATCACTCAAAGGAGCGTGGCACGCTCATTTTACATGTTGCCTATTCCATCCCCATCAGCTATTTTTAGAACTGGTTGAATAACAATGTCACTGACTCACTGTTAGAAGTTTGTTATTTACTCTCCACTTTCCTCCTACCTGCTGCCAACGTTGCTGCAAACGTAACACAAACTAAATGCTCACAGCAAAGCTCTTGTTGACGTTCATTATCGATTTGCATACACTATTCATCTCTTCTACACAAATCAACAACGCGAACATGATAAAAACACTGCATGTAATTTTGACCCCATTTACTCTCAAACTGACACAGACTGACACTCATTGCTGGCTTATTGCAACTGACTGCAAACAGTTGCAGACCTGGTTCATTCTTCAAAGCAGGGAGCAACAACATCACAAGCTGATTGCACACCACAGTTGCAAAATCTTCATATATATAAACTACAGGACATGTATGCACACAGTTCAGGTTTTCATAGTAGAATATGTAGCGGAAGTGAGTGGTTACAAGTGGCTACAGGCTACAGTAGCCAACCAACAAATGCATAGAGTGCACCCACATTTCACTTCATAGAATGAAAATGTTTGTTTTGTTGTTGCTTTCGTTTCATTTGCACTTTTCATGTTTCCAAATCAACGGTGTCATTTATTGGTCATTTCTATAAAGCCAGGAAAATCATTCAAATGGAGAATTATTTGCATTAGTGTTGAATGTGATGAGCAATGCGTGTGGGCATCTGTTAATAAGAAATATTTCACATAAAAGATTCTTTCCACATTAAAATGCAGTAACCTCTTCTTTTCACAGGCTTCATGTTCCAAGGATATGTTGCCAGTTCAACGTTTGTTCCTGGCTGTCCTGAACAAAAGTGAAGACAGTAAATGTGCTAGTTGAAGGCAGGGCTTAGAAAAGGGCAACATCCTTGGTCTGATTCCCGACAGTCAAAACAAAAATCTGAATAAAATCCATTCACAAGCAAAGGACAACTCCGTTTAGACTCAGCTTTAAAGTGTAGCAGCAGAATTACCACTGAGTATCCTCGCGTACAGCATGGGAGCGATTTTAGAAGAAACAAGTGAAGAACAGCATCGTGCAGATGCTGACAAAGGGTAAAAATTTCAACATAATAAATGAAAACTTGTGACAGAAATCTAGATGCTATTACACAGCCTCCCCAACCAGGAAATTCAGCCCAGCAAAAAAGACAAGACTCCTGTTTCCACAGGGAAAAACTGAAGTAAACTAAAAGTTGGAAGAGCATTTCCTCAGTGCTGAAAGCTCCAGGGTTCAAAGGTGACATTCAGCTCGCGTTACTTCCACCAGTGTTCCATCCAGTCAGCAGTTACAGAGTCCAGTATTCTGGGTAAGTCTTTGTAATAGGCTTTTTGTTCCATATGGACTCCGTGTGTAAAGGCCTGGCATGTTCCTGCATCTCTGAAAGTGTTGGAGTGATTGTTTTGGCTGTGGTCACCTCTCTGATCAAGGTTCCACCTCTGGTGGCTCCTGGTACTCCAACACCTCTTCTATTTTACAGAGGTGACTGTGTCTCTGGGACCAGTCAAAGCAGTAGGAACAGTCTCTGTCTATTTGTCCAAAACCAGTGCTAATCAGAGAGGAGACACAGAACCATCTGATTGGTCGAGTTAGCTAATACAAACAGCAAAAGCCTTCATGTAACCTCGAGGTTATCTGCTACTCCAGCAGTGTCTGTAAGTCAATGCACGCTTCAGCTGAGCACATATTCTGCGATCATTATCATGCGCCTTTCTGAGAAGGATAAAAATGCTCCTTAGGTTTACTCTCCAACATAAATTTTTATGAATATGTACGTAATTTTGTACCTACATGAAATGAAGGGTTCATAGCTACAATGAACATCCCCTGAACACATATTGAATCGGTGTAATAATCAGCAGCAGATTCGTTTTTTAACGTGTGGTCTAGAGTGAGAGTGTTATCATAAAGTAGGTCAGCCCTCACTGTTATTTGCTTCTTTTAGGGAGATATTTGGCAGCTATTTTTGACTGACTCAACGCTGCAAATGGCTTCCAGAGTGCCTGAAAATATATCTTAAACAGCCCATGAACCCTGAAAGCTTCCCACTTTTGATCAAAGTGCTGCAGAAGATGTGTGTGCCTGTCAGTGCAGAGAGCGGCTGACATTAGGTCCTGTCTGCATTACTGCAAATGGAACACATTAGCTGCAAATAAAAAGCTCCTGACTGACACACTGGCAGTTAAATTCAACTAGATAAAAGACTCACATTGTGTGACTTACTGTTGACTGCAGTTCTACTGCAGTACTGAAGATGCATCTTTCATCTCTGGGATCATATTTTCTACATATGACTTTCATCCAGTGTGTGGAATCAGCTCAGCGTTAGTGGACTGTGCTGAGCACACACGTCCTGTGCCAACGTCTCATCAGTGCACCATTCATTTTTAGCATTTTTCAACTCAATTGAATTCAACTGTATTTACACAGCACCGAATCACAACAGCAGTGTCCTCACACAAAGGTGTTGCAGGAAGGAGGCTTCAAAATATCAGTTTGCCCTGTTTCAGCATTTGATGTGTTCCTTTGTAAATTCTTTTTACAAAGCAGCCCAACAGTGGTTTCTGTTGATAACCACTGTTTATTAATTTATTTATTTAGTTTGTCTCTCAGTTTGAATTTGAGAACTTGCAGTACAGGAAATCCTCTGATGTGACGACGTTTCAGTGGATTGTTCTCGCTCGTTACCGTGTTCTACATCCTGAAATAATTCTTTATTAGACACAAAGATATTTTTACCAGAAGCAGGAACATCTTTAAAGATCATTAAAGAGAAGAATAGCGAGTTAGTGAGTATCAGTGCCTGTCTGTGTGTTTTCAGTGTATTAGCAGCACTGCGGACACACACACACACACACACACACACACACACACACACACACGCACACACACACGCACACACACGCACACGCACACACACACGCACACACACGCACACGCACACACACACACGCACACACACGCACACGCACACACACACACGCACACACACACACACACACACGCACACACTATATAACAGCACTGGATCAAACATTTCGAGGCAAAGCAGAGAAGAATGTTTTTTTAACTGTAAAGATTTTGTTCCACCTGCTGATAATAAATATCGTTCACCTGCATACAAAAATCATCTCATTAATAGAAAATCATGTTGCTATTATCTATTACAGGAAAATCTAAGACAACTAAAAACTATAATAAGAGGACAAAAACTCTATTTTTTTGAAACATTGTTTTAATATTAATTATTTTAAATAATATTTCACTATCTAATTATAAACGTAAAGAACTTTTGGTTCCTATTTTTGAAGAGTTTTGTGAAAAATCAAAAACAAATGTTACAAAATAGATTTTTGTTACTTTGATCTCGAATGCTGCGAATGACGAACAGACGGTGCACTCCTCACCTTCTCCGGAGGAGCTGGGGGATTGAACCGGCCGGCACACACCAGGAAGGAGTCCGGCTGAGGTTTGCCATTCTTCACATCTGGATCGTCACCCAGGACAATGTGATCAAAGACAGCGAAGAACTCTTTGTGTTGACTCGTCTTCAATTTGAACGTCACGCCGGCTGAGCTGGTTGCCACTGCAGTGGGGATTTTGTGCTTCTGCAGATGACGCACAAGTTTCTCCACACCTGGTGGTACATGCGTTGCAGAATTAGTCTTAATGTAGGACTAATATACTGGTTCACCAATTTACAGGATAACATTAAAACATTAATTATCAAAGTGTTTTGTTAATTAAGAAATATTCCCAACATGTATTCCCCTGCAGAGCATAACAGTCTTTTTTTTTTTTAAGTTTGAAATTTGGACTTCAGGTTGTGCAGGGGAAGAAATGTGTCTGTTTAATGGTTACTGAGTGGTGATTTAATGCGTTTCACATGGATAATCTTTACCTGTGACCTATAAAAAGTGCTGCCTTCAAGAGCACATGAATTTATTTATACTGTTTTCCAGCTACTGAGAGATGTTTCCTGCCCCCTGATGTCATATACAGGGATGCAACAGGGACAGACGCTGATGTGGAAATATTCAGAGACCTTGTTGGACGAGGCAGTGTGGTGCTGACTGTCACAGTGAGCTTCAAAGGCAGGTGTAACCAGGCCCTCTGCATCCCAACAATAACAGTTATTCTGATTGTTTTTCTATTCCTTCAGAATTTTCCGATTGCTCCTCGTCTCCTGCTCTGGGATGTCGCACTCGAGCTTCAGCTCAAGTGCATCAACTATAATCATAGACGAGGTTCCTAACAAGACACAACGAACTGAGGGTGCACGTGATGCAGCATCAGCTAAACAGGTTGTAAGGAAGCTGGTTTTTCATGGAGTTCCCAACATTTCACTCAGAAACACCAGAAAAGCTTTTAACACCATGTTTTTGTTGCTAGTTGAATCTGTGCTGGGAGGTGGTGGTGAAGGAGTACTACAGGAGTACTACAGGAGTACTACAGGAGTATAACTGGAGTACTACAGGAGTACTACAGGGGTACTACAGGAGTATAACTGGAGTACTAGAGGAGTACTACAGGAGTACTACAGGGGTACTACAGGAGTATAACTGGAGTACTACAGGAGTACTACAGGAGTACTACAGGGGTACTACAGGAGTACTACAGGAGTACTACAGGAGTACTACAGGAGTACTAGGAGTACTACAGGAGTACTACAGGAGTACTACAGGAGTACTAGGAGTACTAGGAGTACTACAGGAGTACTACAGGAGTACTACAGGAGTACAACAGGGGTACAACAGGGGTACAACAGGAGTACTACAGGAGTATAACTGGAGTACTACAGGAGTACTACAGGAGTACTACAGGAGTATAACTGGAGTACTACAGGAGTACTACAGGGGTACTACAGGGGTACTACAGGGGTACTACAGGGGTACTACAGGAGTACTACAGGAGTACTACAGGAGTACTAGGAGTACTACAGGAGTACTACAGGAGTACTACAGGAGTACTAGGAGTACTAGGAGTACTACAGGAGTACTACAGGAGTACAACAGGGGTACAACAGGAGTACAACTGGAGTACTACAGGAGTACTACAGGGGTATAACTGGAGTACTACAGGAGTACTACAGGAGTACTACAGGAGTATAACTGGAGTACTACAGGAGTACTACAGGAGTACTACAGGGGTACTACAGGAGTATAACTGGAGTACTACAGGAGTACTACAGGGGTAGGTACTACAGGGGGTACTACAGGGGTACTACAGGGGTACTACAGGAGTACTACAGGAGTACTAGGAGTACTACAGGAGTACTACAGGAGTACTAGGAGTACTAGGAGTACTACAGGAGTACTACAGGAGTACTACAGGAGTACAACAGGGGTACAACAGGGGTACAACAGGAGTACTACAGGAGTACAACTGGAGTACTACAGGAGTACTACAGGAGTACTACAGGGGTATAAACTGGAGTACTACAGGAGTACTACAGGGGTATTACAGGGGTACTACAGGGGTACTACAGGGTTACTACAGGAGTACTACAGAGGACTACAGGAGTACTAGGAGTACTACAGGAGTACTACAGGAGTATACAGGAGTACTAGGAGTACTAGGAGTACTACAGGAGACTACAGGAGTACAACAGGGGTACAACGGATACAACTGGAGTACTACAAGGAGTACTACAGGGGTACTAAAAGGGGTACTACAGGAGTACTAGGAGTACTACAGGAGTACTACAGGAGTACTAGGAGTACTAGGAGTACTACAGGAGTACTACAGGAGTACTACAGGAGTACAACAGGAGTACTACAGGAGTACAACAGGGGTACAACAGGAGTACTACAGGAGTACTACAGGAGTACTACAGGAGTACTAGGAGTACTACAGGAGTACTACAGGAGTACTACAGGAGTACTATGAGTACTACAGGAGTACTACAGGAGTACTACAGGGGTACTACAGGGGTACTACAGGAGTACTAGGAGTACTACAGGAGTACTACAGGGGTACTACAGGGGTACTACAGGAGTACTACAGGAGTACTACAGGAGTACTAGGAGTACTAGGAGTACTACAGGAGTACTACAGGGGTACTACAGGGGTACTACAGGAGTACTAGGAGTACTACAGGAGTACTACAGGAGTACTACAGGAGTACTAGGAGTACTAGGAGTACTACAGGAGTACTACAGGAGTACTACAGGAGTATAACTGGAGTACTACAGGAGTACTACAGGGGTACTACAGGAGTACTACAGGAGTACAACTGGAGTACTACAGGAGTACTACAGGAGTACAACAGGAGTACTACAGGAGTACAACAGGGGTACTACAGGAGTACTACAGGAGTATAACTGGAGTACTACAGGAGTACTACAGGAGTACTACAGGAGTACTACAGGAGTACAACTGGAGTACTACAGGAGTACTACAGGAGTACTACAGGAGTATAACTGGAGTACTACAGGAGTACTACAGGAGTACTACAGGAGTACTACAGGAGTATAACTGGAGTACTACAGGAGTACTACAGGAGTATAACTGGAGTACTACAGGAGTACTACAGGGGTACTACAGGGGTACTACAGGAGTACTACAGGAGTACTACAGGAGTATAACTGGAGTACTACAGGAGTACTACAGGGGTACTACAGGGGTACTACAGGAGTACTACAGGAGTACTACAGGAGTACTAGGAGTACTACAGGAGTACTACAGGAGTACTACAGGAGTACTAGGAGTACTACAGGAGTACAACAGGAGTACAACAGGGGTACAACAGGGGTACAACAGGAGTACTACAGGAGTACAACTGGAGTACTACAGGAGTACTACAGGAGTACTACAGGGGTACTACAGGAGTACTACAGGAGTACTACAGGAGTACTACAGGAGTACTACAGGAGTACTACAGGAGTACTACAGGAGTACTACAGGAGTACAACAGGAGTACTACAGGAGTACTACAGGAGTACTACAGGAGTACTAGGAGTACTACAGGAGTACAACAGGAGTACTACAGGAGTACAACAGGGGTACAACAGGAGTACTACAGGAGTACTACAGGAGTACTAGGAGTACTAGGAGTACTACAGGAGTACTACAGGAGTACAACAGGAGTACTACAGGAGTACAACAGGGGTACTACAGGGGTACTACAGGGGTACTACAGGAGTACTACAGGAGTACTACAGGGGTATAACTGGAGTACTACAGGAGTACTACAGGGGTATTACAGGGGTACTACAGGGGTACTACAGGGGTACTACAGGAGTACTAGGAGTACTACAGGAGTACTACAGGAGTACTAGGAGTACTAGGAGTACTACAGGAGTACAACAGGAGTACAACAGGGGTACAACAGGGGTACTACAGGAGTACTACAGGAGTATAACTGGAGTACTACAGGAGTACTACAGGAGTACTACAGGGGTACTACAGGAGTACTACAGGAGTACTACAGGAGTACTACAGGAGTACTAGGAGTACTAGGAGTACTACAGGAGTACTACAGGAGTACTACAGGAGTACAACAGGAGTACTACAGGAGTACAACAGGGGTACAACAGGAGTACTACAGGAGTACTACAGGAGTACTAGGAGTACTAGGAGTACTACAGGAGTACTACAGGAGTACTACAGGAGTACAACAGGAGTACTACAGGAGTACTACAGGAGTACTACAGGAGTACTACAGGAGTACAACTGGAGTACTACAGGAGTACAACTGGAGTACTACAGGGGTACTACAGGAGTACTACAGGAGTATAACTGGAGTACTACAGGAGTACAACTGGAGTACTACAGGAGTACTACAGGAGTACTACAGGAGTACCAAACAACACATGGCACAAGAATGGTTACCGTCCTGGTGGCTCACCTGGTTGATAATCGTGTGTATAAATATGTTTCAGGGTTTTGTTTTCATATTTGTGCCACTTTGACTGCACAGCCTTTGCATACATTTGCATTACTAATTCAATATCTCCTCTCAGACCCAGCTGAAACAACACTGGGAGTGAGAATGACAACAGGTGAAAGCAGAAATCCAGTACTTATGATCAAGTACCTGTAAGGGATACTTTTATATATGTATTTCAGAAAGACTGAGGTTCATGTGCAGAAATCCAGACATCTGCGTGCTCTTAAAGAAGGCGTGTAGATCAGAGCCTGACTCTTCTGATGCAAGTTATTTTAAAACTCCGCTTTAGTTTTCAGTCAAAAGACACACATTACAAATTCAGCTACACTATGATGACTGAGAAACAATCCCCTTGGCTCCAGACGTCTTTATTTTATTGTAAGAAACTTGCCCCAAAATTTCATTTGGTTTTGAATAACATTCATCTGGTATCACTTTTCCACACGCGAGATCTGCACAGAGCCGAGGGCTAAGGTATATGGCACACTCTCACAGCTCACTGGAGATCATCTAGGAATGGACCTGGTTTTAATGAGTCGTGCAGTAAACATCATTTCTGTCGCCTTTGTTTGATTGAGAGCAGTGATTCTCAAACAGTAGGATGAGCCTAAGATGATCATGCATTTCTCCAAGAAACACTTCAAGTCTTTATATTGTTTAAAAAGAAATATTAAAAGTATGTCCATGTTTGTAATAACGACTCATCTGATATAATGCATGATCAAACTGCTTTTTGAATATCTCACACAACACAGAACAGGACTTAGTTTGGAGAGAGCTGGTAATGGTTTGAATTCTATCCACACACTGTGTCATGTGGGGAACATCCCACTGTGTCTGGTGACATTATTCCTGCAGCAGACGAAAACTGGAATTTGTTGGTGTTGTTACTTTAAATAATGAACGTCGTTTTCTCCCCGTCTCCGACTGCAGGTATGACAGTAGAGTTATAGCATTTGATTGTTGAGCACCAAAACTATTGAAACACTTGTAACCACATAGAAACTTGATACCTAAGCATCCTTGAATGATCCATTACCCGTGTGCTGTTGGCCCTGATTCCACATTAGTCCTTTATTTATCCAGGTAAAAAATCTCATTTTCAAGAGAGACCTGGCACATGTGGACTGTGTGAGGTCTGAAGTCTTTTAAAAACAGAAACAGATCACGTGCTGAAAAGCATCAGACGGCCAAAGCTTATCACTGGGAAACCTTCAGCATCAAACGAAATGAATGCGAGATCAAACGAGCTTTTCTCATCTAGTCGAGTTAAAGTTGATAGTTTTGATTATAACGCTGCCTCGCTGCAGTCTTGTCTCTTTTCTACCAAATTCTTTTGGTAGAAAATCTTTTTTCTTTTGACAAACTGCTCAGAGAAAAGGTTGATGACCATGGTCATGCACTCAGTACAAAGTGAGGAAAGTCGTATGATTCAGAATATTTGAGTTTAAATTTCACAAACCGTTTGATATTCAAACAGTGTTCAGATGAAACTTTGTATTTTATACCTTCGTTTACGGTGTTTTCATTCAGCTGTATTAATGACTGCGGGCAAAAATACACTTTTATTTGAAAATTAATTTGTTTATTGGAATTCTTCTTATTAATTTTAACAGTTTTCAGTGTTGACACTTGGGGGAGTGAAACTAGCAAGAAAGTAGCTCTGAGCGCGGTTATTTGTCTAATCTGTTAGTGTTATTTTAACACATTTTTGTGAGTTAAACAACAAACTGGCATTGTGTTAAATATTTAACTATTCTGAACATGTCCGTTTACATCTGCTCTATAAACCCTGAAAAAGTGTTGAAACCAACTCTGTGAGAGTTAATTCAACACTGGGCTTTTTGCTGTGAAACAAAAATGCATTAAAGCTCTTGTGTAACATGGGCAGTGTGACAGGCTCCGGTCTAAGAAAACACAGGAGAAGTCATCCACTGGTCAGAGTCTGTTTGCCTGTGATTCAAGCCTCTCATGCCCAGTAATGGATATCATGTTTAATCCACACAAAGCAGAAAACATGTGATCAAAGTTCTTCTTGTGTCACTGTGGGGTCACATATACAGTTGGCAGAAGATCAAACCTCTAGACCTAAACTAGAGTCCACTCAAACTAAACTACTTACTGACACGTATAAAAAACTCCAAGATTAGCAGAGTCCCTGCTGTTCATCCACTCATGAACATCTGTCATGTGTTGACCTGCAGCTGGACTAAGCTCTGCCCACTAAAGCGATGTTTCCCTGTTTAACAATGACCGTCAGCAGCACCAGCCTGTAAGAGCAGACAAAGAGCGTCTGTGAAAGGTTTCACTAAGCCTGTGTTTAGTAGCATTAGCAGCACAAATGAAATCCTGTCTGCAATAATTTAATTATGACACGGCTTTCTGGATGAAATCCAGGGAGTTGTTGGTGTATGTGATTATGAACTGCCAGTGTAATGTAACACAAATGGACATGTGATGGATGCGCGTCTGTGTCTGACTTCTAATGTTCATGCAGGTGTTTACAGGTGTCCGAGCAGCTATCACACTGGATGAGAGGAGCCTTCAGTCACAACACTTCCACACACTGGTATGATTCACACACAGAACGAGCAGCACTCCTACGTGAAGATCCACAGCCTACACAATACCCAATGAAAGGCAGTTTAAATTACGTGTGTTTTTACTGTTTGCTATTGTCCCGTTTGGAAGCTCAGGAGACAATAAAGTAACCTTAGCTTAGCACAAACAGCTGCATCTTACTGCTGTTTGTCTGCTCAGAGAAAGCTGGTAAACACAGTAACTGATGTCAAATGTCAGGGTAAGTCAGAGTTACCTGGCATGAGTTTAGCAGAGGGAAAGATCTTTTCTTGTATTTGTCTGCTTTCAGCAAGCAGCTCCTCAGCTGTCATGGGGAGCTGCAGCCTATCACGGATCATCTGGGCAGCATCCAGAGCCTTCTTCCCCATCACGGATGTCTTCACGTCCCATGTGTACTGCTTTCCAAACCGGTCACATATTTCCTGGAAGGACACGGTGTAAAGTCGCTCGGTGTCTACAATGAGGAAATAAACAGCTTTTACTTAAATGTCACTGAACATTGTGTAGAACTGAAGCACGTTGCTCACCACAAACCTACAGGTACACCAACAAACGAGCACATCTGATCTGACGACATTATCAGTGTTTAACATTCATTAAAACCCATTTAAAACAGGCCAAACGCCGGTATCAGCTTCGGCAGGTGAATCATTTGCCAGGTATAAGTAACTTAGTTACAGAGTCTGCGTTTAGTGGTAACACAAGTTTACTTACACTCCTGTAAAGACTGGTTTGTTTTATGGTAAACAAGTTGATAGCACAGACTGGTGGTTTAGATTTGTGCCGAATTCAACATCACATATATGTAAAAACTTTACACGACACATCATGTCAGTAATGTTTTTCCACGGGCTGCGGTGGACCAGGTCTTCACCAGACTCGAACACGACTCGAGTGAATGAATGGATTTCAGCACTTAAAACACAACATCACCAGAAGAAGATAAAAATGCGTTTCAGGACCTAATAACAATCCATCCATGTCAAAAATGACACGGTCCACAGGTTTGTAGCTGCCGTGGGACACAGACATGTTTCACTTGTGACTGCAGTTCCGCGTGGCCGGAGCAGGACAACCAAAACTCAGCCAGATGTTCGCGTCACGAAACAAATAGCGGCCAAACGCGCGTTTCCACCAACGTCCCCTCAAAGACAGCTGTCACACGGTTCCTTATTGTAAACATCTGGTTATAAATAACAAGCCTTTCTGCATTGCTCTCTAAATAAAATATTCGGTCTACTCATGAATACTTTTTAGATGACCCAGAGCAATGGATTGTGGGAAATGAAGTCCACACGAACCTTTTACAGCAGGGATGTAAAATTGATGCCAAAATTGGGACACTATGTTAAAAGTGAGGGACTTTTAACTAATATTGACTATATATGAGATTTACAGCTTTTCCCACTGATATAGACCTGCCACGACTCATACAAAAGTAATAGATGATAGACAGAAATCTTTCTGTTTTTCACTTTTCATCAGTTTGTTATTTTCAGTTTGAGCTCAAACAGCATGGTAACAGACGCCTGTTGGGATTGCACTTCCTTTTATTCTTCTCCCAGACTGAAAGGGGAGTTTCACTCATCCAGCCCGCTTAGAATGAAAGTACGTGCTCAACCCGATATCCTGACACAGTGTGTAATAGACACGCTGGTCCACAGTGTCCGTTCACGCTTTGTCTCTTGTAAACATGAAATGTAGAAGTTGCAGTTTGTTGCAGTAATCTGACCCTGGAGTGTACTAATATGTTTTTTGCTCAATACCGACTTCGTGGCTTTAAATATATTATTTCCTCCTGCTGGTAGCGCAACTTCTGCACGCGTGTCCATTTCACACTTCACGGTGGACCGGTGTCACATTTTGCTGTGATACTGGGTTGATGTGGTCCAGTGGCGGAGCGTGGGGGTGGCTTACTGGGCTTAAGCCCGGGTTGTTTTGTCAGAAGCCCGGGGTCTTTTGGAGTGTAATTTTTTCATAGTTAGATGCCTGGCTGACAACTGTATAAAACAAAAAGTACACACAATATTCGAAGCACATAGCGCACACTGTGGGAATTTACGACTGTGCGTGAATCCCCCCTGATATTGGTATGATCCGAGCTCAGGCACTAAGCGACTGAGCGAGGGGGCGGGGCAGCTGCCGCCTGTGAGTGCGCTGTTGGAGAAACGGAGCCAGCCATACTAAGGAGAGCTTAAGTTTGACCAGGTACCAAAGCAAATCATTCGTACTGTACAGATAATGTAAATATGACGGTGAATCACGAAAGATTGATATCAAACTGATCACTTGACCCATGTTACGTTACTCGCTCTTCAAGTGAATCAACAAATGGCGAAATGAAAAGCCGAACAACAACAAAGCTGTTTCTGAGAGTCTTAGCTTACACGTGTATATTCACAGTTTAAACCAGATATTTACACTTTATGGAAAACACAAGAACATTTTTTTACTGTTAAACATCAATTTAGAGCAGAGGCGGAGCCAGACATTTGAAACACCCGGGGCTTAGCCCTAAAGGGTAGTATGCATGTGGGATTTTTTCTTTTTTTGGGGGGGGGGTTAGAAATGACTGAAAGATTAATTGGCTCTGTTTTGAGTTTTGTTCAAAAAAAAGAATGACTTCATATAGGGAAAAATATATATCACACGTGCAGGACACCTTAAACTAGTTTTTTAATTAAGCAGCAAGAAAGAACAAAGTCGGGCTGCATCAAGACATGAGGGCTAAACCCCAATTCAACCAGACCCAGAACTGATCCGGAATTAAAACAGGACTACAACAGTTCAAAATCAGGACTACTGAGGACTTAACCAAGACAGAACCAGAATCAGAACTAGATGATAGCAGCACTAAAAATCATCATAGACCTGCACTACACTTATTTTTTTTAATTCTACCAAAGTCCACTGTTTAGATTGAGAAAAGTTTATATAATTATTTATCCTTGTTGTGCAAACAAGCCTGCAGAACTTAATAAATGTATAATTTGAAAAATAGCAAACCTAAAAAGAAACACTAGGTACGAGATACATGAGGACCTATGATACGGTGATACTTTTGGTAAACAACCATTTGACTAACATGTGTGTCTCACCTGCTCTTGTTCATCTCTGTTCTGTCCTCATTCTCCATCTCCCTCTCTGCTCCTCTCTCTCCCTCTCTGTTCCTCTCTCTCTCTGCTCTGACAATCATCAAATCTACAGTTGAAACCAGATATTTACTCTTCAGATCAAAACACTTTTTTAATTGTAACATCAAATCAGACTAAATGTTTATTTAGATTGATAAATATAAAAACATATTTGTTAACTTTAAGAGTAAAGAGAGAAACTATCTGTATTTCTTAATTGCAAATGGCACCAAAATTGTATTCAAACTGAGCCACACTTATGGAGCTCCACAGTTCTGTTCCTGCTGTTTTGTTGACATCTCTTGATGTTCCCATGTCACAGAAACAGGCTCTGTTTTGCCTTATATGCATCCACAGCTGTGCCACCAGTTTATTAACCATAAACTTAGTGTATATGTGCTCCTACATTTGATCAAAGTGATAGGCCATAATAAATAGAAGCTCTGTCTCTCTTTATTCTGACATTTAACTAATTCAAAAGATGTTTCAATATTTATTTATCCAAAACAAAACAAGTTTACTCTAAATTGATGTTTAACAGTAAAAAAATGTTCTTGTGTTTTCCATAAAGTGTAAATATCTGGTTTAAACTGTGAATATACACGTGTAAGCTAAGACTCTCAGAAACAGCTTTGTTGTTGTTCGGCTTTTCATTTCGCCATTTGTTGATTCACTTGAAGAGCGAGTAACGTAACAATGGGTCAAGTGATCATTTTGATATCAATCTTCGTGATGCAGCCGTCAATATTTACATTATTTGTACGGTACGAATGATTTAGCGTTGGTACCTGGTCCAAACTTAAGCTCTCCTTAGTAGGCTGGCCTCCGTTTCTCCAACAGCGCACTGGGCAGGCAGCAGCTGCGCCGCCCCATCGCTCGTGCTTAGTGCTGAGCGTAGGATCATACCAATATCAGGGGGGATTCACGCACAGTCGTAATTCCCACAGTGGTGCGCTATGTGGCTTCGAATATTGTGTGTACTTTTTGATTTATACAGTTGTCAGCCAGGCATCTAACATATAAAAAATTACACTCCCAAAAGACCCCGGGCTTCTGACAAAACAACCCGGGCTTAAGCCCAGTAAGCCACCCCCACGCTCCGCCACTGATTTAGAGTAAACTTGTTTTGTTTTGGATAAATAAATATTGAAACATCTTTTGAATTAGTTAAATGTCAGAATAAAGAGAGACAGAGCTTCTATTTATTATGGCCTATCACTTTGATCAAATGTAGGAGCACATATACACTAAGTTTATGGTTAATAAACTGGTGGCACAGCTGTGGATGCATATAAGGCAAAACACAGAGCCTGTTTCTGTGACATGGGAACATCAAGAGATGTCAACAAAACAGCAGGAACAGAACTGTGGAGCTCCATAAGTGTGGCTCAGTTTGAATACAATTTGGTGCCATTTGCAATTAAGAAATACAGATAGTTTCTCTCTTTACTCTTAAAGTTAACAAATATGTTTTTTATATTTATCAATCTAAATAAACATTTAGTCTGATTTGATGTTACAATTAAAAAAGTGTTTTGATCTGAAGAGTAAATATCTGGTTTCAACTGTAGATTTGATGATTGTCAGAGCAGAGAGAGAGAGGAACAGAGAGGGAGAGAGAGGAACAGAGAGAGAGATGGAGAATGAGGACAGAACAGAGATGAACAAGAGCAGGTGAGACACACATGTTAGTCAAATGGTTGTTTACCAAAAGTATCACCGTATCATAGGTCCTCATGTATCTCGTACCTAGTGTTTCTTTTTAGGTTTGCTATTTTTCAAATTATACATTTATTAAGTTCTGCAGGCTTGTTTGCACAACAAGGATAAATAATTATATAAACTTTTCTCAATCTAAATATTGTACTTTGGTAGAATTAAAAAAAATAAGTGTAGTGCAGGTCTATGATGATTTTTAGTGCTACTATCATCTAGTTCTGATTCTGGTTCTGTCTTGGTTAAATCCTCAGTAGTCCTGATTTTGAACTGTTGTAATTCTGGATCAGTTCTGGGTCTGGTTGAATTGGGGTTTAGTCCTCATGTCTTGATGCAGCCCCGACTTTGTTCTTTCTTGCTGCTTAATTAAAAAACTAGTTTAAGGTGTCCTGCACGTGTGATATATATTTTTCCCTATATGAAGTCATTCTTTTTTTTGAACAAAACTCAAAACAGAGCCAATTAATCTTTCAGTCATTTCTAACCCCCCCCCCCAAAAAAAGAAAAAATCCCACATGCATACTACCCTTTAGGGCTAAGCCCCGGGTGTTTCAAATGTCTGGCTCTGCCTCTGATGTGGTCCACCAGGTAAAAAGAGTTTGACTTCACTGTGTTCCTGTTCCCTCAGAAGTCACGTGTCTGAACTCAGAACTGACATCACTTCTGAGTGAAGCGTGCTCCAATCATAAGGAATGAAAGGAAAACGGGATTTATTTTGCTTCCTTGTGAGGTAGAGTCATTCATGCATCACTAGCAATACCGAGCAATTCAGCACAGTACTTGTTTTTTGTGCTTAAAACCTCGGCTGCAGACCAATCATAGAAAGAGCCTGATCCATGCATAGTTTATTTAGTGTGTCAGGAAGACACCACAGAGGCACAACAGATTAAACGTTGTACAGTTACTGTTTACTTCCTGCCTTCTTGGATTGCTAACTTGGAGTTTTTGAGGCTGCCCCAATTTTCCGAGTTGGAAATCAGACAATCCCGTTTAAAATGCCGACTTTCAGCTTAATCTGGAACGCTTTCCTCACTGATCTGACTGAATGCAACAGATTTCCCCACTGATTGTGAGGCTCATGCTCAGTTTTTTTTTGTGTAATGTATAAAAAATAACAACTATGACTAAGAAAACAACAGAAATAATAAGATTTTATTACGGCCTGTGTTGGAGGCTCCTTCTGAATCAGAGGTTTGACATTGGCTGTATCCCATTTCAGGGTCTGCAGCCTTAAAGGCCGCATTTTAAGACCGATTACGTCACAGCGACGCGACGAAGGCTGTCCCAATTCGAAGGCTGCTTGAAATGCGGCCCTCAAATGCGTCCTTCATTTCCCTGAATTTTAAGGCTGTGGCAGTGTAGACTTCGTGGCCCAACATATCCCAGAATGCATAGCGCGGCAGTGGGTGTGGATAATTTTGCCGGAAAAAAAAAACGGCGGATGAGGGGCCCCGAAGAGTAAACTTTAAGTAAGTACTGAATATTATGTCACTTATTTATGTGCAAATGTTCAAATGTTTAATAACGAAGAACATTAAAACATTACTGTTGGCCACATGTCGGCAAAGTCATGTGACATCAGTGACGTTTGTACTAACTTGGTTTTAAAGCCTTTACTTTAAAATATACGCCGTTCAATAGCTGAGCTTAATCTTACAGAGAATGATCAAAGCTCATGTAGAAACAAACAAACAAATGAACAAAAGATTTTCTCCTTCATTTCTGTCAGACATAGCTGTATGACACGTTTCCAGCTGTTAGTATCATGGTTGCTAGGCAACCTGGGCAGCGCAACGGAGGCTAGACCGTCGCATTTCACAAGCCTCGCACTTCCGGCCTTAGCGGTCTTTGAGTACGCGGCCCTTGTGGGCCATTAAGGCTGCAGACCCTGAATTGGGATACAGCCAGACTCTCCTACCTGAGTTAACTCACTGAGCCACCTCGTCCCCAGACTCGACTACATCTACAAAGGGCGTGTCAGTGGGACTCAGGAAATGCTCAGTACTGCTCAGTATTCCTTCCAGCCTCCAACTACATCTCCAGTCGAGATCATATGGAGTCATATGCACAATGTAAGTACAAGCCGTCATTGTCCATATCAGTATGTAAACAATGTGGGAAGAAAACTGCTTCCCCTTTCCAAGTTCCTTGCCTGGTTTTCCAGAACCTTTAAGGTCCTTGCTTTATGGTAACAAAGAACTCCTCTTAAGCTCCAGGTTTCTGCTTCAGCTCCTGTCACATCTGCGCTCCGCTTTACGCGACAGTACATCTCGACTAGTTCTTCAATCATTCACCTGTGGCCCAAAGTTGCCATTGGGCCAAGTGTGCTCTGGACCCCCTGATGCTCGAGCACAGTGTTTGTTATGAACTCTGTCTAGTACAGAAATCCAGCTGAACAGCACTCAGGTGCAGACTGAGAAGGCCATTACCTGTTTCCCCAGGTTTCACTGTCACTGCTAGCATAACTGTTTAAGTTCCCCCACATGGAGTGGTACCTCCCACCAAGTCCTTAAGCCATTTTAGGCAGCAAGGCTGCTTTAGACATGACACCTCAGAAGATATTCAATTCAATTCAACGTTAGAGGTTCACAACAGTAGTTGAACATCAATAGCTGAAAATACTCCCCCAATGGTCACGTGACCAACAGCTTCTTTCACAGAGTCGTGCTCTCTGTCATAGGTAAAGGTGTAAAAATCACTAAAGGTCCATTGCAGGGATTAACTTAAATACCCTGACTTACACCTGATATGATGCTCTTTAACATGATGAATAACAACTGTTTCTATTAAGTAAGAATTCAGCCTTACATGTCAGCGTTTCACAAAGAAGGACTGCTGCAAATTACTGACAAAAGGCTGTTCGCTGCAGTGTTACCAGCACTGCCACATCGTTCGCAATAATTGGAAGCTCTGCATTAACAGAGTTTGTCTTGTTAGTGTGAAAGAGAAATGGCAGGGAAATGAGATGACTCTGTAACCTGGGTGATCTAATGAGCCTGTGGATTTCAGATCTAATTGGGGGATGGTGAGAGTGAAATGAGAATCGGGGTCTTGTTGCGTGTGCTTTGTGCCAAACTGCACAGTTAGGGGAATCGGTCAAAGTGACCCAGAGCTAGGAATGTGGTGTAGGAGCGCGACCCGTGTGTTCATTTGGAGGAGCGCTAAAGAAAAGCACAATTTCATGATAAAACTTTTTTTTTCAAATGTAAATATAACGACACCAGCAAAACAAAGAAGTTGAGTATTTTTATTTTCTTGCAGCAAGAGCGTGAGCAGAGGAAACAGCACAGAAAAACAGGATAAGCCTGATGATGCTTCCAATCCCACAAATCAATCCAACAACACGAAGATGACAGTCTGAGAGAAGTAGCGGAAGATTGCTATGAAGCTAGCCTGGAGCGACACTTTGCTGTCTGACTGAAACACCGTGTCTGTAGATATAAATAGTGGAGTGGTAAAATCACAGCCAGAAACACAGTTACTTAGTTTTCTCATCTCTCTCTGGAGTGAGACTGCTGCAGAGACTCTGCTACAATTAGACTGAGAGATGCTTGTATCCACTGTTTTATGATTAAAGAGAAAACCGTCGTTCTGGCTTTAATTATAACTTCCACATAAACACTCAGGACTGCCCAGCTGTTATATGATGGGTGATACACTGTTTACTTGATTCAATTAAAATGGGTCGCGATTGATCTCTACGACCATAAAGCACCATTTCTGTTGTTCTCACACTATCATATACACTAAATATCCTGTGCATGTGCATGATGCAATAACAGGGCAGCCCCCTCCTCTAAAAACTGTTTCATATTCAACTACATATACAAATACAAGTACATTATCATGCTGTAATTCTCTCATTATAGTTTGCAAGTATCTTCCATCCAAGGAAATACCTCTTAGATCTTTTTTTAACAGAATTCCACATTTGAAGAGACATAAAGTGATTCAATACTCTACTTTAAACTTTTATGTTTTTCTCTCTTTATGTTTTTTTAAATTTTTTAATTTGAGTTCAAATTTCAAAAGTTGTTGAAACGTGTTGGTTGCACTTCCACTTGGTGGTTAGTTAGTGTTTCCATGCAAACTATGGGTGACAGCAGCAATCACAAGGAGGTTCTCTTTTCATCCAGTGGCAGCCAACAACTGCCCAGAGATGCCAAACCAGTCTTTTGTTTTGTGTGACTGAGGCCTAAGAGCATTTAGGTTCTGTGACAAAAGAAACTGTAATCAATTCCAGTTACTGAGGAAAGACACTTGCTGTCGTGAAATTACAAAGTCCAGAAAAGAACAAAACAAATCTAACGTACAGTAAAGCCATTCCACAGTTCAAATAGTTCCCACTGTCTTTTCTAGATGCCCCAAAACACCACAGTGGACCGCGGGACTGGCAGTGTGACCCTGGATTCACTGTGTGCGACCATGTAAAAATGGGACATTTAACCAGTGATGGGAATAACGGCGTTTCAAGTAACGGCGTAATAGGCGTTACTTTTTTCAGTAACGAGTAATCTAACTAATTACTATTCCTATCAACGCCGTTACAGTTACTAACAAGGAAATGTGGTCGCGTTACTATTTTTCAACAAACAGACGGTTGAAGCTGTGTTCAGTTTACCGCATCTTATATCAGCTGCAGGAAGTAGCTGTAAGTAATCTGGGCGCTGCAGCTTTAAGCAGCTGCGCGCTCCCGCAGACGGTGATCTCGATCGCTGTCTAGCACAACACCTGGAGCTCAGGGGGCAAAACAATCGCACGAGTGCTGCTGTTTGACTGAGGAAGAATAAAGTAGTCGTGGTCAATCACATGACCACTTAAAGACGAAGCAACAAGGTGACATGTACCAGTTTATAAACTGTGCTGATGGGCCACATAAAACCAGAGTCAGGATAAACAATATGTACGGCTGTTTTTCCTCAATAGCTTCATCACGTTTACTGTCTAAGGACAGCAGCGAGACCGCTCTGCTTATGAGCAAAACACAAACAAAAACCAGCCCTTTAATGTTGGCAGCCATTCCCCAACTCACTGTGAATGGGACTCATGGACATTCATCAGTGGCTGTTGATCAATGGTCATGACAGTTTGCATAATTATGATGAAGGTGACCTCCCAGCCCATTGTTCCTTCAGTGGGCTGGTTTCAGTCATTATACAAATGTCCTGTTTATAAGATTGAAACCTGCAGACGGCTGAGACTGAAGACGTCACCTGATGATGACGAAACGTTGAACAGAATCTACTTTTGGAGATTTACTTACCTGGATCACTGAGAATGCATCAAGACGTTTGGAGTGTGTAGTTTATGTGCTGTCTTGTGTAGTTAGTGTGTAGTGTCGTGGATAGTTTTGTGTTGTGTGTCAGAACAATGAGGCGACTGCTGTCTCCAGGTGGAAACAGGAGCGACACACCTGCTGCTGTCAGACCTGCAGGTATCAGGCTGTGATGTTTCCTTTATAGTGGACAGAAATATTTGCAGTGGCACAAATAATTTGTGGCATCTTATTGAAGAACAGCTGATTGTTCTGTAAACAGTTTGAAATGGTTATTTAAAAAGGGTAAAAGGTAAATGGCTGCAAATCACTTTGTTGTTTGCAAAACTTGTGCATAAGATTTTAAAATGTACAATTTATATTTGCATTTAAAGTTATGAAATATGATTCAATAAACATGTTTGTGGTTCTTACAGTAAAAAAAATGATTCTATGTTTTTTGTCTGATTTTAGATCAATGTTGTTAATACTGTAGTCAAAATGAAAACATGACTGTAAATTCAGACACGTGAGGTTGTGCTGAAAACAATGAGACCAAACAAGGCAAAGTAAACAGTTTTTAAAGGTGAAATGTGGAGGAAACATCAGAAGTAGTCAAAAATGGACAATTATACCCTGGACCCCAGAGGGTTCAACATTTTTTTTTAAAGTAATGCAATAGTTACTTTTCAAGTAATTAATTACTTTTAGAATCTTGTAACTCAGTTACTAACTCAGTTACTTTTTTGAGGAAGTAACTAGTAACTATAATTAATTACTTTTTCAAAGTAACTTGCCCAACACTACATTTAAATGAAGCGATTATACTTGTATCTCCCAGGTTTGGTGCCGCTACACTGGGCTTTCCCCAGTGGATGAACGGGTCGCATCCATTTGTGGATATATAAGCAGAATCTCAGTTTCCTGTTTCCAGCCTTCTTGGAGTCCCTGATGGACGTCTTTGAATGTGCTGCTGCTGTGGTCTCCGTTGTTCTCAGCAGGACAATCGAGGCTTCATGTTGCGGCGAGTGTTAAGGACTTTAATGGGACACCGACAAGGTAAGGTGCAATGTTCACGAGTGCAAACTGAGTGCCACGCTAGACATACAGCACACGTCCATGCAATAGTAAAACTTGTCCCACATGTTTGTGAGCATGTCTGTGGTCACGGATGTTTTTACGCGATTCTGCAGTTCATCCACAGTAGTTGGAAGGAGAGTCACAGAAACCGAGTCCTTTACGAACCCATGATAAGGAAACATTACAAACAGTGTATCTGGTGACCTTGTTGAAATGCCTCAGGTCTCCTGCTGCCAATCCAACGTTGTGGCAGCTCATTGTTAAGGAGTTAAGGAAAATGTTGTCACTGAAAGCTAGGAGATCCATTTACAGTACAGGTAGAACTGTGCAAAACACTGAGTTTATTTCATGATTATTTTTAGCTTGATCTTAACAGCCTTCTTTGTCACATTAAAAAAAAAGAATCAATTTGTTTCTGTGACATCTAATTAGCACAATGACATGTTCCTTCTACAAAATCAGCAGTTAAAATGGATAAGATTCTTTTGAAGGCATTAAGCATTAGGATGATGACCCACATGCAGACAGAAAACTGACTGAATGAAGCCTTCATTTCACCCCATAGAAAGTTCACAGTAGGAAGTTCAACAGGACAATAAACAGAATCCTAAGCTGACTGGAAAACCACAGGATAACACTAAGACAAAGATTTAAGGGAAAGACGGGATATTTATTCACATGGAGGTAAGAAGTGAAGTGGAACAGAAGGACAATGATACACATCTGTAGACAATCAAGACAACGAGAGAAGAGGAGCTAAGTAAAACTAAACACAAGACACAGGAGACAAATAATGACCAACACAAACAGGAAGCACTGAGAATGAAACGCAGACACGTGACTCAAACTGACATGGAGTGAAAGGACCGGGACAGGTCGTGCTTTTATCCTTAAGCCTTTTTAGTGCAATATGATTGCTGTTAACGATGATAGTTGTTTTGAATGCACTAAATCAATACTCTGAATGGACGTTATTTATATCCACAAGGCGTGAACAGGAGTGACCATCAGGGCCCTGTGAAGCTCGTCCAACGCGCCCAGGATACCTGACACTGAGGATCAACGGTCACTCAAAGCTGGCTGGAGCCTATCCCAGCCACCATAGGACATGAGGCGGGGTCTGCCCTGGACAGGCCGCTAGTCTGTCAAAGGTGTACGCCACCAGGCAGACAACCTTTTGCATTCACTTTCACTCCTATGAACAATTTAGATTCACCAGTTAACCTAGTTAACCAGTTAATCCCACTAACTGCAGGTGTTTGGACTGTAGAGAGAACCCATGCAGACAGATGTTTATGTCATTATGAGAAAAAAAAGTCTGCACAGGTAAACCATAACAACACGACTGCAAAAACACAAACTCCAGAATATTCCACCTAACCAGGCTCAGTTTCAGTGGGTTGTGCTTCCATATACTCACTGCACTGTACCTACATCGTGCTGTGTTTGCAGTATGGACTGGACTAGAGTTGGTGGTCAAGGTAATTTATCTGTAATGGCGTTTGTACAAAGAATATATTATTAACCTGTTTTCTTTGCTGACAGGAAAGATGGGGAGAGAGGGTAGTGTGACATGCACAGGCACCTAATTGGTTGCAACCAAACCAGAGCACATTGCTTTTTAATGCAGCGTGCTGTGCAACCATTCAGCTGAGCATTCATCTGACATGCTCCAAGTTGTGTTATTTTTATCACAACCTCTGCACACAGTGGGGGGCACCTTTTGAACATCTTATTTAAAATTAGGATAGCAGCAGAATTATTAAATAAATTAAACACTGTTAATAATATTGGATCATTTGCAACAACTAAAATGAACCATTCTAACCATTAAAAGGAGGAAATAGTACATGAATAAACTAAATTTGAAAGGAACTCGGGGAGTGAGGTCCTCCACCAAAGCCAATGCTCCATTTTGCAGTTTTAGGGTAGGGGATCTTTTCCTACTCCTTCTCCACCAGTTTCCATAAACATGAAGTGTCTTCCAGTTCACCCTATCAGAGCTGAGAGACACATAAGCACAGCTACACTGGATTTCATCTCACTGCATTTTAATGGGTATAAAAGTGCAGATTAGCAGAGCTAGTTTCCGTAAGGATGATGGTTATCAGGACAAAATATCAACAATTCACAGCTTCTCTCCAAAACCTTGAAGAGTATCTTCTTCTTCTTAAAAACCTTTACTGGTGAGACATTAACAATTACAGCCATTCGTGAAGTTTATTGCCGTTCTCTGTTACACAGCGATAGACTCATCAGCCAGCACATTTGCTTGGTAAATGAATTCACTTTGATTTGGTGGACAGAAATCAATAAGTGCATTCTGTGTTATTACGACTCCAGCAGCGAGCCAGCTGATAAATCTGATCATCTTACAGTGTGACAGACAGCCAAGGACGATCATGCTTTAAAGCAGACACTTTCACATCCACTGTGATACAGTCGTTTGGAATTCTCCTCCAGTTTATTCTGTGATTACTAACCATGACACTTCGACAGAAGGGACGGGCCCTAAAGCAATCAACACAACACTTGCGCACACACAGCTATTTACATCGTGATGATAAGCTCGTTAACTCTCTGTGGCTGATCGGTATCGCCTTCAGCTGCAATTCCCCAGCCAGCCATTTGTCCTGGGTGAGATATCAGCAATCACCATTTTAAATGAGGAAAGGTGATATGAAATGCTAATTCAGCAGCTAAGATCAATACTGTTCACCAAGGGGAATAAAGTAAAGCAGAGTACCTGGTACAAACTGATGTCCTTGAGCACTCGGTGAAAGACACGGCTTTTTTTGCAAAACACAGAGATGCTAACATTACAGAGAGTTTCTTATTCACTTTCATGTTTATCTCAAAGACCCTGCACTGTTCTTTGTTTTCTGACACAAACTACATATTGTGTTATAATTAGAGCTGTGTCTATTATTTCAGCATCATAATTGCAATGTGCTCATGCATCACAGTACAGGATGTGTAATGTTTAATAAGGTAAGTGTGTCATGATAACTTGCTGCTGTGTGTCTCAAAAGGAAAAGTGGCAGAGTTCTTAACCTACAAGAGACGCCAGTATTTACTCCAAGGGTGAGTATCCATTTTTTTAAATGACATTTAAAAACTGGGGAGAGTTTATTCAAAGCTATTTCTGTATGGGTCAAGTGTCCTCCATAGAGTTGACAAGTAGATCCTTTGTGCACCAGTACCCCTGACTGGTCAAGCCCTCTCACTTCCTGTGTAGACAGGATGCTGAAAATTGGCAGTGCTTTACAGTCCACCCCCATCTTTGAGCCACGGTCTTCATACAGGATCAGTAAAGTGCTCAAATAACCCAGAAAAACTGTTTTGGATGTTACTGCCACAATTTTGAAGTTTGAAGTAAATTTAAAATACATGGCTGAATATAAAGCATTACATAAAAATCTTACAGTGTTCAAGTGCTGATTGAGTGCTCCCCCAGACATATGGCATATTTCCATACAATAGAAAACTTGTACCATATATTTGTGAGCATGTCTGGAGTCACTGATGTTTTTATGTGATATTGCAGTTCATCCAGAGTTGCTGGAAGGGGAGTCACATAAACTGAGTCTTTTACAAACCCGTGACAAGAAAAAATTACAAACAGTGAGGTTAGGCAACCTCGGTGGCCAGAGGTGAAATGCCAATTCCAGGCGCTTACTGCCGATCCATCATTGTGGAAGCTCATTGTTAAGGAGTCATCAACCTACTAGCAACGTGACAGTCCCCTCTAACAGTATGTGTTCATTACAGCTGAACAGCTGCAGGCTTGTGGTTACACAAAACAAAGGCAGAAAGACACTACAGAGGTAACAACAAAAACCTAAACTGGGAAAAGTGACAAACCCTGAAAAAGCCAAAGACTCACAAGAAAAACTGGAGCACCAGAGCTCAAAACAAACAAAGTCTGGGAGGCTGGCTGATTGACTGGTGATAGAAAAGGCAGTCTTGGGTGTCAACCGGAGGCTGATAGTACGGGCAAAACAGTTTAAAGGGGCAACCCGGAGGTCAGCGGCACAGGAAGAGCAGCTCGGGGGGCAACCTGCAGGTTGGCGGCACAGGAAGAGCAGTTCAGGCTGACTGCGGGGCTAGCGGTGGCGTGAGCGTGACTAAAGGCCCTCGATCAGCTTGGCAGGCTTGGCAGAGGCAAGACCAGACAAGGCAGGCCCACATGATGCTACGTACTCAGGCAAAGGCGGGGCAGGTGGCAGTGTGGACTGTCCTGAGCCTCCGACCGGTAGGAAAGGTGCTGGACAGGCTCTCCTGAGCCTCCAGCAGAGACAGGAACAGGTGCCACTCCCACCCAAGAAGTAGGTGCGGAGGTCAAGTGTGTCCTGGCTGGCCTCACCCTGGGGACCAGCATGGATGCCGGGGAAGACCGGACACCAGCCACTCCCACCCAGCAATCATATTACAGTAAAAAGGTTTCAGGAGTTGGTACGGGTGAAGGAGTAAGCTGGGTCACGGTCGCCCTCACCCTGGGAGCCGAGACAGCCGCAGTCAACAGCTGGGCGTCTGCTGTCCCTACACGAGGAGTAGGTACAGGTGCAGGGGAAGACCAAAGCACTGCTGCCCTGGGAGCACGGACAGGGAACAGCCGGGCCCTAGCCACCCTCACCCGGGGAACTGGTACAGGTGCAGGGGGAGGCTGGACTGCAGCCGCCCTGGGAACAGGACCAGGAGCACAAGGAGAGCTCTTAGCAGTCCTAAAGTCAGCTAGCTGTTTCCCACACACTGACTGATGGATATTATTGGAAGTCTTTGGGTGGAATGCACATGGAATAGGTTTTGAACAGATAACACAATGAACCGTCTTGGAGCTAGGAGTGTTGATTGGCTCCTGCTTATGAAATGCAGTCCAAATCTCATTACCCAGGGACACAGTTCTACCACCAACTGGTGCAGAATTACAGGCGTGACCATCCCCCCCCAACAGGAAAACAAAACTCAACCTTGTAATTGGTTAGTTTGGAAGCATAACTTAAAAAGTATTTCAATCCCTTATTAGCAGATAGTAAAACTCTGCCTTCAAACAAAGAAAAGGCTGACTTAACATCAATATGTATCGAGTCTTGGTGAGCTGGTATAGAAACAGTCACTGATTAAAGCACCTTGAGGCGACTGTTGTTGTGACTTGGAGCTATATAAATAAAATAAAATTGAATTGAATAGATGTCAGGCTCAGAAGCACACAGCCTCCCATTAGAGGAATGTGCAACTGGGGGACTGATCAGCTCAGCTACATAAAAATCTTTATTGTAATCAAAACTGACAGACGTGGTTTCTTCCTCCAGAGACTCAGGAACACAAACATTACATTCATTATTTGGCCTGTTGGGCAAGGAACCAGTGAAAGGTGGGCGCCAGCCACAGGTAACATAGTGTTATTGTTGTTTAGCACAGAAGTAGAGTTACTTGATGTGTTGCCAACAGGCACTGAGGCTAAAAACAGTCTTCAGAACAGCTACTACTGACTGACGATAGACACTTGTGGAAAAGTCAGTTTTACTCACAGGGAACAGCGGGCCTGATGTGGAGGCGGCAACACCCACGATGTCTCTTCCCCTGACGGACCAGACAGATTGTGCTGACAGAGTTGGTGCAACTGTCCCTTTAGCACCCCCAACAGGTGATATTGTGAAGGGTTCTGACACATAGTGACATCGCAGGAAGTGGAAGGAAGCAGGAGGTAGGAAGTTTTAAGGAAGTTTACACATGGCCGAGTCTTTTGAAGCATCATCTGTATGTATATTATTTATTTGATACTTACCTCTAGGTCTCTGGTTGTATTTTGTGACACTCTACATTGAATCATACTTGTTATTGATCTCTGTCTCAATCTCTGTCTCTCTTCCACAGCATGTCTTTATCCTGTCTTCCTTCTCTCACCCCAACCAATCACAGCAGAACCAGGCCCCGCCCCTCCCTGAGCCTGGTTCTGCTGGAGGTTTCTTCCTGTTAAAGGGGAGTTTTTCCTTCCCACTGTCGCCAAAGTGCTGCTCATAGGGGGTCACATGATTGTTGGGTTTTCTCTGTATGTATTATTGTAGGATCTACTGTACAATATAAAGCACCTTGAGGAGACTGTTGTTGTGATTTGGCACTGTATTAAATAAAGCTGAATGGAATTGAATTAATTTTAATTGTGTTATATTTTAATTCAGTCTCACACTTTCTACATTATTAAACCTGTGGTCAAAGAGTAATGGTCTTTAGAGTCTTAATGGAAGACTCGTGGCCGTGACATAGTCCTTTAACTCCTCGGGCAAAAGGTTCACACAGCCTGGCTTACCCATAGCAATCCGGACCCTCATAACAGCAAAAGATAAGGCGCTGTTCTTTTAAGAAAAAAAGAACACAGATATTCTTCCGATGCAGATAAAGCTACTGTTGACTACAGCATGACAGAAAGAACCTATGCCTGCTATAACTTCCTTCAGCGGTAAAGCAGGCTGTGGCAACAGGATCTGTATGATGCCCACATTTTCCACCTCCTCCGTCTTCCTTATTCCCCTAAAGGAATTTGCTTCAAAGACAGAAGCCTTCATTCTGAACTTTTTCGAGTCTCCTTTTGAAGCAGTTTGATGGAAGGCTGAAGTGTTGTTTTTGTTCTAATCAGTGCAGAACTGGGAACTGAGGATAATTGAGTAAGAAAGCCCAAAACAACAGACATACATGGGAACATGTATGGTATAAAGAATGAAATGACAGTTGTGATGCGAATGGTGATGATAATGATGGTCATCCTTATAAATATGTTAACCCCCCTCCCCTCCCCCTTTTACTGTGACGCACAGTGGGAGGGTGTAAGCACTTGAGACAGAAGTGTTTGTGAAGTGGCTTCCCCTCACTGATGATAACAGTAATTATGGCGCTCATTTAGAGGCATTTCCATCTCCAGTAACGAGGTTGATTACAGGAAGAGGGGTTCATGTGAAGGAGTTTAATATTTGGAGCTTGGTGAGTTTACAGATTTGGACAGATTTAAATTCATGACAAACTTTTACTTAATGCATTTATTTCATTTTTTTCCCTCAACTTAATTTTGGGGAAAAAACTCTAAACACCAAAAGTCTTTTCTTCTTTGAACTGAAGCCTCAATAACCTGAACAAAAGGAAGTTTTAACATTACCAGCATGACTTTATTTTAAATGAAATAAGCACACACCAGAGTGCTCGAGCACTGGTATTCTGCAGTATACTACTCATCAAGCAGCAGATGGCAATGGACATTGTGAGATGAATGCAAGGTGGAGGAATTTGTTTTACCTGTAAATATAAACGCATGGATTGGATGTAAGTTCTTTTTTAGTGTGCATTCCTGCACATTCATGCATGCTGAAGATATGCTTTGCTATGTAATAATGCTTGGGCTAAAGCAGGGCTATATGTGGTTGTGCACTCCAGACAGACATCCAGGAAACCTTATCACGGTGCATGAGCTTCAGGTATGCATGTAACAGTTTTAAGGGTTAGATAAATTACCTAATAAAAAATCAAACTCCTTGAGCTACTAATGCTCTATATTTGTCCTTGTGGAGATAATATTTGTGGTCAGAAGCCATGCACACACAATTTTGGGGATTAATAATTTCTTTGATGTGTTGTTTTCCCAGCGTGGAGCGATTATATACCAAACTTCTTTAATGGCTATTCGTATATAACAGATTGGCTTGTTTTATGTAATATAGAGATCTTAAAACATAGTCAGTGCTGGCAGCTATAGGAAGGTTTTGTTACTCTTTCTCCCGCATCCATAAATGAAGTTTGGAACTACCAGGACTCTTCTTAGAGCTGGTCACCTGGCCAGTCTGAGTGATCGGAGTAGAAGGGCCGGGAAGGGTGACCATCGGGAGGGTCCAGAGACTTCAATCACTGTCCGCTGAGATGTCATAACTATACTGGACTATACTGGAAGAGACTGCTGGAATCTCATTTTACACTACAATTTGATCTTTACATTTACAATTTAAATGTAAAAATTATGAACTTTTTTATTGGTCAGTCCAGAAGGACTAATTTTTAATCAACTGCTAGAATCCTGTGTTGGTGTGACCTTTCGATACACAAATCACCACTGACAGACCTCAACATACCTGCAACATACAATCATCATATAAAAGAGTCTGAGGATTTGGTTTTTGAGGATCAGGACAGTCCGGCTGGTGTTTTGGGTCAGATGTGTCCAAAACAGAATCTGTGAGAATAGTTAGCAAATTATATAATTATGTAAACTTCTATCAGACTGTGCAGAAATGTGTACACAAGTGTTTATCACAGTCCCCACATTTTCTAACTCGTGTAATGAGATGTGGTGTGTATTTCTTTTCACAATTAGTTCTTGCAGTGCATTGCTTCTATTCCAGCCTTTCATTTTGGGCGCTTTAATTGAAACATTGATTAACTTCTGCCTTGGGAATACTAAGTACGTTGTGAAATATCCTGTGAGAGCTGGAGACACCAAACTGCACATCTGTGTTTCTGCAGTAGATCCTTAGAAGACTACCAATGATCTACCTGTATTCGATTAGCTCGTTGTTTCCTGATCCGTTTTTAGCAGCAGATCTTTTTTGCTTGCTCCGATTTGGATCACACTCAGTGCATGTGTGAAATCATCTCCTGCAGTGAACAGAATGAATGTGATTCTCTGTGTTTGCCAGCAAATGTAACCTGAGAGGACCTAATTTCTAACAGCCTCAGGTCCGGATGCAAAGATCCATTTAGCGACACACAGTATGCACAAAGGCTTGTTGTTTGCTGAGGATTCTTTGAAGCTGAGCCTTGACAAGTTTTGCTTCACTTCACCCCTCCACAACATCACTCGTCTGTTTTCTGTTGTTGCCCTCCTTTTAGGCAGCAATACTGATGCTTTGAATTCTCCTCTCAGATCGTTCACATGAAAGTGTTTCATACAGTAAAAGTATATTTTTACACTATCGACTTATTACAGAGCATCAGAAAAGTATTAAGTGCCTCACTTGTTCCACATTCCTCGTGTTTTGTTTGACAAATTTTACATGTATATAAAATCAGCACAAAAACACGGGTCAGGCGTGTTTCTCCTAATAGGTCACAAGGCCAGTGTCCTCCGTGTCTCCTCGGTGATTCCATCCTTGTTTGTTATTGTTGTTGTTTCGCTGTCTCTCCCTTCACTCCTCTCTGCTTGTTATCTCCGTGTTTCAGCCACTACTTAAGGCGGCAGCTCTGTGATACTCGTTGCTGGATAGTTGTCCTACTTCCATCAGTGTAACCTTGGCTCATTCCTGCAAATCGTCTTTTATTCCTTCGTTGAGTTTCTCCTGGATTCTAATCTGTGTTTTGCTTTGTAAAGAGACTTTCCTGGACCTGTTTCTCCCTGGATGTGATTGTGAGTGTGGAAATCGTGAGTGAATGGCAGAGTGACGTGAATGACTGAAGAGAAGTGTGACGTGACCAACTTTTTTCTCCTGGGATTCCTGGAACCCCTTGTCCCTGCTCATGGTCGCCTGGTGTTTGTGTAGATAAACTCTTCTTCACTAAAGAGACCTGAGTCCTGTGCTCGAGTCCGCTCGTGCGCTCCTGACACAAATGTTTCCAGTTTCAACCTGGCACCTGGTCTTCAAAGAACATTCATCAGAAGATGTGTTTTTGCGGTCTTTCAGTTACTCTACCCCTCCAGTAACATCAGCAGTCCTGCTGAGTCAGCCTGTAAACATGTATATCACTACTGATAGCCAAGTGGCATGCTTCACATTGTTAGACAATAGGAAAGAGTTAAAATGGATAATACAGCATTAGTGCTGGAACCAAAGCAAAAGCATGAGGGTGTGATAGGAAAAGGTCGGTGCCACAGGTTTTAGCTTAACATTTAAAAAGGGTTATATTCCTTCCTGGTTTTAAATAGGTTTATTCAATGAGCTGCTGTTCTTGTTAAGTCTCTTCTGTATGATGGCTGACTACAACTATAACTCTGCTTTCCATTAAACATGACTGGCAGCCTGTACACTGCAGTTCACACAGTGAAAGGTTCGAGTACCACTGGAGCCCAGAACTGGATAAACTGCCAGAGTGTGTGCATGTGGAAATGTGTTTTATGCCAGGTGATTGTTCAAACCAACACTGCATGAGTTCATGCTTCCTATATTATTTTAAAAGCCTGGGTCTTTTCTGGATCTTTCGAGACTGTTTTTCTTCTTTAATCATTGCTGGGGATTCATACATTAGCCATCAGACAGGACAACGAAACACTACTAAAGAGTTCCTGCATCAATGGACTCTTAACCATCCGGCTGTCTGGCCCTCTTCACCACATGCTTTCAACATACCGGAGCAGACTGGATCAGGTGACCCTAAATTCTACTTTAGCTACGATGCTAAGTCTAGGCTGCTGGAGGCTTCCAATGATACACTGAGTATATCTATTTCACTCACTATGTGTTTGTACACCACTCTGCATTTAATTATTAGTTATTCATTTCTGGCTTTCTTTCACAGCGTGTATTTTGGCCCTCGCTACAAACTGGTCGCAGCAGATGGCCCCGCCCCTCCCTGAGCCTGGTTCTGCTGGAGGTTTCTTCCTGTTAAAAGGAAGTTTTTCCTTCCCACTGTCACTAAGTGCTTACTTATAGGGAGTCATGTGATTGTTGGTGTTTTATCTCTGTTTTGTCTCTGTATTACTGTGGGGTCTTCAGCCTTGAGGTGACTGTTATTGTGATTTGCTGCTGTATTAATAAAAATGAATTGGACTTGGTTTTCACTTATGGCGTTATGCTCCACCATACACATAAATGAATTTGTGTTCACAGACCATAAATCAGTTTCTTGTAATGTTTCTTTCAGAGCCGTCGCTTTCAAGTTTGTATAAAGGGTCCGGGGTACGTCATTAATAAGGCTGTTTCTTAAGTTATCTTTCCAACACTTTTGCGATGACCTCAGGCTAGAAACCCACACTCATGACATGTTTGGTGTCCTGTCGTAAATAAACAAATTATTTCAAAATGACAATTTAAATAAATTATTTACATTTTCTTTTATTCTTAATCGTTCCACTTCTTCTGGTATTATTTTATCAAATTTACAAATTATGGTTTCTTTAGCTAAACTGAAGACGGTTTGTCATGCATTTCTATCTTCGTGCGTAGAATAAGCATGAGTCACCAGGAACCCTATTTAACCCAACACCACAACCTTTCCTGCCAGCTCACTTAAAGTAACTACATGACATGTAGTTACATCTGCATCCTGATGTAACTACATGACATGTAATCAGGTAGTTCTCAGGACGTCCATGTCAGGTTAGTTGGACGGTTACAGTGACTGGTTAAGTTTCTGGTTACGTCCTAAGTTACGATGCTGATTTCCCATTGAAACATGATCCTTGTATTACAGTAAAACTATGTTAGACTCACAGCTCCAAGCTAAGTGAGCTCACATTACTCTGTTTTCCTCCTCATATGATTTTTGATTAGATTTTAGAATTTGCTTGAAAATCCCTGCACTTACACCTCGAGCACCACATGCAAAGCTTTAGACTATTTAGTTCAGGTTTTTTTAACACACTGCTGCTTGCTCTCGTTGATTGCAGGTCAGAACTTGTTAATTGTTACCTGCAGGAGATTAAAACCATTGAATATTCTTCCACTCTAACTTCATTTAGTGGACTGTGGACACTTTCAACACACAGTTTAAACCTGATTCATGGTACATCCAGCAACAACCTCAACACCTGTTGACTAACAGTGGATGATTAGAACTTGATCCTTGTGTGAAAATCTGTGATTAGAGCTATTAGTTATTATTCAGACTTGGTCTTTGTCAACAATTGCAGGTGCTTACAATGATTTCCTCCCCGTTACACCTCCAACTCCTCCATATTCCAAACATTTTATTTTATTTAAAGCAGCAAAGATTCATTTGGTGTACGTGGATTATGAAGTTTAGTTCAAGGACATGAAAATACAGTCAAATTAAAGTCTAGAAACACGAATAAATAGATTAGAAGTTGTTACTATTTCACTGACTGGTACGAGACGATGTTATAGCTTAGCAAAGCTGGCTCGAGTAGTTTGTTTAAGCATCAGAGTCTACTATGACACAAAAGCACCAAAATGAAACGGTAACAGTCACTCCTGTGACTTTGACTGTCACAGACATGCAGCCATTAAAAGGCCCTTTCCCCGGACACGTGCAGCGCGGCGCTCTATTAAACACTGAACATTTGTACACAATATTTGTACAGTAATGCATATACTATTATATATTGTACATATATTTATTACTCTCAGATTTAGCCATTCTTATATTTAGCTTGTTTTACGTTATTGTATTTTTGCACAACTCTGTTGCTTGTGAAGCTCGCACACAAGAATTTCACTCACATGTACTGTACCAGTGTACCTGCACATGTGATGTGACAATAAAAGTGATTTGATTTGAATACTATATTTGTTTAAATTGTTATGTAGTTATATGGTGCAGTGTTTTTGGCTTTCGCTGCGATGATGCCAGGTCTGTTTTGGAAATGAGATTTTTACCTGGATAAATAAAGGACTCATATACTACTAATACTACTAATAATAATAATACACGAATTCTCTTAGAGGATACTAAGTCAAAGTGATACATGTTTTGAAATGACAAGGATCAGGCGCATCTAGTACAAAAACAAAGACGTAAAGCACTTACGCACATAAGAGCGATGCGACCAGCGCAACACAAAATTTGTGTCCTTCGCTGTGGTTAGCCATCAGCGCAGCTCATGCCACGTCCTGTGTTTAAGGCAAATGATATTGCACAACTTTATTTATTATAGCACAGATGTTACCCAGTCTAAAATTAGGTATTTTAGAGGCCATGAACAAACTTTCCAGGCAGATTTAGACAGAGACGTTTTGGTGTAATAAACCAAGAATGCTGGAAGTGCCTGTGACAGTATTTGGCTTCCAAGTGTTAAATATACAGAATATATATAAAAATCTAAATCTTTGTTTAGTCTGTGCAGAAATAAAGACACAAATGGCTGATAAACTAGGCTGTTGCATGTCACCAGCAGAAAGGGTCACAGCTGCCCTGCATGAACAGTCTGCTGCAGCTCAGGAACGCCGCCCTGCTTGATACGGCTCCTGATTTATGTGGCTGTCGTGGCTGACGTGCAGTGACCCCTGAACAGCCCAATAAAATATTCATATCTGTGTGGGACACAACACAGTCCTTCATATCCTCCCTGCTATTTACAGGAAACACTGACATTCCCTACAGCTTCAAAGTAAATATCAATGGTATACGATACATTTCTGCAGACTAGCGGGACTGAAAATCACTACAGGCTCAAGATTTTGGAGAAAATACAAACATTTGTGTAAACTAAATATGACGGAACCCAATTGCACACACATTTCTAATTTCTAAGGGCGTCTATCCATTTTGTGTACAGCACAACAATCGGGAAAAATCTCTTCACAGTCAGAAGTCCTACGATCTATTCTCATTTTTATGGTGTCAAAGTCTGAGCCGATGATTATAAAATGGAATCATGATCAAACATCACGACTTAAGCATAATAGTTATGGCTACAACTTTAATTTGATTTAAAAAGGATTTTATCTCTAAGCACTGTCTAGACTTAATGATTTTCCTGTTGGTGGTGCTGAGTGTTCAGCTGAAAGTGTGAATGTCTGCATCGCCGTCTGCCTGGCTTTATTCACTGTATTAGTGTAATATGATAGTATGAGGTGTTTGGGATAATCATGGGACCTGCTCAGTCTGGATTTTTAAATCAATTCCCTTCAACAGCTGGTGAAGAGATGGGGGAAATATGGGGTCTTTCCCTCTAGTCAGTGTTAGCACTCACACTGTGGCATCTTAGATCAACTAGACTTTTCAGAGAGATGCTGGAGACTAATACAGCTAAGAAAACAAACGGTTTTTCTTTTTTCTGCTGTAAAGTTGGGAGCAGTGAAAATGCACATGACTTTTTCATGTCTAATGTTGGAGAAATGGCTTAAATTAAGAACTATACACAATGCACTCAAAGCACTCAGGGAGTTGGTCGTCTAAAGTAAATGTTTATGTGACTAGTCTAGTTTACACAGCTCAATGCAAATAAAGGAAAACACTGAAAAAAGTGCTAATGGGCTTGGATCATTTATCATACACTCAAAGAGTGAGACTGGGTGGTTGTTACATTTACAAGAGTCTAAATTACAAGAGTAATTTGAACAAAATAATTACAACATAAACGATGTGCATGAAATTAAACTACTTAACACATATTTATTCTTGTACTTGTGATTAGTGATGTGTCGGTCGCGAACAAAACGGCTCTTTGACGTGAACGACACGAGCCGGGTTTTTTTTCTCTCTCGCACTTTTTCCCGCTTCACTCCGCACGCGAGCCTTGTGCTTTGCGCTGGGCAGAGGGGGGAGGGGCAGTAGTTACACTCAGTAACACAGGAACAGAGCGGGAGGGAGGGAGAGAGAGAGAGAGAGAGCCAGGGACAACAACGTCACATTAGAAAGGTATAGTAATCATCCACAACTATTTTCAGTTGCAGATGATAAAGGATTCAGAAAGTTTATTCATGCAGGTCCATATGACAGAGAATATGCATGTTCTTTTTTGTTTTCATAGTTTAATTTATATTTAATTGTGTTGTGGTTTGCAGTGTTTTGTGTTGTTTCACTTTAAGTTTGTTTAAAAGGAAAAAGCTGAAAATTTAAATAGTTAAAAGTTTAAATGTGAATAGTTGGTTTTTGTATTATATGATTTATTTATTACATTTTATGTGGAGTGAATGAATAAAAGCATATTTACGGTGGCCCCTACAGACAAAGCACATACAAACTCTAAAACGCGTAAAAACACAATAGAAGTGCTCCAGGATGCTAGGGGGCAGTGTTGAGCTTTTGTTAACTCGTGGCTACACAAGCCAGCAAGTACCAACGACCGGATTTGGTGTGTGGTAGTAACAGGTAAATGAACTTTTTTAAAAATTATTTGAATATATATGAGTGCTTGTGTATAAATACACAAACAATACACACATGCTTTCAATTGTGTAATTTAAGTGATCTAGTAGCTCTGCTTGGAAGTTTAGTTCATGCTAGAAATGTGTTTTGGAGTTTGTACGTGCTTTGTCTCTAGGGGCCACCGTATATATTTATATATAAACATATAAATAAAACAACAGTTTTTTTTTACATTAGTAATTCATTTTGTGCATAATTTTATATTCTTGTTAATAATAAATTAATTAAAGCAACAAAACAACCTGAAGAGCCGGTTCTCTAAAAAGAGCCGGAAATCCCATCACTACTTGTGATATCACAAGATCACGTGAGATTTCAAACCACAGGAACATCACAGGGGTTATAAGAGGCAGGAAAACATACACACACTGCGTGTATGCTATTGCTTTTTATTGTGGTTTACACTGAAAAAAGTCTAACATGCAGTCATTCATTCAATCTAATAAGTGCCATTCAAAACAGAATAAAATCATTGATTTGATTGTGAAACCCTTTCTTTTTGCATTTTAAAATACCACTTTTGATTTGGATGAAACTAAATATCTGTACAAAGGACACAACGCAAAGTTTTTGATTTCTCTCAAAACATATATTTCTTTTCATGTTGAACAGATAATATCTTTAATTTGAGTCAAAGTGATTTGCACTTGAACACGCCCACCAGAAATAGACCGGGACCCATTTTTATTCTGCATGGCTGCTGGAAACATCGTGTCACATCTTTGATTAATTTCATCTGAAAATAAACGTAAGTAAAGCCAAGTGTGTTACAAAAGCTTTTATAATTTGTATTGCCAAAATTGCAGAAAATAACCCCATTTAAGCTGGGTCAACAGCCACCCCCAATTTTTGCATGATTGTAGCTGCTAGCTATAAGCTAGCTAGCTATCCGGCGCGACGTTAGAACTGGTTACCAGAAACCGACCATCACAGTCGGGAATGCAAGTTAGGCAAAAAGCCGTTTTTTACCAGTATACTAACTAGCTAGCGTTACCACGATGCATCGGTGGTGGATACAGCTAGCTAGCATAAGTTCATAGTTCATAACATTCATAGTATAACTCCGTGCTCCGCTTCGTTTGAATTTTTCTGGTGAGCTCGCAGTTTCTAGACACAAGCTTGTGTTTGTGCGCACACGTTTGTCTCTGTCTCTCTTCATATAAATATTTGTGTGTTATGTGTGTGTACACCGAGCGCAAAAGATAATTATTAATGTGCATGATTTAGAGACAGAAATAACACGCCAGCATATAAGATCAATGACATAAGACTAATTCCTTCAATTGACTTTCAGGCGCGGCTCGGAAAAATGTGCATTTTCTGAAGAAATTTTAATTTTATCAGCAAAAAATTGACCCTATGCCAAACTTAGTCGCTAATGGCTGGTCTGTAGACTGTTTGGTAAACCTAAATCAAATTATAGTACTAGCTTTTTATAAGGATGTGTACCGGTATGTCATGTTACGTATTTCTTGGTTTTTCTATGTAATGTGTTTTATAGAGAAGTAACATTATTCTTTTTTTTTCTGTATGCTTTCAGAACCACTGATTGCTCCATCCATTCCATGGCTGAAGCATACATTTTCATTTAATCTGAACAGGTATCATTTTGCATTTACACTGCACATCCTTTCTAAACATTTCATAATAATCTAGACCCTCCCTCATTATCCTCTCATTCACCTTGCTGATGTGTTGAGGACTTGATAAAAGAATACATGGTATGTCCATATCTGTTCTGTCTCTACATGAGATGCAGTCTCTTGATGTAAATTTGACAACTCTGCTATTAAATGCAGTGATTAATGTAGGACAGCAACGATTAATCAACTCATCAAGTTAATATCTTAGGGTTCTGTATTGTTTTCTTTTTTTTCTTGGGCTTTGTGAAACATTTATGAAAATGTTCCACCATTGATTTAATTGAATGATTATGCAATTCACAATCTGATTAGTCAAATAATTGTTCTAATAGTCTGTGACCAAACAACTATCAAAATAGTAGTTTATTATGGTCAAAGATTTATCAGGTGTGCCAGACTTCAGTTCTTCACTTGTACATTTTGTTCCATATTTTACCTCAAGATATCCCAGACAGATGAAGCTGAGGAAGAGCTGCAGAGTACCACCATGGCACTCTTCGTCTTCAGGGACAACTCAAGTCTCCTACATCAGCCTCGAGACATGGGGATAATCATTGATGGTGTGGAAGTCCTGAATGAGTTGCCTTCTGTGGCAGCTGGAGTGGCAATGGTCTTTGGACTCTGTTATGCTCTTAATATGGAATATCCACGAGGATTCAGGTTCACCTTTGAGGCTCTTCAAAAGATTATGATGGAGCTTGACTTTAACAAGATGACCTCTAAGATTCGCAAACTTAATTGTGAACTTAACACTGCACAGTAGTGTGTATGTGCACATACATGTGCATGTGTGCTTGGTTATTTTGCTTGGTTGGCCTGCAGTGGTATTCTACATTCAAAAATTATAAGAACACCCATTTGAAAGGGAGATTTAAGTTGATTTCATTGATACATGTGTAGATTTTTTTTTTTACATTGTACAGGCACAGTGCACATATAAACATTTTTGAGTACTTGCAAATTGGTTTAAAAAGAGTTTTTATAATGGTTTTATGCCAGTTTTAGACAGGTTGCAGGTTTTATACCAGTTCTAAAAAGATTGCAGGTTTTATAAAACAAACATTTCTCTAATCATTTCTGCCGCAGCACTAAATCTGTATATTACTAATCCTCTCTATTGATTATAGTTAAAATGGTTTGGAACAATAAATAATTTTGAAATAATTGGTTGGCCAACTGTCTTGTTTTTTATAGGAAATGCAGAGCATTTTTGAACTGAAATAAAATGAAATGTAAAAAATATAGTTTGAATATATGTAAATCAATTACCTGGCTTCAACACAAACATATTAGTTCATGTTAATTTGGTTCGATGTGAATACATTAGGTTGGTTAAATTTCAATATATTAGCTTGGTTCAATAATTAAAATATGGTTCTATGTAAAAAAATCAATTTGGATCAATGCAAAATTTAAAGTTTCAGTCAAGTCTAGTAATATTGTTTATATCAACATAAAAGTATCAGGTCATATCAAGTGACTCAATTTGGATTCTATGAAGCCAAATATTTTGGATGTGACAATTGGACATTTTTTTTAATTTGAATAGGGTTATTCTTTTTACAGTGTAACCTGTGAAGGACAACAATGTAAAGGAAATCCTGCATCAAGCCTGATAAGGACAAAGAGAAGAAGATGGAGTGAAAACCATGTGAATTTTGTTATAAATCCATTAAACTGGAGGCGGAAAAGATGTGCATGACAAGTTTTATGTTAACCAGACTTTAGAATTTGTTGAACACTCAAAAAATAACTTTTAACTCATGGAATCATGGAAAGGATTTCCACATTAAGTACTTTTGTTGGACCAACGTAATTTAAATGAGATGGACCAACTCAATTCAATTAAGTTGTAGTCAACATCAGAAAATAAGTTTATTAATCAAAAAGTTCATCAATAATTAATGATTTGTTTCAATCCAGGTAAATTAAGTTGGAATAACAGAATTGGATGATTCTAAAATAAAGCAGTTTAATAAGATAAGATCACCTTTATTATTCCCACACGTGGGAAATTTGTTTTGTCCCATGCAGAACATGGACAGTGCAAAGTTATATAGCAAAAATTAGAGAACACTGGAATACAATAAGAATAAGATTCTGTACACAACTGTACAGAATAGAATAAAATAAAATAATATATACAATAGGATAAAATGAGTCATAATCATGTGGAAATCCTTTCCATGATTTTCAATGTTCTGTCAAACAGTTATTTTTTGTGCGTGCTGAGTTTTCCGTAGTCTTGCATTCATTCTGGAATAACAGGTTTGTTAATTAAAATAATAAATAAAGGCCCAACAAACTGTGTAGAGACACTGTGGACGATGTTAGGATTTAAAAACAGGATTAAAGCCGTGGCTGTGTTGAAACCAGCTGGCACCATGTTTGAGTCAGTAAAGCTTTCCAGTGTTGGTCAAGTTACTTGAAAAAAGTAATTAGTTACTAATGACTGATTACAATTGCACAAAAAAAAGTTTAATTTTTTGCTGTAGAAAGAAGTTTTCTTCCCATGCAGACTGAACAGTGGCGCTAATGTTTTTCTCACAGAATCAAACTCAAAGTAATGTGATTACTTCCAAGCGTTGAACGCTGCATGTACTCTCTCTGCACTATATTATCCATTGTTGATCTGCACACTGTTGCTGCCACGGACGTCACACGCTCGTACATCGTTGTCATGAGACGCTCTCACAAACAAACCACGGTTTAGTAACACAGTAACGCAGCGTGATTACAGGAAAGTAACAGTAATCTAATTACCTTTTTTGCAACAGTAATCCCTTAATTTACTCGTTACCTGAAAAAAGTAATTGGATTACTGCCCACCTCTGCTTTCAATCCACTACAGAACATCGACAAGCTGATATATTTTTATCTTCATTGTGTCCAAACTCATCTTCTACACCCTCAGATGTAGGCGACATTTTCAGTCATTCAAAAATGTTTCAAAAGCTGTTTAGTGAAAGTTTAGCTAAACAATAAATTCTTAAAAAGCAAGACAGAAACAAAGTATTTTTCTATGCAAATATTTATTCACTTTTATTCTGTCTGGCAACATGTTTAATACTAAGTACAATACAGCAAAAACAAATGTGTTGCTAATCTGATTCGTTCTTTTTCCTGATTGTATATATTAAACGAAACACGCTGGCTGTGACTTTTAACTCTTAAACTTAATCCACAGATTTGTTTGTAACTGTAGAATTGAATTTTAGCCAGGTTAGATTTTTCCCCCTCTTCTCCTTAACCAAACTGGCCGCATCGTGGCTCTGTATCTACAGTAAGACGCACACACAGTCTGTCCTGTGTAGTCAGAGTGTGTTTTACTAAAATGCTGAACCATTGCTTTAATCACTGTTGCAAGACCTCTCTGCTTCACTGGAACAAATGGGGTGCTTATCTCCAAGTATTTGCGTGAATCATCAAATCCAAATGAGCTTTGTTTTATTGTAGTTGGTATTTGTGAAGCAGAAAATCTGCACATTGCCCAGAAAATCACCTTGGAAACGAGATGTTCCAGCTCGTTCTATTGGAATGGAAGCGTGCCCGTCTTGCTTTCTGCATTCTTACCTTGGAGGAGACTTGTTGATATTTGTAAACTACATTTTCCTGTATGAATTCTATTTGTGTGATAACAGAGTGTTATGTAAAGCAACCGATTCACACATTCCTGAACAAAGAGAGCATTTTGGACTGACCCTGCGGCTGCCAGTTTACTGATCAGAAAAAGATCCTGGTAATGTTGATAAGGGTTTCTGCCATGGTTTTTGATTCCCCCGACATACCAGGATGCTGTAAAGCGATTAACAGTCAAAGTCAGCCTGATGTACATCTGCCTCATTAGGCTTCCCAGAGAGAAATGGATCAGCCTTGTAACATTACTTCACATATTTACACTCCAGTAATTAGAAATTACAAAGTCAGATCTTCATCGTAGCGTCCTTTATCAGTGAGATTAATTGTCTTGTCACAAGTGTATAATTCTGTTGCTAAGTGGGTAGGGCCACAGGGATAGACAATAAGAGGCAAGAAAGGAAATTAAATTACATCATTGTTGCCATGTTACGCACATATCCACACAGATTAATACTTACATCCAATCAATTTGCTGTAAATATCAAAGACAGTAAATTTTTATTTACTCATGTAGATATTTATAGAGAGAGAGAGGGTTCCTTCCAGTTGATTTAAATGGTGGAACACATAGTATGGGATATCACACCTGTGCGTGTCACGTCAATAAGGCAGACGACCTGTGATGATGTGCAGCCCACCTGTACACTCCTGCCATCAGTCGTCACCTGGCTAAGAACACCTCTGCCAAGTCGAGCTAAGTTTTAGTTACCTCTGTTGTTTGTCAGCATGAAGTTAGATTAACTGCCCCTTTTGGTGTTAGTCTCTACTGTTGCAGTGTGGGCTTCTCACACAGATGAGCCTTCTGTGAAGAATGGCTGGCGTCTCCCTTAAAGGAAGTGTGAGGACAGTGATTCAGTAGGGACTCGGAGTAGAGGCACTTCTCCTTGTCCTCACTGAAAGGAGCCAGTTGGTGTTTTGGGCATCTGACTAGGATTCCTCCTGGCCACCTCCTAGCTGAGGTATTTTGGGCATTTCCTACTGGGAGGAGGCATTAGGGTAGACATGCTGGAGCAATCACATCTCTTGACCGTCCTAGGAAAACCTGGACGTTCCTATGGTAGCTATGGAAGTCTGAGTGTCGCTGGTTAGGCTGTTGCCCCAGACACAGATAAGCAGCAGACGCTGGGTGGATGGAGTTAGCCCTCTTTATGGAACAGAAAACTCTGAGCTTGGCTCATTTTAGGGTTAACAAACTCAGTGTTTTCACTAGACCTGCTCTCTTGAACATGGCCCAGAAAAAAAATGAGCTGATGGGAAGCAGGTGCGTCAGCCAGGGAACCTCTGGGAGCCAAAGAAAGAGCACACTTCCTCACAGGAACACAAACACAGACGCTCTTGAAGGAGGAAGAGAAATGAGCAAAGTAATGGGAGAGAGGGCTAGCTGACACTGGGGGCAACATTGATCTCAGGGGGAAGTGTTTTAGGCCTGTTTGACTTTGGGTGGACTGGTTCTAGTTTCTGTTTGAGAGGTTTTCACTTCACTCTCTGCCCTTGTAACCAGGGCAATTTATTCGGATGCCAGAAGTAAATGTTAAGGTCACTAGTCAAGTGGCAACAAGCCACTAACCAGCAGCTATTACAATTAAATAATAATAATAATAACAGCTTCAACAGCTCCGCTCAAAGCCCTCTCCACTCATCCCGACTAAGCCCAATGTTGAGTCTCCTTTAATAATCGTTTGGTACCATCTGCACCACCGTCCTCCCTGAACGGCTGAAAATGTTGTTGGAAATGCCGTTAAAAGTACTCAAAATAGCATTAAGATGAAACATGTTTCACTGCACAAACTCTGCACCTCTACATTTCTCTGAATATAAGTAGCAAAAAGTGTAATCAGTATTACAGCCAACATGTGCTTTTCAAGGTTAGTGACAAGTAGACATGAGTATCCTCCCCAAGTTCTTCTGTGGATTTCGTCTGTTTATTTGTATTGACTGTTCATGCATCTGTTTCCTTTTTGTTTTTGCCACAGAAAGCAGGAGAACAAATGAAGCTGTTTCATGTTGGTCAGGCAGTTCACTGTGGACAGAGGTCGAAACAGAGACAACCTGAAAACAAGAATGTGGACACACATCATTTTCACACACCAGCATTTTTAAACTAGTTTTCCGATTGGCTGTGTTCAGACTTTCATCCTGCTGCAGAATGAATTTGGGATCAATCCAACACCTACCTGATGCTGTTGCTGTTGCCTAGGTGGGTAGGAAAATATCTCACATGCCTAAAACAGTCACACATGGACCACCTAGTCCACTGGCATTAACATGCTCGGTGTAGTTGGAAAACAGAACATATCCTCATTTGAATGCAGCTGGATGAGTCAGAGCACCGTGGGGGGATGGGGTGGGAGTGATTTCAAAAATGAAATATCTTTTAAAATATACAGATTCCGTCTTAATCCCAGGTAGAAATGACACCTTTCTGTCTACTGTGAGTGTGTCCTGATACGGAGACTGAATGGGAAGCTTTGACTCTAAGACATCCAGATGTTCTCCTATCCAAATACATGCCAGTTAACAATTAGGATGCCTGTGAGGAAATATGCAGTTGTCTGTTGGCACAAATCACACAAAAGTCCAATACAGATTCCATCCATCTTTAATTTCCAGGAAACATGATCATCTGAAGGCTCCAGCTGACAGAAAAAATACTGGTGCGATTGCACCTGACAGTGTGGAGCAATGGCCAAAAACAACAAGGAAAACTGTGTGTGCAGCAGTTTCAGTGGCAGTTTAACTTGCAGTAGCTAGATCTCCCTAAACAAACACACATAAACTGGTATTGTATTGGTTGTATTGTTAAGCGCTCTCATTCAAGCTGCTCCCTCTGTTGCAAGTCTGTCCTTTTGCAGACATGCAGCTTGTAGGTGGCTGAACTGAGCAGACATCAGATAAACACTGCAGCAGCTTGGTGCCCACTGTTTGCCTGGGTGCACAGAAATGCTTTGAATATTGATACATGGATCCCTGGCAGGGTGCTCCCTGCACCTGGGGACTCTGTTGTCCTACTGGGAGACGTCAACGCTCATGTGGGCAGCGGCAGTAAGACCTGGAAGGGCGTGATTGGGAGGGACGGCCTCCCGGATCTGAACCCGAGGCAAGGCTGGACTGGGACAAAAAATCGGCCCGGGCATTTTGACTAGAGACCGGCCCACCAGGATAAAGATTGAAAATGTGACGTCATTCAGGGGTAAAACCGCAAAGGATTCTGGGAACTTGTGGCAAGAGGTACTAGCGCACGCAGGCTTTCAATTGAACTCAGTTACACAGCGATAAAAAGAAACCCACAAAATGGCAAGAAGCTGTTGTATTATTAACTGCAATAGCCGGTCGCATGACAGCCACGGGAAGCCGACGGGTAAAGAGATCGTTTTTTTTATCGGATTACGTCGTTGAAGAGACATTTTTTAAGCCATGTTTCCGAAGTAAGAGCCGACGGATGGTCTGGATATACCAAATATAATGTCTCAGAACACTCCAGCTCACAGGTTAGTCTGCTCCAAGCATTCCCACAAAGGTCAGAGTTTTGTAGTAGTTAATACGTCATTTTCATAACATAACTGGTGATATAGGTTACAAGCAAGTCTGGCGCTGAACAGAAATTGTCGCGCTATGCTCCTTTGTTTATTGTGCATAAATAGTGAATTGTCCTGACACAATATTGTGTTTCGCTTCTGTTATTATGGTACACTGACAAAAACATGTACTTTTATTCACAGGGTAAAACAGTTGTTTTGTATCACTAATTGTCCAGTATGATTACAACATACAATATTATTGTCACTGCTACATTTCTGTGATGCTACCAGAAATTATTTCCACTACTAATTAATTACCGTTGAGCTCAAAGGTCCTATTAATAAACGGTTAACGAATGTGTATTTATGACGACAATTTGTGAGACTGGTAAACTTATGATACGTACGATGGTCTTTCGTTCTACACGGTGCATTTCAAGGTCCTGCACCCATCCGTCGGTAAACTGTACCTGGGCTTGTTGCAGTGACCTGAAGTTACTAAACTTCACGAGTGTATGCACTCACTCCAAGAAGCGTATAATTATAAATATGAGCGTGGTGAAAGTTGGGCAGCACGCTGACGTCTTTTGTCCACTCTGTGTGCTCATAAGGGTCTGACCCTTTCACTCCTTTGATTTTTTCCTCGTATCTTTTCTTTGTCTTTTCGTCGAGTCTGTCTTTGTACGGACCGGCATTGTTCTCCTTTTGTTTTGTACATACCTTTTTTGTGCGGCAAAGAAAAAACAAGAAGGTATTGGAACCGGAGAATGAACGTTTTGCGGTGCTGCAAATGCTTGCATTTGATGCGGTACTTGATTGTTTTGCCACGAGTTCCCGGCATGCAATGCGCGAAAATCACGTGATTGCTAAACAAGGGGGAGGGTGCATCCGGCCTCCTCGGCTGTAATTGGTCCAGCCCAGAGTCGATCATGACCAATTGGCCAATCCAACACCTTTCATTATATATACCCTCCCTAAAAAAAAAAAAAAAAAAAAAAAAAAAAAAAAAAAAAAAATCCATCGGCCCATAAAAACAAAAAATCGCCAGCGGCCCACCGGGCAAATGCCCGGTATGCCCGATGGCCAGTCCAGCTATGACCCGAAGGGTGTTTTGTTGTTGACTTCTGTGCAATTTGTTCATAACAAACACCATGTTTGAACATAAGGGTGTCCGTAAGTGCACGTGGCACCAGGTCGATGATTGATTTTATAATTGTATCACCGGACCTGCGGCCATATGTTCTGGACAGTCGGGTGAAGAGAGGGGCTGAGCTGTGAACTGATCACCACCTGGTGGTGAGTTGGATCAGGTGGTGGGGAGGATGCTGGACAGACCTGGTGCACCTAAACGTATAGTGAGGGTGCGCTGGGAATGCCTGACAGAGGCCGTGGTCTACAGCTGAGCTTCAACAGCGAGGTAGACTGGAGCCAAATGGACCGTGTTCAGGATCTCCATTGCTGAAGTTATATATTTAATGTATATTATCCTCTCTGGTTACTCTGGTACGAATGACTCGGAATTACTTTATAGTAAATAACACACTACTGGCAAAACACAGTGTGAAGAACTCCAGTTTTTAGTTCAACATACAAGTGATGACTGTTGGCCTTCATCAGGTTTGATTTAATGCTGTCAGAGAAAATATGTCCTCTTCATGCAGCTGACTACATTCAGTGTTTAAGCTTCCCGAAACACCGAACCGAGTTACTGTTCATGTTCCTATATAGTGACACTGTTACACTACTGGTGAACTCATGTGTTTCAAATGAACAGCTTAAATGGTACAAAGGTAAGTGGTGAAAAAAAGGTAAGGTTACCAAAACTGAAAAATAATGTACATAATTGTGTATATTTCACAATTATACTAAAAGGCCTTTTTCAGGGACAACATGGGTTAACAGTTTAAAGCAGTTCTGTCAGGGGTGTCGCGTGTGGATGCAAGAAAAGGAGGACCCAAACGCTGGACTCACAGGTAGGTGAAGGCTGGTGTTTATTATGATGAGCAGATAGACAGAACATGAAACGGAGGACTGACTGAACTGAAATGGCTGGTTGGACTGGACACACGGGCGGCGTAGACAACATCAATGACACGACAAAGGACTGAAAGGAACTGAGGGCTTAAATACATGACTAACGATGGCGACGACTGGAGACGGGTGAGTACACAGCTGAACTTAGTCTAACCAATGATGCATGGAATGAACTGGAACACAGGTAGACAGGCTGGCACAGAAAACAGAAAGTGAAAAACATGGATGTGGAAAATAAACTGAACATGACAAAACTGAAAACACTGGGTGAACCACCCAGGAAACCTGACAAGTTCTGCAGCAATGGAGGTTGATCAAGCCTTCAAAGCTGCTGCTACTAATTCCTACAGCTGTTCCAACTTTTCTGGGTTACTTCCCCCCCTGTCTGCATAAAAGCAGTGCTGGGACACACTGATGTACCCTCGTGAGCATCAGTTGAACACTATTGTACTGTAGTGATGGGATTTCCGGCTCTTTTTAGAGAACCGGCTCTTCAGGTTGTTTTGTTGCTTTAATTAATTTATTATTAACAATAATATAAAATTATGCACAAAAGGAATTACTGATGTAAAAAAAACGTGGTTTTATTTATATATGTTTGTATATAAATATATGAGATGAGAGATGAGATAGCCTTTATTTGTCAGTTGCAGGTCTTTTGCCCACAACCGAGATGACAGACCTTGCCGACCGTACATACAATACACAAACATCACATTGGGGAGACAGGTCAGGCTAGGTAGCGAGGAAAAAAACATCAAAATGTGTAACACAGAAGGATAATACAGGAATGCACAGATATCAACACACCACAGCACAATAAACACAGACAGCAACATGGGAAAGAGTTCCAGTATGTACATCTGATCTGGGACCGCTGCAATCTTCAACTGCGCCTCCAGCTGACCCGATGTCCACATCAGAGGGGAGGTAAGCATTGGAGGTGGCGTTGGATCCGGGGTAGTGAGGGTGATGCGTCGGTGAGTGCTTATCAGTATCAGTATATGTCTGTGTGTGCGTGTCCAGAGTTCAGCTGAGACAGTGTCCTTCGCCCTGCCAGGCTAAGTAAACAGTCTTCCAGCCAACCCAGGTGGCCTTGCATGGAATGGGAAGGAACAGACTCAACACAGTCGTTATCAGGGTGTTTTGTTCGGCTCCGGCCTTGCAGCTGGCGACAAAGGGGGTATCCGCATATATGATGGTATTTTTTACTTTAGTGCGAACAGCTCATATGAATTTCAAAGCAGTTCTACAGTCCAACACTGGTCTCACAATCTCCCGTTGGAGAGCCGTGAGCTTCGCCATACTTGCGTTCTGTGATGTTGTCATTTCTTGTGCTCAAGGAGCCGATTCTGAGAACTCACGACAGTGTGCCTCCCCGAGATGTCATCCAATTTGCGCCCAGAGATGTTATTCCGAGCTAGCCCTTCCGAGATGTTTCCAGTCTGCAGTCAGAGATCTTATTCTGAGTATTCACAGCAGCCGTAGCCTCTCCAAGATCTTATCCGTGCTGACTCAATGAGCCCATATACGGTGGCCCCTAGAGACAAAGCTCGTAAAAACTCCAAAACACGTACAAAAGACAACAGAAGTGCTCCAGGATGCTAGGGGGCAGTGTTGAGCTTTTGTTAACTCGTGGCTACACAAGCCAGCAAGTACCAACGACTGGATTTGGTGTGTGGTAGTAACAGGTAAATGAACATTTTTTTAAATTATTTGAATATATATGAGTGCTTGTGTATAAATACACAAACAATACACACATTTATGGGAACTTCTACAATATGGGAAGAGCTTTCTGAAGAATATGTGATTTCTATTGTAGGAAGAATGTCACGGGTGTGTTCAGCTGTTATATCTGCCAAAGGTGTTTACTTTGATGGGTTAAAAGTTTGATTTATAAATTGATTTCTTTTTTAACTCCAATTGCTAATTTATACTAGCTTTTGTTTCAGAGCACAATGAGACATTAAACTGCTTTGACCAGTAGTGCTCATGGATGATTAATCCCTTTGACTTTTTGTCTTTCCCAAAGAAAAGTCTGTCTGAAGAGAACTTTTTCCTTTTTTGTTTTAGTTTGTCCCCAGTTCCTCCACTAACATGGAAGAGGCTGTTTATGACCATTAATGCAGCCAGACACCAGGGGGCGATATAGACATTTTGGCTTCATTTTTGGGGAGCTATTAGGCCAACCATGTTTTCTACAGCCACTGGCATGAAGTGAAGTAGCCATAAACCATATGTGTCTAGCTATTTGATCTACCCTAAATCCTTCAGCCCACGAAGTGCTTAAGTGTGAATGAGGACTTTTAAAAAAACATAAATCACTGCAAAACAGTGGCCTGTATCATGTCAGGAAAGGTTACTGTATAAAAACGAAATAATGTGAAATTAGCCTGGTTCTGGTTTTGTAAAAACATATTGTACGCTATTTGCTTATTACATAATTATTACACTATTTCAGAACCAGACAAAAAGAAAAAAGGCAACATATAATGTGTTTACATATGGTTAACTGATTATGTCTCTTTGTGGTCATTTTGTACCGTGACTGACAGAAAAGAATTTGTCACATCAGAGGACCTGGCTACTGGCTGCATGTTTATTAAGACATCAATCTGTTTGCCAGTCGGTGACATTTTATAAAGCTTATCCCTCATTATGTTGTATTTTTAGACCCCTTCTCCTCCAAAATGATCTGTCATATGATAAAGCCATGATCTGACATCACTTTTCATTGTATACTCAGAGTTCCAAGGGGAGGTAAGGCAGAAGCCTCTGCTGGCCCAGGTCTGGTGCTCGGCCTTGAATAATGTATCCAGTGGAGGTTACAGGGCGTTGTGGTGATGGGGCAGATCAGTGAGACAGGTGGATCTTAGTGATACATGGGTGGTGTCTTAAGAGAATGACTGTTTTGGGACCCAAAGCCAGTGAACCTAAGTTTATGTTTATGTTACGCGTACTATTAATGCTGATACTGTGGTCAACTTTTCTACGTCTTTTGTGAACTCCCCATTTATTATGCTGGATTGTTTTACTCCACACACGCTTGAGAATTTTACTAATACTCTTTTAACTACCTGTTCCTCGATTCTTAGCATTGTTGCACCTATCAAAATGAAACGCCCCAGAACTTACTCACAATGTTGGTTAAATGATTCTGTTCGTGCTTTACGACGTATATGTCGGCGGGATGAGAGGAAGTGGAGGAATGATAGACTCCAGTCATCATATGACATTTTACGTATTAGCCGCTCGAAGTTCCAAACTGCTGCCAGAATGGCTAAAGCAGCTTTTCTCTCTAAAATTATTACCACTAATGGTGATAACCCTCGAATTCTATTTAAAATTTTTAACTCTGTGGTGAACCCCTGCCCCTCTATGCCACTGCCGTGCTCCCCGGGTCTTTGTGAAAAATTTTCAAACTATTTTTTAGATAAAGTTTTATCTCTTAAATCTACTCTTCCTTTGGTGACTGATAGTATGTCTATTCCTGATTGTTCTGCTACTCTTTATCAATTTGAACCCGTTTCACTCTCTACTCTGAAGCGTCTAATTGATAAACTGAACAATACTAATTCTGTACATGATGTCCTTCCATCCCGTATAGTCAAGGATTGTTTTAATGCAATTGGACCTTGTTTATTGTCCATATTGAACTTTTCCTTGCTTTCTGGCTATGTACCTTCAGCTCTCAAACATGCTATAATTCAACCTGTTCTAAAAAAAAGGAACCTTGATCATAGTGATTTTGCCAACTATAGGCCGATTTCTAAGCTTCCCTTCCTGGCTAAAATTCTTGAGAAGGTGGTTCTGCTTCAATTGCAGACCTTCCTGGATGAGAATAATATAAATGATAAATTTCAATCGGCCTTCAAACAACATCACAGCACTGAATCAGCGCTGCTTCGTGTTTTCAATGATCTTTTACTAATGGCTGACAATGGACGCCCCTCTGTCCTAGTGCTATTGGATCTTTCATCGGCATTTGACATGGTTGACCACAACATCCTATTGGCGAGACTAGAGCACACTGTAGGCATTAAGGGCGCTGCCTTGGATTGGTTTAAATCTTACCTCTCCAATCGGCTCTCTTCGGTACATTTGGCCACATCCTCTTCTTCGGCTGTACCTGTTTGCTGTGGTGTCCCCCAGGGATCTGTGTTAGGCCCTACCCTTTTCTCATTGTACATGCTTCCCTTGAGTGCTATCTTTGAGAAATACCACATTGCTTTTCACTATTATGCGGATGATATCCAGATCTATTTTGAGTTAAATGATGATCTTGCTCTGTCTTTGAATAGCTTTCGAGAATGCATGTGTGAGGTCAAGAAATGGCTTTTGGCAAATACTCTTATCCTCAATGATAAGAAAACTGAAATTATGATTTTTGGTAGTAATGCCCTTCGTGCCAAACTTCGGGATGCCTTTGGTTTTCTCACTAGTTCTTTCTCTGACACTGTTAGGAATCTGGGTGTCTTATTTGACAGCTCATTTAAACTTGATAAACAAGTGTCTGCTGTTGTCAGATCCAGTTTTTACCAGCTTCGCCTTATTTCTAAGACCAGGCACTATATCCCGTATAAAGACCTAGAAAAGCTCATCCACGCCTTTGTAACGTCAAGGCTTGATTACTGTAATTCACTTTACTGTGGTCTCCACTCTTCCCTTTTACATAGATTACAGACAGTTCAGAATGCTGCAGCACGCATTCTAACTAAAACCAAGAAGTTTGCCCACATTACTCCTGTCCTTGCTGATCTGCACTGGTTGCCTGTCAAATATCGTATTCAATTTAAAATTTTGTTGTTTACTTTTAAAATTACCAATAACACTGCACCAAGCTATCTTAAGGAACTTTTAAACCCATATGCTCCTGCTAGGGCTTTAAGGTAATCCTCACAGTTACTGTTGGTTCAGCCCAGATCTCGACTGAAATCTAGAGGTGATCGATCGTTTGCTCTAGTTGCACCGGAGCTGTGGAACAATCTCCCGATTGGCATCCGGGCGTCTGATTCTATTCATTCTTTTAGATCACGGCTAAAAACATATCTTTTTAAACTTGCCTTTTCCACCAGTTAAATGCTGGCTTGCTTGCAGTGACCCATTGACCTATTGTATTGTATTGTATTAAATTCTCTGCTATCTTTCCATTATTGGTGTCTTTTATCATGGTGGTACAGTCTTACCTTGCTATAACCTATGTGCTGCAGTTTACTCTTATTGGTGCCTTTTATCTGTGAACATAATCCGTTACTTTTATGTATTTGATGTTAATGTGTGAACTGTTTTATTTTTTATTGTTTTATGTAAAGCACTTTGGTATGCCCAAGGCTTATAAATGTGCTCTATAAATAAAGATTGTTGTTGTTGTTGTTGTTGTTATGTTTACAGGAGAGATAAGTGGGGAGCTGGAGTTTTATATGCAGTTTATTTAGGGTTATATTGAGTAATCCATTCTGGAGGCCATGAAAGTATATATCTATGATTCAGTAATAGAGGTGGAGAGTGATCGAAGAGGACAAGGTACGATTTTAGGGGGTCGAGGCAGTTCTAGTGATTTGACTGATATGCTGTGAAAAATGTCTCAGAGGTTCCAGGTTTTTATGTCATGTCATTTTCAGAGCCCTGCACAACAGACTCTGCCTATTAAGAGGTTATTGGGACACTTTGACAGACACTCATGTCAAAAACACACAAAGATGGATTTTCTCACCAGCTTAAAGTCCAGTGTTGAGAATTTAGTAAAAATATACAAACTCTTTCAATCAGATATTTATTTAATAAATCCTTTGCACACAGTGCAACCCTGGACCGATAAGCATTAGTTTTGCCTCAGTTGTGCTGAAGGTGGAGAGTGCACTGTGGTGACTTTGTAATACACACTGCAGACAAATATGTATATATTTCATCTAACAGAGCATTTCACACATAACCTGAGCCCAGCTGAAGCCTTTCTTTAAGTCTGCCTGTCTGCCGTCTACCCACACAGTCCAAAGATGTACAGTAACTGGAAACCCTCACAGGTAATGCACATATTTGTCTAGACGCAGGATAAACTAGTGGTTCTAATATTGACCCCTTATGAGCAAGCACTGCTGTTGACCTTGTTTGTTGTGAGACTATCTTCACCAAATGGCTGGATTATGGAGGCACGCGCAGTGATTAAGAGAGTTCGGTGGTCTTCCTCTTCTTTAAGCTGTTGTCGTTACAGGTCACCACAACATACTGCCTGCCTCCATGTCACCCTGCCCCCAGCATCTGTCACACACACACCCTCTGAATGTCCTTCAGTATAGGGATGGGTATTGATAAGATTTTCCATTTTCGATTCTGTTTAACGATTCGATTCTTTATCGATTCTTTTTAAAAAAGGAGAACACTAAGGTCGATTAGCTTAGGACTTTGTTTTATATCTTCTCTTTGAACAAGATATAAATTTAGGAGTAACATGGCCTTACAAACCCAGCAGTGACATCTTAAGAGATCCAGCCTACGGCTCTTCAGTGGGGTGTCACAGGGTCCCCAGGAAAAAACATTGTAAATGTAAAATAATAAAATAAATATTCTTCTGTAGCAATAACAAAGTATAACATAAATTATTCTGTAGCAATTACACAAGAATATCCAGTAATGTCCCTGCCTACAATTAAACACATTCACTTACTGAAAATCATCTGCTGTGGCAAACGGGTGCAAGCCTTTGACCACAAACTGAGTCACTGCTCAGTGACATTCGTCTGTCCTGGCCTGAAACGATTATTTACCTGCCGCATTAACGGGAGAGGGCGTGCAAACGTTACCGCTGCTGCTGGGTTGAGATTCACGAGTCCGGAGTGGAATTAAAAACACGACATTCATTTAAGGTCATCGTGTGTTTTGTGAGCAAATGCTTTTGCATATTCGTAGTGTTTCCTCCCTTAAATGAAATATCTACTTTGCAAGTATTGCAAGTTCCCCTGTTGTCATCTGTTCTCGTAAAGTATGACCAAACTTTTGAGCATTTGAGCCGCCGTGTTTCCTGCCAGGTAAATGACGCTCCGCAACGTGGTGACGTCATTCAGGGCGACTGGAATCGATAAGGGAATCGTTTGCAAAAATGGCAAACGATTCCAAGGAACTGAAACAGTGGGAACCGGTTCTCAACAAGAACCGGTTTTGATACCCATCCCTACCTCAGTGCATTCATGAATCTTCTCTACGGTCTTTGCCTCCTGCCTTGCACTTCATTACTCAACACCCTTTGTCTGATAAATCCGCTATGCCTTTCTGTCCAAACCATCTCAGCCTTGCCTCACTCACTTTTTCTCTCTTGCACTCATTTCTAATCCTTTCCATCCTGGTCACTCCAAATGAAAACTGTACCATTTTCAGCTCCGCCTCCTGTCTTTTTGCCACCATCTCCCACTCTGAAGTGGAAGCTGTTGTATGCACCACTGTGTTAATTGCTGTCTAGTGAATCTAAGATTCAACTCAAAGTTCACAATAAACTAAACTAAGCAGATTGTTTCCTGTAAACACTGTCAAACCTTTGAAGTGGTGGGATTTGGACATAATATCGTGCAGCAGAACTAATTGAGAGATGTGAAATAAATTAAAGGTTAGACTGAGGGCTGGGTATCGACTTTGATTTCTATAATCAATTCGATTCAATTAGATTTTGACTCAGACAGTCAGGAATATTATTTAATTCTGATCATGTATCAGTGCTGACACATGTGAGCCGTCATCAGGTGTGAGCATCACAGCAGAGGCCTTTGTGTCAAAGTAACAGAACATAAAACACAGAAAAGCATGAAGGAGATGTTCCTGTTCTGGCTTTTTATAGCAGATAACCTTAAAAATATTCAGCAGTAGAAACCATCAATCAACATGTGAACATCACCTGATGCTGCTGAAGTGAAGCAGAGCAAAGTTACAGAGGCTTGATTACAGACACAGCTGACTCACAGACACAAGTTTACATTTCTTCAGTGTTGAACAGCTGAAATGAGGCTTTGTTGTTGGAGGCCAGCAGCACTGAACACAGCAGCAGACTGGTGCGTAATAAGCAGCGAATAATGCAGAAAACAGAGATTTGAGATGGGAAACTGTTCGTGAAGTACACTGAGAGAGAGAGAGGTGCAGGAAGTCTGATTTTATCGCGGTGGAAGCGAAACAGCCAAAGTCAGAGGGAATTAATGAGGATGTGAAGCGTAGTTTGGATCTGCTTTTGTTGCTGGTTCAGAGAATTTTGGTCAGAGTGACGAAACCTGCATCTGAGAATCTGAGATGTCGGCTTTCAGCAGCTCTGTGGACGTGAACGATCCACGCTCTGTGTTTACATCTTTGTGCTGAATCCATTTACCTGCTCTCGTTTGCTGTTTTAGCTGTTTGGTGGTTGTTGAAATGGTTTCTGGCAAAATGCATTTATAGTTAAAAATCGACTCAGGATTTAATGAATTGATATCATGTTATTCAAACTAAAATAGATTTTTTAAACCCAGCCTTAGACTAATACTCATTGTTCACACTGAGGGTTTTCATGGATTTATGGTCAAATTCAAAGATGAGATTTTTCCACGTTTTTGCTTCAAGCACACCCTTTAATATTTTTTATCATTAGGCTGTATTTTGTATGATTGTTGCATATGGTACATACATTGCAGCTGGTGTGATTAAAAGTTACTTATATTATTGATATTGAAGCTGTGGGCTCCTATTGATCTCACTACATCTGAGGTTAGATGGTAAATGGCCTGTATTTGTATAACACCCCAAAACACTACATCCACCCATCCACACACACATTCACACACACATCCACACACACATCCACACACACATTCACACACACATCCACACACTGGTGATGGCAGCTACATTGTAGCCACAGCCGCCCTGGAGCGCACTGGCAGAGGCGAGGCTGCCGGACACTGGCGCCAGGTTAGATTTGTAATATCTTCTTTGCTCATTAATTAATCATAACCAGGGTATACTAAATATAATATATGTAAATGGTATACTACCCAGGAGCCTAGGACATTTTGAACATCAGTAATGGGAAAATGTGTTTATAATGCACTTCGTACAGCAGTTGGATCATTAAATTCCCAGTGCAGTTAAGTTAAGGACAAAAGCCAGGATTTACCCTTCTGTGATAGGAGGGTTACTAGGTTACTCATGCCTATAGGAGAGTTAAAGGCTAAGCTCCGTGCCAAAGACTATGGAGAGTTACTGAAAGAGATGCTACAAATGTGTGAGACACACCTTCCCCCTTGCACACCAGTGACCCTCTCAGCTCTAGTTCTACCTTTGTGTGTGAAGAAACGTCTTTCGAGTGTGATCAGGAACCTAAACCCAACTGAAACCCAGAAGCCTGTGGTTGGGAATTGAGGATGACACTGGATCGCAATTACAGTCTTCAAAGCAGAATTGCAGAGAGTATCTCATTACAGCTGGTGATGTCCTAGTTCAGCACATTTAACCTCTCATTAGACGGGCACTTTCTACCTGATCATGCAGATATGTGTCTCCTTAAGCAGTTCTATGTTGGAGCAGTGCATTACTATGGGCTCAAATTGTGGTCAAAAACATTTTGTACGTGTAAATCAGGACTTGTATGTGTAAAAAGAATTTGTGTGTGAAACTCTGCACTCAGGTTTCAGTACGGATTTGTGACCCTCCGACAGCCAACCCCATCTGTTCTCTGATTCGATAGTTAAATTTGTGATTGACATGACATCGACCAATCAGCTGAAGGGAAGAAAATTAGGGTCAAAATCCGTACTTGTAAGTTGAAACCTGAGTGCAGAGTTTCACATGTATTTTTTGGCTAAGTCCACACACAAATCTTTTTTACGAACACACAAATTCTTTTTACAAATCCTGATTTACAAGTACAAAATATTTATGACCACAAGTTGAGCCCATACATTACTTTCCAGCCTGCAGCTTTGGCACAGGAAAAGTTCTCTACCTTCATTTTTAGGACTCTTGCTGTGTACTGAAGATGTTGATGGCATAAATGTTCACAGAATTAAAAGAAAAAAAAACATCAAAAGACATTTTAGTCTACGTTCAGAATACATGTTTGTGTAGAGATAAAAGGAAATCCAGGCCGTTGTCTAAGTCTAGTATCCTCAAAAGTGATCGATAGTCTACAGAGTTAATTCGCCTCTTTTACAAACCAAAGAGAAATTACTGGTCGTACCAGTGAGGCAGAAAGAATCTGAAAACCAAAGATGTATAATATAAATACAGACGTGCAAACACCAACAAAGGTGAAGCAGTCTGGTAGGTAGATTATAAGAACATGCCTGATGTGTTTTTGCAGAACAGACAAGGTGACTCTCTGCATTAAGCTCTGAGGAAGCTCTTTCAGACATCGTGTTTGACCTCAACAATCCCACTGATGCTGTCCACAGAGACATTCAATACTGACACCAAAGTCAGAGAGTTCAAGTCCTTGTTTACTATTTATTAACCACATAAAGGAAATTGTGGAGGGAAGCACAGACGACAGCTCTTAGTTCTCACTGCTGCTTTATTCCTCTCCTCACATCAACTGAACACATCGTGCCACAAAACACAGCAACACACTTCCTAAACCCTGGGTGTGAGTGGAGCCCTCTAGTGGTCCACCACAAAACCATGTTTAACTTTGAAGTGTTGTTAACATGTCAGCAGCTTAGTGACGAAATGTTGGGTGTTTGGTGTTGTGTTTAGTAAAACCTAAAATAATCACGCTCACCACGCAAACAAATCAAAACACGGACGCAATCAAGGGTGAAAACACAAGAAACACAAGTTTCACTTGTTGCCCTGGAGGCACAAGTTTGTTGAAGGCCCTGACTCATTTGAGCAACGTTTGGTTTAAAGACAACCCCTTAAACATGGATGCTTTTCCAACGACAGTGTGGTATCTGGGGCATTTAGTCCCCTGAAATGGAGTCAAGACAAATCCAAAGTATTTCTTGTCCAGTTCCACAGAATCTGAGATTTGTGTCTAATACCACTACCAATACTAATACCACCATCCCAATGAGCCTTTTGGGAGAACCCGGACATCATCTTGACAGAAGGCATTTGATCTGGTTATTAAAAAGATCAAAAGTCCTCCTGTCCTTGGGTTTGCTGATGATGGGAAGCCCTATTTGCTCCATACTGATACGAGCACCATCAGCCTTGCTGTCTTTTATCAAGAGCAAGGGGGACAGTTGTGTCATAGCCTGTTCAAGCAGAGGGCTGTCAGGTCTTGATACCCAATTTTTAGTGCTTAAGTGATCAGTGAGGGGACAGTTGAGTGAAGGCCATTTTAACAACTGCCAAATGAGAGATCAGTTACAGGTGGATTGCAGCTTTGTCCGCCTTTGCAGTTCAAGCTCGTATACATTCATGGTAAGCAAGACAGGGACATGACTGGGCTTCCTCAAAAGACTGCAGGGAGATTTTTAATTATTTAAAACTCTCAAAGCGTGAATACATTTTTCCAGTTTACCCAAGACCTTCAAAAGCCATTTTACAATAGCCAATCATGTAAGGTCATTTTTCTATAAATTGAGAGTAGAAAACATGGATGATCTAACTACAGTATTGTTACGTCCCCCCCCACCATGGTGGAGGCAAAGGCAGGAACGAGACAGCACCGGACAACCACAATCAATGGAGGAGGAGGACAACAGGGAAGTTAGGAATTAGGCAGGATTCATTGTTGCTTGCCTTGATAGTCAAACTTAACAAAATAAAACGTGTGGGAGGAGGACTGGGCGGTTGAGCTTCCAGCGCCTAACTAAAACAGAAGGCCTACCTAGCTGCTCGACAGGTCAGTAAAAACATACAAAAGTGGCATCAGCCGCATAACCTAGTGTGTCTAACAGTTTAAACTCTGCAGCCAGTGTATAGGGCCCCTGTCCAGCCTCCCACCACACACTCTCAAAATACACAGAAGCCTTCACATAAATGTTTGTCATGAGACAGCAGCCAGCAGCTGGCCAGGGAGCTGCTCATTTGTAGTGATCCCCGGAGAGTGTCTATTGACTGTGCCCGGCCAATAGACACATGCTAATCAACTTTGAACTGGCCAATAGGTGGAGGCTTGACACCTGAAAGATAAAAAGAACACAAAGGAAAGCCAGATCTCGTTACAAGCATATCTTATAAAGCCCATCTTGTCCATGGAAGTGGGAGTGGTGTCGACCTGCAGTAACACTTGTGAGAATGACTTTAATGCTGCGTCAACGTGATTGACAAAAACTGTGAAATGATCAGGAATTTGCAACAGCTGATCCAGAAACCACAGACGTTAATGATCTACATTTGGTCACTACCACAAAGCCTAGCTGGATCACAGGACCAGTAAATGCAAAGCCATATGAGCAACAGACTGACCGAGGAAGCCTTTTCTCATAATCCCAAGATCAGATATCTTTGTGTATCTCTCAAAGGTTTCAGTACAAAAAAAAACACTTGCTACCCACAAGAAAAGCCAAAGCCACATCACTACCACCTTCCCACCACTACTGTGATATCACAAAAAATCCTTAATGAAAGTATTAGTCTCTCAGCTTCTGCCTTGGCAGAGGTAAACTGTCTGAGAGCAACTAAGTCATTATTATTATCAGTTGTTATTGAATTGTTCCAGGTATAAATCGACCCTCGCCTGGCCTAAGCTCTGAGGATTTTTGTTTCACTGTTTTTCGATGCACAATTGTTAAGCTAGCTAAAATAAGTAGCTATCCTGCAATTGCTGCTACTACTTTATAGCTCATTCAGCTGGAGGCCCAGTAAACCAACCTTTTCTAGTCCTCATATTTAACTAAATATGTCTAAATAATGATTATTTTCAAACCGAGTCAGCAAAATATTCCTGACTTATCTGATACGGCCGACACCGGTTAAAAAATTAAATAAACAATTCTTTCTAAATAAAAACACTTATTCTTTTGAAAAACATTATTTTAATTTTAAAAAAGAGAACTTTAATATTTGCCACAGAAATGTAGAAATCGCAAATTTCTGTGGTAAAAGCTCCAAAATGCAAATAAAGCCTGAAAGATTTGTAAAGGCAGCGCTTCTTCTTACTTTTCCCTCCTTTTGCATTGCAGTAGTTGAGAAATACAGAACAATACCTGTAAATTATTAATACAGAAAATTCCTTCACATTTATACAGTATAGCAGTTACAGAGTTTTTCACAGTGCTGTTTTGGAGCTGAGTCAACTTTTTGCGTAGGTCAATAGTAGGTCGTATTTTTCTGCCAACATGTAAAGGTGTGGATAAACAACACGGCGTTCATCCCAGTACGTCAGTGGATCTTGTTTCCTTGGAACAAATGCGTCTGTTAGGCATTTTTTGACCTCTACAGTTTGGATGCCGACACTCACTGCTCCTCTGACAGCTGTGTTGACAGCCCACTTTAATGGTTCAAGGAGTGTCATGCATTCATGAATGACTCCATATTCAGAGCTCGTCAGAGGAAAAATGTCACTGTTTAGGTTGGAAAGTGCAGCCAACTGGCTCACGTTGGTCATGCAGCTGTTGCAACATGTCAAATGTGCTGTTCCATCTCGTCTCCACCTCTTGAATCAATTTGAGTGGAGGTCTGCCCATCAAGCCTTGCATCTCCACCAGTTTGTCTCTGGCCTTGTGGCTAGATCTAAACAATCCGACGATTTTTCGAGCTTCACTCCCGACAGCAGGTATTTGATCAAGGGCTTCTTTACAATAAGACTGAGTGTGTGTGCAAAGTAAGGTACGCCAAACCTTTGATGCTATTCCCCACTCAGCCATAAGCATGCTTTTTGCCTCCATTATATTCCCAGCTGTGTGGGACTGGTCAAACCAAGTAACCCCAAACAGAGCTGTTGCCATCTTTGTGTTACTTGTGATGACAAGTCACACTAAGGTACCCATCCATTTTAATGGAAGTGCACATATCAGCTGTAAGACCAACAAAATCAGCCTTCTGAAGCTTGGCCTTCACTTTCTCCTTTATGGTGGTGTACATCATCACAAGGTTGGTGGTTCAATCTCTTGCTGCCCCTGTCTGCAAGTTGCTCTCCAATGCATTCATCATAGTGGGAATGTTAGCTAGCAAAGCTGAAGAGCAAAGCAGACAGTGAATGTGGCATGTTGTGTAAAGCACGAGTGCTCTGGGTTGTATACAAGACCTCTGAAGGTAAAGAATCTAAAACGATCTACTGTGATGCTCCTCTGCTCAATTTAGTGTGGCTATGGGGTGAGAATCTGTTTTTGAAGAATACTGGCTTTAACCATTTTTAAGAGCGTGATGAGAAAAACACGGTACGATGCTGACGTGTTTAATGCTTCTTCATGCGGGTGCTTGTGGATAGCTGCTCCCTGTAAGATGTCTCTGATTAGCTCTGTCAGAGTCTGATTCTGCTGCTGGATGATCAAAGACGTACTGGAGGGAGTAGTCATAGTCTGTGAATCAGAGATTTGGAGGGCAAAGTTAGCCTCTGTGGTTGGTAGGACTGCAGGCAAACAAGGCCTCGTCACATCCCATCTTTAGCTCTATTACCTTTTAATCTGGAGTGGTGTGAAGCTCCATCATACTGTAATGCAGCATGTTCTGTCTTCTTTCTTTTCTTTTCCCCTGTCACCATGGGAGAACCGGAGGACGGTATTAATGTCATCAAGAGAACCTGGAATGCTTGAAGTCCTTGGAGAATTTGTGCTTGTGGCACATGCTGTAGTGGTAATGATTACACCGGTTATCGCTTCAGGAATTATTCCCCTCAGTACAACCTCTGTGCTCCATTTCTGATCATATTTACAAAAAACTCATTATTTTCAGTTCAGCCTGAAAGAAAAGTATCAAAGGAAGAGATGGTGTTGATCCTCTCGAGGTTTGAAGAAGAGTTTTCCCAAAATCCTCAATAGCAATTTTTTTTATTTCATTTGATTTTTAAAGTTTATTTAAAAAACTAATTCAAATTTTAATTTCACAAAAAAAACCATAAATCACAAACTGAGTCACCAAAAAAATAAAACAGTGACTAAAATACATTTCTCCAGGTTTGGTCCAGATTTCTTTTCGGCATGTTAATGGCAGGAATGTTACTTTTCGAATAATTAGGCACTTGCAATTGTAAATGATAAGAATAACTAAGTATGAAAATGCGCAGATAATAATCTGTTCATTTTTATACAGATACATCTGTTATGATCTGGGCAGGTTGGGTTTTTTATCCCGTCTCCCTCTGAGGATCAGGTGGAGTTGTGGGCTGCCACTTTCTTGCGGTCCCACCCGTGAGACAGAGTTTCTCTCACTTGGGTTGTCCTTTCCATCAAACTTTTTTTTTTTTTTTGCCTGTCCCGTTTGGCTCTTTTTCATCAGAATTGTTGTCTAAAGGCAAAGAAAGATGGCCAACGGATTTACTTTACCAAATTGACCATCCCAGCCTTGCCATAATGGTCCATTTGATTCACCTTTTATTGTTTATTTTATTTTCACTTGCTGAATACGGGACAGACTTGACTGGAGGAAAGAAGGGGAGAAAGAAAGAGGGAAAGAGAAACAGCTGAGAAGAGGGACGGGGGAGAAGGGCAAAAAACAAAAACCAACAGAATGAGCAGAAGAAGAAAAAATGCATATATCAATCACCTGGATCACCTGTTGAGAAAGAAAAAAGAAAACAAGCAGAAGAGAACAAGAGTAACAGAATAAACAACATCACAATGATATATGGGAATATGACAGTAAATACTAAATATTAAACATTATTGTGCAGCACATAAGATCAACAGAACACAGTGTGCTTTGAGGTAGGAGCCAAAAAGGGTGTAGTTTGTGGGTGTGATCACCCGTGTGTACACCTGTGAGCATGGACGCGCTTGTTTTTAAAAGGTTCCTTCATGTAATGATCTGCTAGAGGGTGTGGGGGGGCCACAGCCCCGTCCTCCAGGGCATGAAGCAGGTATGGAGGAGATCAAAACTCCAGACATCCAGAGGCCCCCAGAACACAACAGACCAAGGAAGACCAACAGAGGGGCAGCCACGCCACTGTCCCAGAAAGAGCTGAGGAGAGTCCCAGATGAGGGCTCACTCAGCAGCCGCGGAGCAGAAGCCAGGGGGAGTTGTAGTGACGTGCCCGTGAGCTCCGCCGGCAGCCAGCTGTGCCTGAGTGACCGAGCCCCAGGCTGAGAGGCCGGGGGCACCCCACCTCCGAAGTGGCCCGAGCGAGCCCCAGGCTCCAGGCCCCGATAAGCGGCCGCCAAGGAGTGAGCCGGTGTGTACCTGGACGCCCATCCCCAGACACAAAGAACCACCAACGCACCGATGTCTGAGGGAGTCCGCCACTGGCAGGGGAAGTGGTGGTGGGGGGAGATAGGCCTCCAAACCTTGGAGGGCCTGAGATGTCCCCAGAGAGGTGGCGCCTGACACCCAACCTGACATATAGACACAGAAATACAGGCACACACAGACACAAACATCCATTCCCACCCTCATGCTCTCATATGCACTTACTCCACACTCAACCAACGTGGAGACAGACATAAAGAGACGCTGTACACACGATCACACTCCCCAAGTGTACTCTACGAACCGGGTCTAGGTACCCTTGCCCCTGGAGGGGGAAACTGCACCCAGACCCAGGTGGTGTTACCCTTTTCCCTGCGGTGGGGGGAGGCAGACCGCCCCGACTCCGCAGCAGCAGGGAGGCCCCACACTCGGACGGCCAACTCCTCCTCCTAGCCCCCCCGCTCCAGCAGGCCACAGAGAATGGGGGTGAGAGAAGACTCCAAACCTCCCTCCACCCGCTCATTGTAGTGTTGATGCATGTGTGTTCTAAGGTGCATTTAAAACCCAGGAGGGCATGGAGCTACCTGCCAGAGAGCAGCAGGTAAGCGCATAGCCCCTCCTGCTAGCCCTCAATGTCTACGTGTAATTAAAATTGCAACGACGCCAGGGGTGGGGTGTACACCCTGATGGTAATTTGGACTCCGTGTAGTGTGCCCACCCCCAAGATCCTATATGTATGTGTAATGAGAGTGTGAGTAATGTGAATGTCTAAGTTGTGGGATAAAATTGAGGCAGAGGCAGCCAGAAGGGGACACAGGGGGGGGGGGGGTAGCCTCCTCTGCACCCTGGTGACATACCTCTACTCCAAGGCCCTGCATGTGTGGGTGGTTGTGGTGGAGCGGGAAGAGGGAGGCAGCTGGAGATGGGGAGGGAAGGAAGGGAGGGGCAAGTGACCCCTCCCTGGGGCCAGCTCCCCCGCTGACCCCAGTAGGCACCCCCATACTCCGCAACCCGCCAGGGAAAGGGGGCCCAGGCCCATCCAGACCGGGGCCCAGTGCAGCAGCGCCTCCCGGCCCCACAGAGCCCGGGACAGTCCACCCAACCCCACCACAGAGAAAACTGTACCCACCCCACCATCCACTCATCTTCCAGACTACATGAGACAATAGACGTCCAGGCTGAGATCTTCCTCCACCTCTCCTGTATCTCCCCCTCCTGCAGAGAGAGTTCCTGAAGAGAGGAGAGCTCCTGCAAAATGTGACAACCTCCCCCACCAGTTGAAGTGCCCCCCAGGTGGCTCGACGCACCGGCAGCACCCTGCGCCAGGGCTGGGCCCCCATGCACCCACCCGCCCACAACCCCGGCAACACACCAACCAGGACCCAAGCCCCCGAGGCCCGGCCAGGGCCCCAGCCCAGAGACGGAGCGCCCCCAGAACCTCATGCCCATCCCGGACCCACCCAGGGCCAGCCAGGCTACCAGGTCAGTAACCCACGTCAATCAGCACAGACCCTCCCCTAGCCCCGCTGCACGCAGCCACGAGGAAACCATCACCTGAGAGCCAACAGAGCCCCTAACCGGACATGACCGCTACCCCGGGTTGAGCCCTCCAATGAAGATGCCTCCGGAGAACCCCCCGACGCCCTAAGCCTGTCCCTACCCCCACACCAATCACAACAGTGAAGGCGGGACCAAACTATGACCCCCCCACCCCCACTAGGTGATGGAGCTGATCAAAGGAGCCCAGAGCCATCCATCAAACTTCTTTAAAGGCAGCAGTCATGATGATGGCAATCAGGTTTTCTTTGGTAGTGTTTCTTCCACCTGTCTCCTAGCTATTTCTTCCAAACCTGAGGAGTGTCGCTCTCACTGCAACCCTCTCATTTGATCACCACACCTACAAAAGAATTGCTTACCAGTAACTAACCTGCACTCTCTGTCTGCCGGTCTGCAGCCTCTCCTGTGGAATCAGAATTGGTCCTAGCACTGAACCCTGTGGAACTCCATAATTAACCTCAGTGTGTGAAGAGGACTCTCCATTTACATGCACAAACTGGAGTCTATTAGATAGATATGATACAAACCACTGCAGCGCAGTACCTGTAATACCTACAGCATGTTCTAATCGCTCTAATAGGATATTATGGTCGACAGTATCGAACGCTGCACTGAGGTCTAGCAGGACAAGCACAGAGATGAGTCCACTGTCAGAGGCCATAAGAAGATCATTTGTAACCTTCACTAAAGCTGTTTCTGTGCTGTGATGAGCTCTGAAACCTGACTGAAACTCTTCAAATAAACCATTCCTCTGCAGATGATCTGTTAGCTGTTTGACAACTACTCTTTCAAGGATGTTTGATATAAAGGAAGGTTGGAGATTGGCCTATAATTAGCTAAGACTGCTGGGTCTAGAGATGCTTTTTGAGTAAAGGTTTAACTACAGCCAGCTTGAAGGCCTGTGGTACATAGCTGATTAAACTTAATATTGCTGTTCATTAAACACTATAAAACCACTGTCAGTCATTATGACTATAATAGCCTAAAAGTAATGGATATCCAGCTGTATAAATGCAGACTTGACCGAATCAACCTGATAAAGACATCTTCACAGATTCAGATTTACATAGTAGAGGAGGAATCGAAGGTTGGGAATTATTTTTAGAATTTACACTACATTTACTTAATTTAAATATTAGGCTAGACATCTGGAAATGTTTCTGTTGTGTAAGTTGCAACGTATTTGGGAACTATAATAACAGAAATTGACAATTGTTCACAGTTGTACTTTGGTGCTAAAGATAGAAAGGTAGTGCAACTGCAACCTGTAATTGTGTGGAATAACTCTGGTGAATGACCTGAGAAAAATGAGTATCAGTGTTAGTGAATTATGACATAGTCCGTTTCATATTCAGCAAAGACTTTCTTTTAAAGAACAAAGACAGAGCAGTCTCACAGTAGAGTAAGATAAATTAACTGCCTCAAGATGTCCTACTTGAATATCTCATGTCTTCATGCCTATATTCTAATGCCTACATTTAAACTCCATCGAAGCTGTACTTTCAGTCTGTTTTATGTGTGTAGCATTGAATCAGAATCAGCATACGTTATTAATCACTAAGGAAATTATGTGGGTTACAGTTGCTCCAGTACTGTAACTGTAACAGAAACAAACTAGACTATTTAACACAATACAGTATTGTTGGTTTCTTTTATGAGAAAAGGCAATCCAAATTCAAAATATGACTTTATCTTTTCTTTATTCAGGAAATCAAAGGTTCGAGTTAAAAATCACGTCTCTTTGCTTCCTCTTGAGATCAAAACCAACAAAGAGCATCACACCCAGACAGGAAAGACACATTTCTCCTTATTTGGCTGAAATCCAGCACTTCGGCTATCGTTTCTTCTTCTGCAGCTTTCTGCATCTTATGTGGAGATGCCACTTCACCCATCACTATGACAACCACCTCTTACCCTCCAGTCAGTTGTATACAGGTGCATACAAACAGGTACTTCATTGTGCACACCTGTGTGCGTGAGTGCATAAGGTTTCTCCATGTAACTGTCTAATAGTAGGTAGGTAGGTGTGGGGAGCCATAGCCCCGCCCCCCAGGACATGAAGCAGTCATGGAGGAGATCCAGGCCTCAGACATGTGGAGGCCCTCCAAGGAGAGAAAGCCCAAGGAGGACCACCGCAGGGGCAGTTGCACCACCCACCTAGAAAAAGGCTGAGGAGAGCCCCAGACAGGGGTCAGCCACGGTGCAGAAGCTACAGGGGGCCGTGGCCACGGGCCCACAGGCTCCGCCGGCAGCTGGCTACACCAGAGCGGACTGAGCCCCAGGCCTGAAGATCCGAGATCTGAGGGACCTCCACACCCCGGAAGGAGCCTGACTGAGACAGGGGGCCAGACCCCGCCAAGCAGCCGCCAGGGGTCAGCCAGTACCAGTGTTGGGCAAGATACTTTCAAAAAGTAATTAATTATAGTTATTAGTTACTTCTTCAAAAAGATAACTGAGTTACAAAATTCTAAAAGTAATTAATTACTTGAAAAGTAACTATTGCGTTAATTTAAAAAAAAACATTTAACCCTCTGGGGTCCAGGGTATAATTGGTCATTTTTAACGACTTTTGATGTTTCCTCTACATTTCACCTTTAAAAGCTGTTTACTGTGTCTTGTTTGGTCTCATCAGCACAACCTCACGTGTCTGAATTTACAGTCATGTTTTCATTTTGACTACAGTATTAACAACATTGATCTAAAATCAGACAAAAAAACCCATAAAATCCAAGTAGAAAGAGTTTTTTTTTATTTTATTTATTTTTTATTTGTTTACTGTAACAACCACAAACATGTTTAATGAATCATATTTCATAACTTTAAATGCAAATATAAATTGTCCATTTTAAAATCATATGCACAAGTTTTGCAAACAACAAAGTTATTTGCAGCCATTTACCTTTTACCCTTTTTTAATAACCATTTCAAACTGTTTACAGAACAATCAGCTGTTCTTCAATAAGATGCCACAAATTATTTGTGCCACTGCAAATATTTCTGTCCACTATAAAGGAAACATCACAGCCTGATACCTGCAGGTCTGACAGCAGCAGGTGTGTCGCTCCTGTTTCTACCTGGAGACAGCAGTCGCCTCATTGTTCTGACACACAACACAAAACTATCCACGACACACTAACTACACAAGACAACACATTAACTACACACTCCAAACACGCTAAACGTCAAAAATCTCACACATCTCAAAACTCTCTCTCTCTCTCTTTTTCTGCTGTCTTTCTCTCTCTCTCTCTCTTCCTAAACAACCAAATGTCATGTTGCCATATCATTTTTTGACATGGTGCATTTTTCCACCAACACCAACTGCTGTTTTTTGTCTTGTTTTTTTATTTTTTGCTCATAAGCAGAGAGGTCTCGCTGCTGTCCTTAGACAGTAAACGTGATGAAACTATTGAGGAAAAACACGCGTATATCTTGTTTATCATGTGATTGTCTTACCACGACTACTTTATTCTTCCTCAGTCAAACAGCAGCACTCGTGCGATTTTTTTGCCCCTCAGCAACAGGTGTTGTGCCAAAAAGTGATCGTGATTGCAACTGATATAAGATGCGGTAACCCGAACACAGCAACAACCGTCTGTTTGTAGAAAAATAGTAACACGACCGCATTTCCTTCTTAGTAACGGTAACAGTGTTGTAACGATAGGAATAGTAATTAGTTAGATTACTTGTTACTGAAAAAATTAACGCTGTTACTTGTTACGCCGTTATTCCCATCACTGGCCAGTACACACCTGAGCACCCAGCCCCGGACACCAAGAACCACCAACACGCCACCGGACGGGGGTGGACCAACAAGGTCCTAAATGTATGTGTCATAAAAGTGTGGCCTGAGTGTCTAAGTTGTGGAATTAAACTGAGGCACAGATGGCCAGGAGGGGACACAAAAAGCCGCCACTTGGACCTTGACAAGTTATTATTATTTAACCATGACAGAGATGCAATAGAAACAGTGGTTTTCCAGTTTCAATTAAGTGTTTAATTAGTATCATTGTAAGCCCATTATCTAAATTATACATAAATGATTATCTCATTAGTCATTTAGCCATGCCTCTCATGATCCTGAGAGGTCATGAGTAAAATGACCTAAGATAATCCAGTGTTAGACTGAATTAATACGATTTTAATGATGCATTTTAATTTCTTCAGGCATTAAATAAAGTTTATAAATTGTAAAGTAAAAAGTTTCCTGGCTTGACTTAATCTTTTTGTTAAAGTGCCGTCACTCAGTGACTCACTGAGTAATATGAAAATATAGATTGTTGTCACAGGCTCATTGTCCGCTAGACGCTCAAATTAGCATTGCTGTTGTCATTCACAGCCTGTGAACTATACAGCAACTAAGAAATGTTACATCTTAGAAAGATTTAGAAACTTAGAAAGGTTCTTCAAGTATTCTTTGGGGTGTCCAGTGATCTCACTAACGTAAAGGTAACAGAGTCTTTGAGAGGAAGCCATTTAACGACTACACTATTTGTCTTGGTGTTGGATAAAACTGATGTGAATTATAAATATTATGCATGTTCACTACCTCCATGTGCATGCTCACCACTGTGGCATCACTTCTTTATTTCCAGTAAGAAAATACCATTAAAACTAAAGTGAAGGAATTGAATGTTGTATTTTTAAAAGCACATTATTTTCCCATTCTCGCCTCTTTCAAATCTCAAAGCTTTCCTGAATTTTTCATTTCATATTGTAGGCATTGCCAAAAACCTAAAGTAGTCACTGTGGCGCTATCAACTTGTTGCTTTATGGCAGTTTCAGTGTATCAAGCATTATTGATACAATCATCGAGTCCATCCTCACCTCCTCCATCACCGTGTGGTACGCTGGAGCCACTATCAGGGACAAACAGAGACTGCAGCGTGTTGTGCGCTCTGCTGAGAAGGTGATTGGCTGCAGACTCCCATCTCTGCAGGACCTGTACACCTCCAGGACACTGGGGCGTGCAGCTCGGATCTCAGCTGACCCTTCTCACCCTGGACACAGTCTGTTTGACCTGCTCCCCTCAGGCAGGAGGCTCCGGTCCATTCGCACCAGAACCTCTCGCCATAAGAACAGTTTCTTCCCCTCTGCTGTTGGACACATGAACAATAACCATATGACTGTCCCCGCCACTATCACATGACCCTACGCTGTGTCACTGCATCATTCCATGTTTGCACTGATCACCACCTGCACTCATGTATATATCATGTATATATCTATCTACTTAGCACTTTTAATCCTTATTCTTATTTTTATTTTTATATCTATTTTAGCGTAATTTATGACAGTATGTTTGCACTGAAGCACCGCAGCAATTTCCTAATGTTGTAAACCCGCTCAACATTTGGCAATAAAACCCTTTCTGATTCTGATTCTGATTCTGATTCTGATTATTAGAAAGTACACGCAAGCTTGATTGTCATTTTATACCAGAGTCCAAAGGCATGCATGGTCAAAAAATGGCGACTGATGTTTTTTGCAAATAAGATAAAATTCAGTGGAATTCAGTTTTATTTATATAGAGCCAAATCACAACAAGAATCACCTCAAGGTGCATAATATCCTGAGATAGAGACCACACAATGATACAGAGAAAAACCCAACAATCATATGACCCCCTATGAGCAGCACTTTGGCCACAGTGGGAAGGAAAAACTCCCTTTTAACAGGAAGAAACCTCCAGCAGAACCAGGCTCAGGGAGGGGCGGGGCCATCTGCTGTGATTGGTTCATGGAAGTGCAGCATGAACATCTTTGAAAAGGACAGAAGAACCTTGTAGTGTGGTCATATGGAAATGCTAGGCAGTGCGCTCCAGATCAGCATTAATGGCGCCTTTAAAAGCTTTTAAAAACTGATTTAGAATTTGATGAGCCGTCTTTGTGCTATGTTTCATGACAGAAAAGGTCTGAATCATTTGAAGATGTTTACATTCACATGTTACAAAGTGCTATAAATGTGCACTTTCAGTATATTTAATCATCATCATTTAGTGGCATACTGTGTATCTGAAAGAAAACTGGGTTATTTTGCAGGTTTACTGTTAGTAGACTGATAACTTGTAAACATTAAACATGAATGCCTTTGAAACCTGTTATTTATCTTTCAGAGACTGTAGAAGTACTTTTTACCTCCTGCTGAAAGAGCTCGTCGCTGATGTCATCCTCTCTGCTCACAGTATTTACAGTCTTTCAAGCTGAAGGAAGCATCACTGACATACAGCACTGTCTCCTTCTGGTTTGCTCTGGTCGTGGGAGCAGGAAAATGAAATCAATAGAAGCTTCTCTCCTGGAGGCCCTCGATGACTGACTTGGCTCCCTCTCTGTAGCTGTCAAGGCATTAAATCTGTCTTCCACTTCAGTGAAAGAGGTCTCATGCACTCCTGGCCTTGGAAGTGCTGAGTGTCACGACCCTTTATTATCTAGGCGAGAGATCTTCAAGCAGCCTCCCCGTCTGCTAACTTGTAAGTGACATATGAACGTGTGCTGTCTCCTGAAAAAGGAGGTAATTTTGAAATGTGCTGCATCGACCTTAACTTTAAACTGGCCCACTTAAACTTGACATTAGGTTCCTGTTTTATTTCTGCAGGCCGGGTCTTTTCTAAAACGTTTCTCCCTCCACTCCACTACACCAAGAGCAGATTGACTTATCCGACTCTACCACAGCAATTTCTGCAGCTCTGGAATTATCAGCTTTAAGAGTTAACACCGACCAAACTATTCCAGGGCAGCAGTGAACAATGTGTACATAGAGAGCAGTTTTTAAGTTTTTGCATAGTACTTCAACCACAACAGTCCATACTGAGAGCCTCATTCATTATGTCGAGCATTTGTCGAGTTGAGGCACGTGTTTGCGTTAAATTGTGAAAAACAATATTCAGCTAAGAGCGAATAAAGCTTTACTGCTTCTAACTTTACGATCTGTATTAAATGAATATCTCAAGGTCCAGAATAGTAAAGATTTTATCTCAATCATACATCAGAGCCGATTATAAAAAATGACATTTAGCTGACTTTTTAAAAACTGAGTTCAGAGCAAAAATTACTGAAATTACTCTGCTTATGAATGAACAGAAGCACTTGTGGATTCTCAGCACACTTGCAGCTCACCTGCCTTATAACTAACTACCTTATGTATTCAGATTGTTTATTCAGTCTCCCCTCAGTGTGCTGGCTTATTTGAGTTTTGTATTGAAAGTCTAAGACAAAACCTTCTTGAACTGTAGCTCTGCAAAAGGAAGGCATGATGTAAAAGAGACTGGAGGAAGCCATTGAAGACACTTTAATTAACTGCTGGAGCTGAATTATGGATCTTTAGAATTTTCATTTTCATGGAATTTCAGATACAGAGAGCAAAAAAAAGTTCCACATGAAGCAGCCCCGAAACACAGAGAGTCGAATTATTGTTACTTTTGGTAAGACAGTAAAATATATGCACTTTAATATCAAATGTTCTGAGCAATTTAGCGACTTCACTGATTTACGTCCCTCACTTTAGGTCAAAACAGATATGACTTTTATTACAAGAATTCGTCAGTTACACAAGTTTCCACTTCACGGTCTATAATTTACATATATTACACAGACGGAAGTGGATTTCTGATAAAAACACACAGCGAGAGAGGGAGACAGCTGATTGAAAGTATTCCCTGGGAAAGTCTGCAAAAATATTTAGTAAGGGCTCGAGATAAGGACGTCGTATATCCAGGGTTTGTAAGGCAGCAGAAATTTCTGCCTTATTTTTTCATTTTCTCATTTAACTCGGAGCTTCCAGTCTGTATGCTGACGAATTACAGGCACCATCAAAGACACTAACAGTGAGTCGCTTGCTTTTTTTTTTTACTAATATCCAGTAGATGTGCTGAGGGCGATGTGCTGAATTATGATCACTGAACTCATTTATCACATACACATACTCAGGATATATGCATGTGGACTCTTTACCATCCACAGGTTCTTATAGCTGGTACCCAGCCACAGCTGCAAAAAGGTCCAATCCCATAGCAACTGCAGTCTAATCAATAAAAGCTCATTAAAACCCGAGCACTGAGAATTTTATTCAGTAAATGTAAAAAATTACTAAAACAAATGAAGTTTTATACTGTATAAGAACTGTATGTAGCCACAGCCAAATGACACTGCTGGTATTTAATGTTAGCTGTAAGAACTGCTTTGTGTGTGCATCCATGATGATGCATGCGTGCTTGGGTTTCTAGCATTAATGTAATATCTGCTCTGGCGAGCTGGTTTTAAAGGGAGGGGAACGGTCATGTTTTTAATCATACTTTAAAGAAAAATAAGAATCACAGTTTGTCTTACAGGATTAATTTAATCATTTTGAGGTCTTCGTGTTGTTTTACATTTTATAAAATCTGAATGTTTGTAAAATTTTTAAGTGGATCAATGTCAGCATGTTAAATGGAAAGTTTAGTTGGGATATACTTACTGTACTTATACGCACATTAACAGAATTGCAGGTATAACAAGAAAAGTCAGGCAAATGCATGCTGCCTGCACTTGAAGTTGCTAGGCAACCAGCTTCTCTGAATAAACTCTTGTTTGTCCCAAACAGCTAATTGAATTTCTTGTCAGCGCGTGTTGTATGAATACCTTAGAATGAACATTTCACAACACTGCAGATATGTCATTCAAACCAGGAAGTATTTCTAGTTCTTGAAATATCACAAAGCTCTGCAGGTGTGATGGGCAGGCACTGCAGGGACGCCATGACGGCAATAATAATAATGTTATTCCCTCCAGCTGGACAGCTTACTCTACCACTGATGATGTCATTTTAAATATTGCTTAGTTGAAATGTAAAACCGGAACTGAGTTCAGAGATAAAGCTACAAGCCCTGATGTTCTGAGTGACTATAGATGGAATAGTGATATTGGAGCTGAGCTTTTTCTCCCCTGCATTAAATACATCAGGAACCATAGTGAGCCTGTAGACTGTGAAGCCTGGGAGTACTCTTATTGGTAGCTCTCTCTATTACAGCTCGGTAATAAAGGTGACAAGACAGAAACGAGAACAGAATAATGTGGTAATTTCTACGTTATTACCACTCAATTATCAAAGTAATAACCACTTACTATCCAAGTAATATCATGGTAGCAACAGTGGCTACAGTTGAGTAATATTACACTAAAATGTATGTAATTTAATAATAAGAGCCCCAAAACTCTGGGGTGGTAATATTGTGGAAATACAGTGTCATAATAAAGTGATAGTAATAGTAGGGTGTTACGTTTCGGTGTTGTCAGTGTTTTGTTTTTGCGTGACTGTCATGTGTTTCCTGTTTTACTTTGAAGGTCTGTTGTTATCTTAGTGTGTTCAGTTTATGTTTCCTTGTCTCGTCAGGTCTAATTTGCCCCAGCTGTGTTTCCCTCCTGTGGTCCATTCCCTGATTGCTCCTTCTATGTATTTAAGCCCTGTGTGTCAGTTGGTCATGGTCGCGATCTCCCCCGTGTTGTAAATAGTTTGGTGTTTTGTTGTAAATAAATAGTCTGTTGTAAATAGCTGTGAATGGGTTTGTTAATATTTTCGTTTGAGACACCTTCGTTTTGGGATTTTGGTGGAGAGCTTTAGTTTTTTCTCGTGTGTTTTTTTTCTTATTTTTATTTTCATACGTTGCACGCCGGTTGCCTAGGCCGGCGTGTAACATAGGGTAACAAGGAAGAAACAAGAATGTAATAATATGGTAATTTCAAAGTTATTACCACTAAAATACCCACGTTAGTTTCTGTTTAATAAGCAGAAAAACAGAGCTGCAAAATGCAAAACTGCCTGTTTCCACTTAATAACACATTAATAAGCAGGTAATGACTTTTTAAAGCTTAAGGAATTGTAATGACTAACAGGGAACACCTGTGGCAGTTTCTGTGTAATAAGCAGCAATTTAATACCATGGTCATGATAGCTGATGAACATCATCCTCTGACTGACCCCGAACTATCCAAAGATCCAGCCTCTCCTGCAGTAAGTAGCACCAAGCTGCCCACTGCACACTGAAAAATTCGAAGCTTTAAAAGAAAAACAATGTTAAAGCAAGCGTGATGTAGTTGGCAGTTCACTGAGCAACAGTTTCACAGATATGGACTGTCCTACTGAAAGAAGGCATCATTATAATTTGTCCATCCATCCATTCGCTTCCGCTTCTCCTTTTCAGGGTCCTTTCCAGCTGAGATAGGGCAAGAGGCGGGGTACACCCTGGACAGGTCACCAGTCTGTTGCAGGGCCAACACACAGGGACAGACAACCATTCACACTCACATTCACTCCCGCATGCACACCTAGTGGCAATTTGGATTATCCAATTAACCTATCCCCACAAGCTGCATGTCTTTGGACGGTGGGAGGAAGCCACGCAAACACGGGGAGAACATGCAAACTCCACACAGAAAGACCCCGGCCTGATGGTGGAATTGAACTCAGGACCTTCTTGCTGTGCGGCAACAGTGCTAACCACTGTGCCACCCATATAATTTGTGTATAAAGTAAAATAATTAATTCATCTTTTTCCTTTTCTTTCCAAATGAACATATTGGAATATTTAATGTCTATTATTAGAAATAAACCACCACAAAATTCACTGGGGGTAGATGGCTGCATTCTGATTATACCACACCTCTAACCCCCTCACCTAAACTGTTGAAACTGGAGTGCTTAATCTTTGGGCGAATATATATATATATATGTCTTATTGGAAAGTATAATTAACACATCTAGTTCTCGATCCATGTTTACAATAAAAATGGTCAGCTTATATCACGACAACCTTACTTTTATGCAACCTTAGTTTTTACAGCTACTGCAAGTGTTAGCTAAGCTAACGTTAGCTACTAACCAATGACTGTAGAAAATATGGACGACGCGGCTCCACTTCCTCCCATTGTGCAAAAGTGAAGCCAAAATATCCCAAATATCCTGGGACATCTTGCAAACTCAGAGTCTGTGCAGTAGAAACCACGGGTGGAGCTGTGCTATGGAACTCCCGTCCACAGACATCCGTCAGAACAACCCCTCTTAACTTTTACGTAGCCTGGCCATTTTCCTGCTGGTTTCACTACGCAAGTTTTCCAAAAGAGAAGGATCCATTAAAACAAGGTAATTACAACAGCTAAGATTCATACTTTGAAATTCCCACATCTTATGTTGTCGTTAGTAAAAAAAATACGGGGGGGTTTGTTTTGTTTTTTTATATCAATATCAACATACCTGTTGAAACTTTGCGCATAGCTAAATTATCAGTATATGCAGTCTTTGGTTAGGACCGTCATGACTCAACATGCTAGCAAAAGGCAATTAATGCTACACCCCTGCTTTTGCGAATGTATTTTCAATTATTATTTTTATTCTTCTGTTAGACCAAGAATGAGAAATGGAGACTTCAACATCAGCGTCTTCTGCCCAAGCAAAGAGTAAGTGTAATATCATGGCTATACGCTTCTTTGAGCGTGTTTAAATGTTTACATTAAAGCTTAATCTATAATAAACTGACACTATGGCTTCGTTATAGCTTCGTTAATTACAAAAATAGTGAATATTACATTTATCAAAAATACATTTCAAAAAATCATTAAAATTGTTTTTAATTTCACAATCAACAGGACCCAAGATCTGCATCACTGGGGAGAGCTACATCTGCTGCGGGGTCTTGGTCTGGATGCACAGGTGCAGCGTTTTGGCTGGGATGGGATGGTTTGGAAAAACCTGATTGCCTTTTCTTTTTCAGTCCCTTGGAGGAAGATGCCAGATGTCCTGTTGATCCACTGTGGTAGAAATGACCTCGGCAACGTCAAAAGCATCAGGCATGTGGCAGCAATCAAGCAGGACTTGCACGATCTCCACCGGCAGTTACCACGGATGGAAAGATTTTTCCATCAGTGAGTGATGCCAGTGGAGACGTGCTAATCCAAAGAAGGTGGACAAGGCTCAACACTTTGTGAACAGTGTGATGGAATTCATTTCACCCCTTCGGGAAATGTCATATTTAAAAAAAAATATTGCCTTGTGTCTGAAAGACCAAATTCATTAGGGTGATGCTGGCTTTGGTTTTGTTTTGTTTTTTGTTTTGCCAGAGCAGCCATCACAGTTTTCAGTGATATTAAAATTTCCCTCCCTTCTTTTTCTTACTGTCATCCTCTTCCAATCTTCTGTTACCCTTGAATGTTATTTTAATAAATATTTTTTAATTCAACTTTGACATGCATGATTTAATATTGCATTTTCATTCTGCAAATTTTTATATACATATATATATATATATGTGTGTGTGTGTGTGTGTATACCGTATTTTCTGGACCATAAGCCGCTACTTTTTTCCTAGGTTTTGAGCCATGAGGCTTATACAAAGGTGCGGCTATTCTGTGGATTTTTCTTCCACCACTAGGGGCACTCTAACCAGAATTAGAATAAAAAACAAGATAGATGAAAAATCAATGCAAAGAAGAATACGCTACTTTTTCTATAGCAGATAGAACACGCACAACAAATTACCAACTGGTAATTATTTTCAAATCCTCGCCCCTTCATCATGGAAACCACACTAAGAAGTTCGTATGATGCAAGTTTTAAGTTGAAGGCCAGCGATCTTGCTATCCAGGAGGGAAACCGCACTGCTGCACGCAAGCTTAACGTCAATGAGTCTATGGTGAGACGTTGGAGGCGGCAGCGGGAAGAGCTCATGTAATGCCAAAAGTCGAGAAAAGCTTTCAGAGGACATAAAAGCAGGTGGCCTGAACTTGAAAATGTCCTGGAGGAATGGGTGAACACACAGAGAGCAGGTGGCCGAGGTGTATCCACTGTACAGCTCCGACTGAAAGCCAAAACAATCGCCTGCGAAATGAATATTGAAGATTTCAAAGGTGGGACTTCATGGGTTTCAGCGAAGATGATTAAAGTGACTTGTGGTTTCAAATACAGGAAAAATGAAGGTAAATAAATAGCGGTTATTTTCTCGTGGTTCTGTTCCGTTTTAATCAGCAAAGTTGCTGCCGTGTTAAAAGGCATTGTTCGGAAAGAATCTGTTTTGTACTCTAAATGTACATGTACATTTAGAGTACAAAATTGTTCTGTACATGCAGTAAATATCTAATTTTTCATCATAGATATCTGTGGCTTATAGCCGGGTGCGGCTTGTATGTCTTATTTTTTTTTAATTTTTTAAAAATAGAGCGGATGCGGCTTATTTACAGGTGAGCTCTATTGTCCAGAAAGTACGGTATATATATATATATATATGTGTGTGTGTGTGTGTGTGTGTGATTTGTAACTTTTTGGTCCTCAACGTATTACACTTCCATGCAAGTTTCATGTTTCACTTAAGATACATAATGTGGCGTTTTAGCCTTTGTAGTTTTTAAAAAATCATTGTGATTTTATTGATTACTAAAGAATGATTTAAGATTATATTATTCAACATTTCAAATAGCTGGCACGTCCATCATGTTATTAACGGGCACTGGGGTCTCAATCTGACGACATCTCCTAAAATCACACACAGAGGAGAGAATCATTACAATCAGTTTATTAAGAAGTTCATGCCTCAAACCATAATTCCTCATTTTCTCTGCTTTCTTGTTGATTGTATGATATTTAGCACATTTTGTTTACACAGTTGTACTATGTTGTAGTGTGGTATTGATAAAAATAGATCAGAGCTGCAAAAAACAGACTTAACTTGAGACACTTTAAATTTAGACTGTAAAGCTTACTGAACACTGCGACATAATCCAATGAAAACTCTTGACAGCAAAACATACTCATATAAAACAACATACAAAAAATTATATTTGACTTACTACTTACAGAAAAGTGCAATAAAACTATCCATATCAGTCATTCAAAAAAAAAAATGCAAGCAGTGGCAAGAGAAATTTCCTCTGTTTCTTCTGCAGATGATTCAGTCCTGTTTATGCAGCCTGTAAACCATGGGCAGCTGAGGAGTAACTGATAACGACTACTAGGGATGAACAATTAGTCTTTTTTTGTAATTGAAATCAAAATTTAGTTATATTCTTTGACCAAAGATTTTTACTTTGTAATATAGATTTCAAATCTAATCTGAAATACAGTATATGTTAGAAAAATCTGAAATGATTCCAATAAATCATTCAGCCCTAAAAGGCATCAGGTACCGTACACTCTGCATAAAAATTGATCAGTTTGGTCATCTGTCTGCGATCCAACTTTCCCATTTTTGGCATTTCAGTTTCTCTTTTTGCAAAGTGACTAAACCCGACTTTGCAGTGCCACGTGGAGGCCATTTTCACAAGTACATGAATGTAGTTCACTTCAACAGTCAAGCATATGTCTTTGGAGTTGGAAAAAGGTTAACATTCATCCTCCTGCTTCACTGTGTTTATGTTATGCTAACATAGCTGTGGAGCTAGCAATCACGTAGCACATCATTATATAGCAGCTAGCCCAACTTCAGTAACCCTACAAACGTCACTGCTGTTTAGTTTTCTTTCTTCATTTATGTTGGAAGTGATAGCAGAGCTGTACGTTTTAATATTTTCAGAAATCTCTCAGTCAGAACATGCTATATCATGTTTAGGTGGAAACTAGCGAGCTAACTTCCTGCTAACTTCTAACTCCGTTAAATTTAATAAACTCTGTTTTCATGGATGTCTGGATGTTAAACTTAATTGTTACGCCTGGTAAAGCAGCAACGCTGATCATTTTATTACAGATGAAAGAATTTAGAGCGTTTTTAACTCTCAGTGATGCTGCAGTGATCGTTTGAGTTTGGGACCTGAAGTAGAGTTTGGACCTGGAAACGGCTGCTGTGACTCCACCTCCACTGGGAAGCTGACCTCCATTAGTTTTGATCTTCCTCTAAATGCATTTTTCTTCTGTCATACACACAGAAACCATGCCTGGTGAAGGTTTCTGGAGACCACCTGTCTTTCAGCTTAAAAAAAAACTACGCACAGTGCCATTGGTTGTCAATGCTTGTCAACAAGGCAAGCAGGGGATTTTCTCTTTCATCTTCTTTACTACAAATCCTGTGACGTAGCTGACCATTTCCTCTTTGTATTCAGAGAAGTTGCATACATCTGGGAGGTTAGGAATCAAGTGATCTTCTGGGTCATTTACTTCCACAAAGTGCACTTCCATTCTGCAATCAACATTTACAGCTGCAGATGGTGAATCGAGGATGTAACTGTTGTCTCGAAGTAAACAACTGCCTGTGGCCGTTTTAACTTGGTGCCTAAAAAGTAAATGTTTGTAGGCTCCCTGAACTGTCTGGCATTGGGATTATGGCAGCGAAGAAGAGCTCAAAATGATCCTGACTCAGTTTGTAGATCAGAAGATACCTGCATGGGGCATCGGTCCTCTCAACATGTTCATTATAGATGTTAAGTGCATCTACCCCATTAGCAAGGAAGCCATATATGGCGGTCTTTTTCTTTTGTTGTATGAAGTGGCATCATCTTGTTATACTGCTGAACCTCCAACCAACAAAGCAAGCTTTCTGCATCCTTCAAGATGGTCTCAGCCCTGTGTTTAGTTGTTGGCTTAATTGGAGCTTTGAAACCTTTTCCAAGTGGATTACGGCTGTTGAGCACATCAAAAGCTGGATTTTGCAGTGCACACAAACCCCACAGTTGCAGCACAACCTTTAAACTCATCCAACTTCAAACCTTGCTCACAGAACTCCGTTGAGTCCACTACACTTCTGCTGAAGAGTTGGAGGTGGAATTTCATTTTTGTTTTCTCCACTGTAAATGAGCCATTTTTAGTCTGTTACCTAGTCGCACACTAGTCGCAGGGCTTCAAAGCACTTCCACTTAACCTTCCTTCCTTCGTCTGTCTCAAATTCCATTCAAGATGCAAAGGCATTACAAAGAAGCTTTAGCATATGGCACTCATCCAGGATCACATGCACTTTTTGTGTTGGATTCTCTGGATGAAAGAAGTAGGGCTTCATGTTGTCGATATTTAAGTCTGCGCCAAGTTCCCTTATCATGGCGAGGTTACTTGTAAGTGTGTTGGCGCGGAGCATATAACCAGTAAAGGTGACTAAAGGATGTTGACAACACCACCTGGGGAGGGAGTTACAACTCCGGAGAGATTTCTATAGCCAATGCAAATGTTATACTAGTTACCAAAGCCCACAGGCTCATTATTAGCAAGCAGAGGTAAGACAGATCAATTTTCCAAATTAAAATTTATTAGGGAATACTACTAAAAGCATAGAGCTGTAAAATCAGAGAATCTCTTAAGGTAGCAGGGCTGACAATGCAAGACCATTAAAACACTTTATTAACCTCCTAAGACCCGAACTCTTTCATGGCATGCATTTCAAATTTTTCTTTGCTATTTGGGTTGATTGGAACCTGAGGAATGTGAAAACAAAGGACTACCAGATTTTTTTTTTTTTTTTTACCTAATTTTATGTTTCTTAGACAAATGAGATCCACGTATGAGGACATTGGTTTTAAATTGTGATAGAACAGGATAATATCCTCGTAAGTGCATATCAGGCCCTTGTAGCGAAAAATTAAGTATTTTCGTCTAGACATCCCAAAATGTGATCAGAATCAGAATCAGAATCAGAATCAGAAAGGGTTTTATTGCCAAATGTTGAGCGGGTTTACAACATTAGGAAATTGCTGCGGTGCTTCAGTGCAAACATACTGTTATAAATTACGCTTAAATAGACATGAAAATAAGAATAAGAATAAGAATTAAAAGTGCTAAGTAGATAGATATATACATGATATATACATGAGTGCAGGTGGTGATCAGTGCCAAACATGGAATGATGCAGTGAACACAGCGTAGGGTCATGTGTTAGTGGCGGGGACAGTCATATGGTTATTGTTCATGTGTCCAACAGCAGAGGGGAAGAAACTGTTCTTATGGCGAGAGGTTCTGGTGCGAATGGACCGGAGCCTCCTGCCTGAGGGGAGCAGGTCAGACAGACTGTGTCCAGGGTGAGAAGGGTCAGCTGAGATCCGAGCCGCACGCCCCAGTGTCCTGGAGGTGTACAGGTCCTGCAGAGATGGGAGTCTGCAGCCAATCACCTTCTCAGCAGAGCGCACAACACGCTGCAGTCTCTGTTTGTCCCTGATAGTGGCTCCAGCGTACCACATGTACCACACTTCAGTGCTCATGTGGGCAATGACAGTGAGACCTGGAAGGGCGTGATTGGGAGGAACGGCCTCTCTGATCTGAACCCGAGCTGTGTTTTGTTATTGGACTTCTGTGCAAACCACAGTTTGGCCATAACAAACACCTTGTTCGAACATAAGAATAAAACTGGTAAAAAGCATTATTTTTAATAGTCTTTCATGTTCAAACACAATGTGGTTAAAAAGGACACCTGCAGATGGATTTCTAACTTCCTCACAATCAGGACCCATTAGTGAGGAGCTTCTATCTGAAGCCTCATTCACTGCATTTAATACATCTGCTTAGCTTTCTATTGCTTTGTCTAGAGCCACATAAACAGGGGACAAAATAATTGTTGTCTATTATTGTATCTATCAGATGCTTCTTGGTCCTCTGCCAGTAGGCTTGCTGCCATGTATCCTGTCATTCATTGCTCAGTCAGTCACCTTACGTCATCATCACTAAAGTAAACAACAACAATAAAAAGGAATAGATGTCAGTATAAAAATGACACTTGGCTAACAGTGGAAATGGAAAAAACTCTTTCTACCATATAAAGAGAGAATGCTGACCTGACTTATGTCTGGTGTGTTTGATGGAGAATATACTCTTGTATGAGATAAGTGATGGAGTCAGCACTGTAGCAAACAAAGTGGCCCTGTGTCAGTTGGCTCTTTTCGCTGTCAGTCCAGTAGCATCTGATCCCAATTACAAGTTCACTCTACTTGGTCTGTTCCACCTTCCCCACTGCAGAGAAAAGCCTTCTGCCTGCCAAGCCCCGACACTGATGCCATCACTCCGGCACAAACAAACCCTGTTTTTCTTTCTCAGCTCAGCGCGTCACATGTCAGGTCTGGCTTTCAGTGTCAGTAGAGTGACAAGAGAGAAAAGAAGCTCTAGTTGATGTGGAGTTTTCCATCGAGGGTGAGACAGCAAGTGCTCTGAGTGGGACCGATTCTTCCAGACACAGAATTCCAAGGATGGCTATAATGTGTGTTTGTTTCCACTTATCCAATCAGAACTGCAGCTGGGCTGGATCCTGTGCCTGCTCTCATGGCTAATCTTGGTCACCAATCTTTGTGGGGGTAAACAAATTAAGCTTTTGTGTCATTAATTTTAGTTTATGTGTGAAACTCTGTTCAGAGTAGAGTTTTAAGCTTTGGACAATAACTTCTTACATTCCCAAAGCATAGATTTGAGGTTATCCATCATAACTACTTACTAGTTCATTTGATCTCATGTTAATTAAAGTATCAAATGATATGGTTAATTCCATTCAAATCCAGGATGAATCAGTGTTCAGTCAAATTGCTGAGATCCATGAATTCACTGTGAATGTTATCTTTTATTACACATACGTTATGTCAGTCACATGTATTTTTTGCATATTTTATGTAAAACTTGTTGTCACAACAATGTGCTTGGTGTAACCCTAATGAGAATTTGGTTTGGACAGAGCTTAGAAAAGCAACCAGACAACCACCTAGTCCAGATTTCCACTATGAAGCTGTGTTGAGACATGGATAAAGGCAAGCATTTAAAACCTTCCCACTGAGTGTTTTAAAGACCACAGTGTTCTCAGAAGTTGTAAAACTAAAGAAGTCTGAAAACCCAGGCTTCAATGTTGCATTGGGCTGCTGGTCAAACTAAGGAAAATAGGTCCCTGTGAGGGTGTTGAGCAGCGCCTCCATAAATGTTAAAACAAGTAGAACATATCCTCTGCATAGATGAGAGAATTAACCAGAAAGGACAACTACCCCAGCAGCACTCTGTTAATGAGAGCAATGTGTCCTCAGTGGAGAAGGCAGAGCCTGAGGCAACAGGGACTCACTCATTGCCTTGGCAGAAGTTGTTGAGGTGCTTAAAAGTCTCCCAGTGATTCTTGAGATAAGGGACAAAACATGCCGATAAAACCCAATTTTGGGGTTAAAATTATGCATACAAGTGTTACCCAACTGACTAACAGACAAACCAAGGTAATGTTTATACAACAAAAGTATGATTTTGCATTTTTTATACATATATATTCATTTTAAATGGTACAATATATTACCAGTACCTTAAAAATCCACTGTCCAGAAGGATCAGCCTGATGTTATTTGTATCCCGCTGTAACTTTACTGTATAAGAGCAAACATCTCCAACATGTCAGGAGTAGTTAGTCATTACAACAAGTGTTTGTGAACTAAAAATCAAGAATGTGGGATCCTGTTTGTCTGTGATTTGAAGAGCCCAGCGCTGCTCTTGACGCAGGGAAAACCAATCCTGCAGGGAGACCTACCTCAGCACCTGTGCAGGTGAAGCCAAAGGGCAGACATGCTTCACCATATTTTCTAGTCTTTGGCTTAGAATGAAGTTGGTTTGGAAACATATTCAGCGATGCTTCATCTCCTGCTTTGCATTTGTGTGGGCGCCCCGTGCTAGCAGTGTCCAAGCGTTTAGTTTTTTCCTTTTCATACCGCGCCCCCCCCTGCAATGACTCTGCGACCCCCTGGGTGGCGGGCCCCACACTTTGGGAAGGTGTGGTCTAGCACAACACCTGGAGCTCAGGGGGCAAAACAATCGCACGAGTGCTGCTGTTTGACTGAGGAAGAATAAAGTAGTCGTGGTCAATCACATGACCACTTAAAGACAAAGCAACAAATTCAAATTCAAATTTTATTTGTCACGTACACAGTCATACACAGTACGATATGTAGTGAAATGCTTGGACAACTGCTCGTGACCTAAAGAAAACAAAAAAGGAAAAGGCTATGAATAAGATAGGAAATAAATATGAAAAATTAAAAAGGGTAAATTTAACTAGGAAGGAATAAAATATAAATTAAGGTTAAAAATGAAATAACTGTACAACACAAATTAGAATGAAGGGTAAATTTAACTGGGAAGAATAAGATAAAATATATAAATTAAAGTTGAAAATAAAATAACTGTACAACAAAATACACAATATAGAACTATATAAGAATGTATGAAGAAATCTAAATATAAATAATATATACACAATAACAGCAGCATATACACAATAACAGCAGCGTGATTTAAGTGATGAAGTGAAAACAATGTCCAGAATGTCCAGTGTGTGTAAGAACTGTATGTGTGGGTCAGTACTGTGTGGTGGTGTGATTGAGAGACCGTATCGCCTGCGGGAAGAAGCTCCTCCTCAGTCTCTCTGTGTTGGTCTTCAGGGAGCGGAATCGCTTTCCTGACCTCAACAGAGAGAACAGTCTGTTGTTGGGATGGCTGAGGTCCTTCACCATCTTCCTGGCCTTGGTCCAGCACCGCCTGCTGTAGATTGAGTGCAGGTCAGGGAGCTCGGAGCGGATGGTGCGCTGACATATACCAGTTTATGGATTGTGTTGATCGGCCAGTAAAACCAGAGTCATGATAAACAATATATACGGCTGTTTTTCCTCAATAGTTTCGTCACGTTTACTGTCTAAGGACAGCAGCGAGACCTCTCTGCTTATGAGCAAACAAGAAAACAGGGGAAGAGAGAGAGAGTTTTTTGAAATGTGAGAGATTTGTGACGTTTAGCGTGTTTGGAGTGTGTAGTTAATGTGCTGTCTTGTGTAGTTAGTGTGTTGTGGATAGTGTTGTGTTGTGTGTCAGAACAATGAGGCGACTGCTGTCTCCAGGTAGAAACAGGAGCGACACACCTGCTGCTGTCAGACCTGCAGGTATCAGGCTGTGATGTTTCCTTTATAGTGGACAGAAATATTTGCAGTGGCACAAATAATTTGTGGCATCTTATTGAAGAACAGCTGATTGTTCTGTAAACAGTTTGAAATGGTTATTAAAAAAGGGTAAAAGGTAAATGGCTGCAAATAACTTTGTTGTTTGCAAAACTTGTGCATATGATTTTAAAATGGACAATTTATATTTGCATTTAAAGTTATGAAATATGATTCATTAAACATGTTTGTGGTTCTTACAGTAAAAAAAAAAACTTTTTCTACTTGGATTTTATGGGTTTTTTTGTCTGGTTTCAGATCAATGTTGTTTTTTTTTTTTTTTCTTTTTTTTTTTTAAAATGTTGTTAATACTGTAGTCAAAATGAAAACATGACTGTAAATTCAGACACGTGAGGTTGTGCTGAAAACAATGAGACCAAACAAGGCAAAGTAAATCGTTTTTAAAGGTAAAATGTGGAGGAAACATCAAAAGTAGTCAAAAATGGACAATAATCTGCTTTACAGATGTGTCGAATATTATCGAATTTGCCGTATCTTGAATCTCATTGTTTATGTATACTTTATTAATCCTGTAGGAAAATGCTTAGTCCTCTGCATTTAACTCATTCACTCAGTGATGCAGTGGGCAGCTACCAATCCAGGATAGCCTCTGTTCGTTGGATTTGAACCCCCAACCTTCGGATCATGTGGCATCTACATCAACACTTCTTTAAGTGATGATGTATGAATCCTGCTTCCGGGCCCAAACTACTCTGTGTTTACTAAGCCTGTTGTGTTGTTAAAATGTTTTAATGCTTTTTATCTTGTTCTATTTGATCTGAACAAGCCCCTAAAAACAGCCAGTGATCACTGTCAGCCTAACCATCGCGAACCCTGCATTAACTTTTATCAAAAAAGTTAGCGTTCATCCTCCAGCTTCACTGTGTTTATGCTAACATAGCTGTGTCGCTACGATCAGGTAGCACATCATTATATACCAGCTAGCCCAACTTCAGTAACCCGACAAACTTCACTGCTGTTTAGTTTTCTGTCTCCATTTATGTTGGAATGTAGGAGGAAACCAGCGAGCTAACTTCCTGCTAACTTCTAACTCCGTTAAATGTCATATATTCTGTTTTCATGGATGCCTGGATGTTACCCCTGGTAGAGCCACACTGATCATTGTATTAAAGATGAAAGAATTTAGACAGTTTGTGACTCTCAGTGATGCTGCAGAGTTCCCGTGACTTTGGGATCTGCAGCAGAGTTTGGACCTGGAAATGGCTAATGACATCAGAGTTAAAGACCGGATAGCATCTCTATTGCTTAATGCATAATTATGTTATGAATATTCATCCTTAATCTGTATAAATGGATATGGTTCAGAAAAATTATAGTAATTACAAAATGGTACATTTCAGGCTAGAATAGCAAAGGGGAAGCTGTCAGAGGAACGAAAGAGAAGGAGAGAAAACATTAACAGCCAGCCTGAGTTGAAGAAAGAGTTTCTCATAAAGGGAAAGATGGAGAAAGAGAGTGAAAGAGGGAAAAATAAAGAACATCAGTGATCTGAAAGAAAGAGAAAAAAGTCAGAAGAGAAGGTTTTGGAAACAAGCAGAGAGACAAAAGGAGAGAAAGTCCAGCAGGTTCTAAACACAACCACAGAGAACTTTAGGAATCAGGAGCAGGCGGCTGCTTGCTGGTGAACGATTAAGATGCAGAACTTGACGTGTGCAAAAACAGAATTGTTATGATGCATCTTGTGATATTACAAAGGTTGTTAAGGTTTAATGGTCATTTTGAAAGAAATAATATCTTGTTTTCTACTCGTGTGTCACCACCGTCAGACCTTGTCAACTCCATAATATGGAGTTTTTGTTTATTCTTTTCTTTTGAAGAACCATATAGTTTCCTCTCTCATGATCTTCCAATAAAAATATGTAATTTTCTCAATAAATGTGTAATTTGCATGCTGCTAAATATGATTGTTTCTTATAGAGATTAAATACAAGCTTCTGAAAATATGTACGACTGTAACTCTAATAAGAAAAAGCCAAAGAATCTTACTTTTAAACCTGGTATAATTAGTTTGAAAATGTCCATAAACAGTAGAACAGAGAAGCTGCTAATAGTCAAAAGAGCTGAAACAACTTAATTTAAAATATATATTTGTGCATTTCTTTGTGTCTGACGGTGTTGACTAAAACCTTGCACATCTCCAGCAAAAACATAAATCATTAAAAAATGTTACACCTGGAGACCAAAACATGGTGAGACAACTTTGTGTAACAATTATATGTAAATGTGTTTTTGAAAAATCCAAAAATACATTTTAGAAAATTAAAACCTGTTTTGTCCCTGATCTCAGGAATCACTGCTCCACGTTTGCAAAGCACCAAGTTTGGAGATTTGCAGTGAGATGCTGTTGGGCCAAAGCCCTGAGTTTTTTTCAATGTTGTCTGGCGTTTGGAGACATAACCTATGGAGTAGCAGACTAGGCTGCTGGTTCCCATCTTCAAAAAAGTGAAATGGTTGTCAGGCTGCTCTGACACCCTCTCTACATGAACTTCAGGTTACTGTTGAACTTTGGATGCAGAAAAAGCTCAAACATCTTTTGGGAGTTTGGGGTAGATTCTCGATTTCTTCACATTGAAAGGAGCCAGCTGAGGAGGTCGGGGACTGATCAGAGATCTGTGTCCCTCTGGAGATTTTCTGGGTTCATCATACTGGGATTAGAAGTAAAAATCATGGATGGACAAATTACATTTATGAATGACTTTGTAAATAAGAGATTTTACTTTTTCACTTTGTCATTTAGGATTACTGAAAAGAAACTGGTCAAAAATGCGAATTTGATTAATTTAGAAGTAAACACTATAAAGTGTGCATGTGAAGGGGTTTGAGTAATATCTGAACAGCAAAGTTGTTGCTTTGAAGTAGCTCGGCTGGGGCATTTCTTTGTGAAGTTTGGTAATTCTCTGTGCCTGTGTGGGTGTTTCTCCTGGTGCTGTGCTTAACTCCCACAGGTCAAAGATATGTGGTTTGAAGCTTTTGAAGCACACTGAGCTTACATGTGATCAAATGTGCATCATAAGTATAATTTCCAGTATATAAAATCATTTTCTGTGTGGAAAAAGTGACAAGAAGAAAAATCATATTAGCACTGAAATGAATGAAATATCAAAAAAGAAAAAGTATGTTAAGGTGCAGTTCATTACAGCAGCATGAAAATGTTTGGCCATTACGTTTTCATTTTATCATTCTGTGCAGTGTGCGTGCAGCTTTTGTTAAATGCTGAAAAAGAGACATGCACCGATCGTACAACCTGGCGTCCCACGTGGAACCTGAGGCTTTTTGCGAGGCCAGCTGAGGGCACCAGCACCAACTCTCTGAATGAATCCTCCTGAGATTGAACCAAAACATGTGAGAGCTGCAGCTCATCCCTCATTATTGATGTGTAGAAGGCCCTGCAGGCCTTCAATTCACACTGTGCTGTGATTTCTTACTGTCAGTTTTTCTTTGTCTGCTATTTGCATGATACACTGGGGATAAGAGCCCTGAAGCTGGAAACATGAGTGTTGCACTCGTCTTCTGCTGCAAGAATATCATACTCTTTCTCTGTGCAAATATGTGTTACTGTCTAACAAAAAAAGAAGGGATAACATGGCAAACAGAAGTCTGCTGACTGATGAAACTGGAACAATTAAGAGGCCGTTCAAGTAGTTCTTCAATCATCACTCACTGGGACATATTCATGTTCAATGAGAAGCGAGAAAAAAACTTCCTCTGCAGGATTTTTTTGACATGGCCCCAAATTAAAGCCCAGTAACGATTACTGAAACATCAATAATAGTTTAAAGCGCACATTCCCCTTGCTAATTAGCATGCCAGTGTCACCTCTTCTCCAACTCAATACTGTGACGGTGTGCATACAGATCAGTGGGTGTGAAGCTCTGCTAATGAAAACATTGGGCACCGTCATTAAAAGCTCTGGATCTGTTCATAAGGCTCGTCCATATATAATCGCATATCATCATAACCCACGGTTGCTTAAAACCGTGACTACAGTAATTAATGTGTCATTATGAAGTTCAACCATATGCTGCTGTCTTTGACCTCTTTGACCAGTTAGATGAAGTTAGTGTAAAGTTAACTGAATTAGGCTAATTGTTAAATATGGATCTGTCGACCAGCCTGAAGCTCTGAGACATTTTTTCATTGCAGACTGTGAAGATGCTACAACACAGTGCCTCATGTGGAGCCTGGATGGGTAATTTAGAGTATTTTTTCTTCAAAAGTAATTAATATTTAATCCATGTCTGCTTTCCTCTGCCATTTGCTAAGACCTTTTCATTCAGTTTGAAAGTACTGAATCACCAAGAGCTAGCTGATTAGGGAGAGACTATTATCCCCAGCACATTATGTGATATAATTTTATTATGATAAACATATATGCAAATGTTCAAATGTTTTGGTTAATAAGATCTTAAGTTAAGAAACAATGTTTTTTTCTTCTCGCATGCACGTTGAATGGGCTCCCTGCTGTGCACAGGCCCATCTGCACTGCTTAGAATAATGCCCACTGGATAATCAGACTAGAAGCAATGTTTGAAAAATAATAATTTGTTTTGCAAGTTCGGTTTTAACAGAAGACATAACTGCAACACTGGTTACGTGTCTATTGGAACATAGTGCAAAGTGTTCAAAACATGCCTGTTTGGAATATTGTGACTTTCAGCATGAGTGAGTGATTGGAGTCATTCATGGCAGAAGGGACAAGAATGTCAACAATATGTATCGTTTGACTGCCACAATGTAGCTATAGTTTGAAATACTGATCTTTAAATCGCTACTTTTGACTGTCTCCTTGTCTCGAGGGGTCACAGCAGCTGTTTGATTTGGCGGTTTTACACTGGATTCCCTGCCTGACACAACCCCAATTTGCAGAGGAATGGTTTATTTGAAGAGTTTCAGTCAGGATTCAAATGTAGCAGAGAAACGGCACTAGTGAAGCGTCCCGATGCATGCTCAATCATCCAGGTAAGGAAATCCCAAGAAGTTCATCTGGACATAACGTTTTCTCCCACGTTATGTCCAGATTATAGAATCAACTTTCTGGGAGCACGAGTTAGGTTAAGGTTGAAAATGGATTCAGTGTTCTTTGCCCTACAATATAAAATGCTTTGAGGTGACTCATGGGCAGAAATCTGTGCCATCAGAAACTGGATTTGAATAAGTTAAATTTGAATTTGAATTGTAACTTGAATAAATGCTTTTAAAAACTGAATTTGAATTAGCCTAATCTGAAATTCAATTTATTGGTTTGAAAATGATCATCACTAAACTGAAATTGAATTTTATATTTTGAAAATGAATTCATTTGCTTTGAAACCGTATTTTATCCTTTAAAAATGTAGTTCTCGAATAATTTCAGATTCACTTCTCACCGTTCAGTTTCAGTTCCAAAATTCAGTTTTTTGGGACTTACATCCGGTTCCGGTTCAAGCGCAGATTAATAGAACTACGTTTTACTAGCGGACCGAAAGTGTTACTGACGGGAATCTACAGCGTCTTGAGCTGAATTAAGACTTCAGAAGTCATTCGTCATGTCGAATGACCAGCGGATAAACTCTCAGGTTGGTAATCCAACCATCCATCCATCCATCCATCCAACCTGACCGGTCAGGTTGGATGGTTGGATGTTTCAGTATTTGCTTTGCTTTCTTTGTGTCATGGTCTTGGCTAGTTTCAGCTGTGTCTTGGGGCGCCTTCTCATAATTCCCTATATGTAGGGTAACTGCATGTACTATGTAATTATAAAGGAATTTAACAGCCTATTTCTTTTGTAGTTTTTTTATGTTTGCCATTTGTCCTTGTGTGGTCTTTCCCTTTACTGTGTCATAGACATCAGACATGTCATTGACATTTCTTTAATTCCATGAAAAAATCTGTTTCACAATAAAGTGCACAATCAATACATAGGTTTTTCACTTTTGATCAATTAAAAATGTATTATTTTAGAGTTACCACTCTTTACAACCATATCTCTTAATCACACTGTTCCGGTATAAAAATGACATTCGGTCTCCCACCCCAGCACCAAGGTGCTTTTTTTAAATTTACATGGTAGGCTTAATTACTGATTTATATTTCTCTAATTATTTTTACCTTATTTTATTTTATTATTTTTCTATTTAATTAAACATGCCTTTTCAAGCCTAATCCCAGCAAAGGATAAAAATATGGAGTAGAGAACAGGGTGCTAGTGGTAGACCAGCCAGTTCTGGCATTCTCTGTGTTTGATCTGCATGCTGCTGAGCAATGAGCGCAGGTCCAACTAAAGGATTGTGGGACCTCATGCCACTGTCATGGAGTTTGTTTCTCACAGTTCTAACTGGTGTCACAAACTGGGCTGCACGACTATGACAAAAACCTGCAGATGCATCGAAATGTTGTCCAAAAATGATTTTATTTTAAGTAAACAAAACAAAAACAAGAAACCTTACACAAACCATGGCATGTGTAGTCAGTACAATCAGTGGTATAGAGGAATCCATGGGTGGAAGAATGGTGCATGCAATGTTGTTTAATGCTAAACCAAACTAACCCAAACCAAAGGCTACTAAAATCCAGCAGGGTATCTCAGGGGAAGCATCACCTAGCAACCCCAGGTATTGCAAGTGCCACTAATTGGGAACGGGAACTCCCAGTTAGTGATTTGGGGGTCTGCATGCAGATAAGACACACAAACAGGCAAAAAGGAGTCGTCAATAGGATCTCTGTCCCCTGATACCAATTAAACTTCTCGGAAAAGAAACTATCACCCTGTTCATCTGTTCGCATCAGCCCAGCTCCTACACCCACATAACTTGCAGCTACCATCAAAGGCTTCTTGGCAATCTGCTGACAACGTAGTTGAGCAATTTCCTGGAAAGCCAAACGGCATCACTTTATAAGAATACATCCCGGATGGAAAAATAAACATTGCCACTTCCTGTGCTCTTCGACAAGGGAACCTGCTAATAGCCTTTCAATAGATCAAACTTGCTGACATACTTGGCCGCACCAACCTGGTTCATACTGTCCTCCATGCGAGGCAATGGAAAGGAGTCTGGTCTTGGGACCCTGTTCACCTATCCAAAGTCAGTACAGAACCTAGGTGTGTTATCACTCTTAGGCACCAATTAACATGGAGATGCCCAGCTATATGAAAAAGGCCAACCAAGGTCATGTTTAACCATGTATTCCACCTCAGCATCCAGATATTCACGCTTCTTGGGAGAAACTTTATAAAAATGCTGTACATCCCCTACATATATATCATGCTGTGCCCAGTCTGTCAAGAAGGCACATCACCAAACAAACCTGAATACTATTAGTTTAATGGCCCAGAAGACATCCCAGATCCCAAAGAGTCTCTTCAGGCACCCAGACAATAACCCCTCACCTGGTTCAAGAACAACGTCAGTACATTCCCTTGCGATGGCATTTATTGCACCAGCCACAAAAACAGGATACACAATTGTCTCCTTTTCTTGGGAGTCAGGACAGGATTTTTTTTGGGCTCTTGACGAAGGTGGTCGCACTTTTCTCCCTCTCCCTTATCTTTCCTGCTTGGCTTCTCATGTCCTTGTCTAGTCTTGTCTACTTTTCTACTTTTACCCTGGAAGAGTCTCACGGTCTGTTCTACAAAACCTAAAAGAGGAATTATGGATTTGATCAACTGGTCCCTGAATGCAATTGACACCCTCTTCTCAACGAGAAGCCTGCGTTCAGGAGAGCCCGAGTGTCCTGAAGGGACGTTCCCTGTCGGATACACGAAGAACAGGTGGAGGAACTGAAGGATCGTGTGCCTGGCGGGACTGTCGATCGAGGACATTGAAGACATTTACCTTTTCTAAACCATGATAACGGGGTTCATGCTGATCGGAGCTGGCTTGACCCTGGCTTATTGAAGATTAAAGAAAGCAGAAACGGCTGTTCAAATCCCCACAAGGCTGCCCGCTGTGATTGAAACAGCTGTGGCTTCTCAAAATGTGCTCATCGAACGCAGCAGGGACAAGATCGTGGAAAAGCTCGAGGCTGTCATGAGTCAGGCTATGCTCTTTGAGCACAGATTTGATAACATCTTAGAGAAGCTCACGGCTCCCCAACAGGAGATTGAGAGACCAGTGAGATCAACTGTAAAACTGACAAGCAGTTGTTCGCATTAAAGGAAAACCACCATCACTTCATGCGGCTACCATATCTGCGCCAGCTGCAGCCTCAAGGCTGGAGTTGGACAACAAAAAACTTTCTCCCTGATAACAGACTGTGTTTAGACTCTTCGTCCCCATCCCACGTCCCCCAACGTTCCCCAAATGCCTTCGAACGCTTATCTCCAAGGCCGAGGTCAGACGGCGGGTCTGGGCGCAGCATTGGAAGAATAGCTGCAGTGCAGGATGGCTGCGTCTGCCATTTGCTCACCTCTCACCCCCTACCCACCCCCATTACTTGTCATGTGCTTTCATGGTGTTGTGATGAGGGGATTTCTGTGCTTTCTGTGCAGAGGAGTTATTTTTTTGGTTTTCTGTTCTCACACTGACCTCCCACGAGGAGCCCAGTGTGAGAAGTCTCCCTTTCCCCCCTTCCTCCACTTGCCCATTGTATTGTACACTTCATTGTTCTTCCAGTTATTACCTGCCTGTCTTCCCATGTTGTCATGGTCCTGGGTCAGTGACCCAGTGTTTTTTGTTTTGTATTATTAATCTTTGATTTCATGATGTATCTTTGTTAGTTCTTAGGTTTTGGTTCTGTGTTTTTATTATGCCTCTAAGTTCAGTCAATGTGTTTCCTGTTTTATTGTGAATGTGTCTTATGCCGGCGTTTTCAGTTTCAGTTTTTTGCCTGTCTCGTCAGGTCAGTTAGGCTGAGCTGCGTCTCCCTCTGTGTGCATTTATAGTGTGTGTCCTCTTGTGCTCGTCACTGGTTTGTCTGCGTTACTCCCCTGCGTCTCTCTGCATCTCCATTTCAAGTTTCTAGGTTTCAAGGGTTCAGGTCTGTTTTTGGTTAGTTTTTCCCAGCTTAGGTTATTCTTAGGTTTTGTTTCATGCCTACTTCCTGTTTGTTTCTCCTATCGTATTAGTAAAGCTCACTCGCTTCAGAAGCTGCCTGCATCTTGGGTCCTTTATTAAAACCCACATGGCTTGCCCCGTTACCCGTGACACATGTGATGTCTGTGCTATGTATGTATGGTCAGGAGGGTCCTGCACTTTCCAACACAACACACACTGCAAAAGCAAAATCTGTTCAGTCCTACCACTTTCCTGCCTCGGTCACACGTTCAAATAGCTCCCACCTTTGTTTTTCCTTTTCATGTGACATTTGCAACAACATCAGCTCTTTCTGCTGCTCAAAAATCAAGTTTCCTGGTGACACTCCCAGTGGCTGTATTAATGGCTGACCAGTTCCCTTTTCCCCAGCCACCAACACTCCTTTTTCAACCAACTGCAACTTAATCTTAGAATTTATGTTGTCTTTATGACACTTATTACCAAGAACATTCAAATCAAGTTCATACTCATCTACAGCTCTCAAAAGCTGGTCTCTTTAGTGCAATTATCCAGCAACATGGCGCAGCAACATATTCCTCTGTTCCTTCCATGACTCTACAAGGAGTAGGCAGAGAAACAGAGTCAACAAAAACAATGTTGCCCCAGGTCAGTTAATGCACTTAAAGACAAATATCCCTCTCTAAAGTGAACACCCTATGTCACACTATCAACATCATAGATAGAGTGACTCAGGAGGGGAAAGCGGTGCTCTACCTGCACTGTGTGTAGTGTGGGTGGAGCGCTGCTGGAAGGAATGCTTCGAGGACCTCCTTAATCCCACTGGTACGTCTTCTGTGGAGGAAGCAGAGTCTGGGGATGATGGGGATGACCCGCCAGTCTCTGGGGGTGAGGTGACTGAGGCAGTTTAACAACTCTTTGGTGGCAGAGCCCCTGGGGTGGATGAGGTCCACCCTGAGTTTCTGAAGGCTCTGGATGTTGTAGGGCTGTCTTGGTTGACACAGCTCTGCAATGTTTTGTAGAGATCCGGGGCGGTACCTCTGGACTGGCAGACCAGGGTGGTGGTTCCCATCTTTAAGAAAGGGGACCGGAGGGTGTGTTCCAACTACAGGGGGATCACACTCCTCAGCCTCCCTGGGAAAGTTTATGCCATGGTGCTGGAGAGGAGAGTCCGTCCGTTAGTCAAACCTCGGATACAGGAGGAACAATGTGGTTTTTGTCCTGGTCGTGGAACACTGGACCAGCTCTTTATCCTCTCAAGGGTACTTGAGGGTGCATGGGAGTTTGCCCAACCAGTCTACATGTGTTTTGTGGACTTGGAGAAGGCATTCGACCGTGTCCTGTGGGAGTGTCCGGTGGGAGGTGCTACGAGAGTACGGGGTGTTTGGCTGCGGTTCATTCGATCCCTATACAACCGTTGCAAGAGCTTGGTCCGCATAGCCGGCAGACTCAGACACGCTCCTAGTGGGTGATGGGCTCTGCCAGGGCTGCCCTTTGCCACCGATTCTGTTCATTAGTTTTTGGAGAGAATTTCTAGGCGCAGCCAAGTGGCAGAAGGCTTTCACTTGGGTGGTCTCAGAATCTCATATCTGCTTTTCACAGATGGTTCTGTTGGCTTCATCGGGTGATGGCCTTCGGCTCGCACTGGAACGGTTCGCAGCCGAGTGTGAAGAGGTGGGAATGAGGATCAGCACCACCAAATCTGAGGCCATGGTCCTGAGCAGGAAAAGAAGGCTCAGGTACGAGTTACTGCCCCAAATGAAAGAGTTTAAGTGTCTCGGGGTTTTGTTCACAAGTTATGGGAGAAGGGAGCGGGAGATCGACCGATGGATTGGTGCAGCTGCAGTGATGTGGACGCTGCACCGGTCCGTGGTGGTGAAGAGAGAGCTGAGTGTGAAAGTGAAGCTCTCAATTTACCGGTCGATCTACGTCCCTACCCTCACCTATGGCCACAAGCTGTGGGTAGTGACCGAAAGAACGAGATCGCGGATACAAGCAGCAGAAATGAGCTTCCTACGAAGGGTGGCTGGCCTCTCCCTTAGAGATAGGGTGAGAAGTTCAGCCATCAGGGAGGGGCTCAGAGTAGAGCCGCTGCTGCTCCACATCGAAAGGAGCCAGCTGAGGTGGTTCGGGCATCTGACAAGGATATCCCCTGGGCGCCTCCTGGGTGAGGTGTTCCGGGCATGTCCCACCGGGAGGAGGCCCCGGGGCAGACCCAGGACACGCTGGAGAGATTATATCTCTCGGCTGGCCTGGGAACACCTGGGTGTTCCCCCGGACAAGCTGGAGGAGGTGGCTGGGGAGAGGGAGGTCTGGGCTTCTCTGCTTAGGCTGCTGCCCCCGCGACCCGGCCCCAGATAAGCAGAAGAAGATGGTTGAATGGATGGATAAATAAAACAAAACAAAAACAAAGAAACCTTACACAAACCATGGCATGTGTAGTCAGTACAATCAGTGGTGTAGAGAAGTGCATGGGTAGAAGAATGGTGTAATGCAAAAGTAACCAAGATCCATCAGGGTGTCTCAGGGGGGAGCACCACCCAGTACCTTAGCTCTGAAGGCTTTTATAGAGCACCAGCACACTGGGCCCAGGTGCTGCCAGTGTCACTAATTGGGAATGGGAACTCCACCCCTCCAATGCCTGCAGATGAGACATGCAAACAGGCCAAAAGGAAGGCAGGGTGGAGTAGATCATCACACTGGTGGCCCACTGGAGGTGATTTTGTGGGACTGACAGTGTTTTGTTTAATCCCTCATGCCCAGAGAAGCAGATGCCAGTTCTGTGACTGGGCTGATGCCCTTTTCCAGTCCTCTCCCACTCTCCTATGTCATGGTATCTCTACTACACTCTCCCATTATGGTGGCTGTAGACTACCTGAATGGACGTCTCATACTACCAGTAGTGACAACACAGTATCAAAAAGCAAAACTAGAAAAAAATCAGTCAGGACTGATATGGAGAGGGCAATGCTGCGAACATTTTTCACCTACCTTTTTCTCAGGTACGTAGGTTTCATAGGCATGTTTGCTGTAACCAGCCTTTAGTGTTTTTACTGTATGTTTATAGCCTCTCGATGTACTGAATGTAGGAAACGCAGCATTTTTTAATGCAAGGGTGAAACTGAATTCTTGTCTCATACTGAAAAAGATTCACTTAGGAACAAACGTTTACCTAGCTTCATCTCAGCTGATGGTTTGAAGCTCCTCTGGTCTACATCACCTGCTAAAATGATTTAATTTCACAGAAATCTCACCCTCACCACAATTAATCTACATAAATCTCTGTACACATGGCTCCTACCTTCCACCCAGAGAGCCTGAAGTCTAATCATGAATTTAAGATCAACAGCTCAACATTCCTCTTGGCCTCCCTCAGTGATGGCAATCTGAAATGCTCCTCTGCTGTCTGTTTTATCTGTGTTAATATGGCTCATTACTCCCCGAGACTTGCTTTTAGCCGCTGGTGAGGAAAGATGTAGGACACCTTCAGATCCTCCCCATGTCCTATCAGCCTGCACTGCTCATCTCCATGTCCTCATTGGGAGAGAATATCAGCAGATGTGTGTATTTTAAGAACTGTGTTTATCCAGAGAGCGCTGCTGTGCTCGCTGCTGTTTTTCAGTTATTTCCTGCTCTCACACACTCTGTGCATCGACACCTGGGAGCTGCCTTTAAGTATATCACTCAGGAGCAATAGGATGGAAGCTGCTGAGCGAAGCAGGAGTGTTACTCATCACCTTTTCCTCCCACACAGTTCTTCAGCCACTGCTGTGAAATACAACATGCCAAGATGCTTGTAAATGCTCATCTGGCTGTCCTGAAGAAGAAACAATGCACTGGCAAAAAAAAAGAGGCCAAGAAGCCCTGCATTTCTTCTTATTGCTAAAATATTTACATTACTGATTTGTACTTTAATACTATTTTTGCTTCCAAATACTAGAAATCATAGAAAGAAATACTAAAGCGGAAAACAAGGATCAACAACAGGCTACAATGAGCTGCCTTATTTCTAATGTTGCATGTCATCAGATGATTTTGGGTTACAGATTTGTGGTGGTAACTGAGGGTGTAGGTAGGGAGCTGAACAGGATACAGCTGCCCCACCCCTGCAGTGTATCAGATCCACAGTGGTCAGGGAGTTATGTGATTGATCAGGGCGAGCTTTACTACACTGGAGTTGGACATGTGCACTGAATTGACTTCACCATCAGCAAGAAGTATCGCTCTTGTCATCCTTTAGAGGCACGCGCTATTCTTTGGTTTGTATTTATGTGGCAGCGGTTTCCTACTATGGGTGGCATTGTGGTGTGGTGGTCAGCATCATCACCTCACAGCCAGAAGGTCGCTGGGGTTATTTATACTCAGTTTCTCTTTTGTCTCTTTGCATCAGCCCTGTCACCGACTGGCAACTTTTACAGGGTAAACTCTGCTGCTCACAGCAAAACAATGAGCCCAAAAACAACACAAAGCTTTCCAACAAATATAGGAAGATGTGAGAATATCCAGGAGCGCTGGCTACGCAGAGTTCCTACAGTCACCAGAACTCAGGTGACTGTGTTGGAACTCTTATTGTGGCACTGAAACAAAAGCCAAGCATTATTACTGGAATAACATTGTTTATAATATGGCTTATTAATTAATATGGTCACTAATTATTAATATGGCCACTAATTTTCTGCATTTTTTTCCACAATTTCCCTTCACTGTCCTAGCCGCTCGCCTAGCTTGGGAGTCTCTGCAACTAGTGCTCCGATTACCACTGGGACCACTGTTACCTTCACCCTCCACATCTTCTCCAGCTTCTCCTGTTCCTTCTTCCTGATGTTGCTGTCATTCAGTATCACTACATCTATTGGTTTTTGTCCATCTGCATCTGGAAGTCCCACAGGACATTAGCTCGGTCATTCTCCACCACCCTAGATAGATAGATAGATATGCCCTCACTCTGTAATAAAATTCCATGGGGAGATTGAAAATGGAGCACAGAATCACTGCTGAAGGTGTAAAAGCTTGTTTCACACTATGGTGCACAACAAATAGGCACTCTGGCAGTGGTGAGTTGTGCACCTGAACTGAGTGCTAACCAGAACGCTCAACACTTCAGTGAGAAAAGGGGCTGGAAGTCACACTTAATCACGGTTTGCAGAGCTTCCCACCTTTACACTTTACAGTAAATTATGGTTCATAACTTATAATGGAGACCCCGGGGATTATAATCGCCTAAAAGACAAAGAAAAACACAAGCAGTTGCTCTACACTGATAGGAATTGTTATTACTTTTGCTGAGTCATGAATAATGGATTGAGTTGCTGTATAATCTCCGGGTGATTACTACCCAAATCAGCAAGGAGGAAAAGGTTTGAAACAGAAGGTGCTGAAGGAAACAAGAAGGAAGCGGCACTTGTGTCACAGGGCGACCGGCATTATGCAGCATCAGCCTTCCCTCTAATCAACCCAGGCTTCCCTATAGCAGCTGTGACATAACCGCCTTTTTACATTACATTTTATTGTTTGCAAATCCATCCACCTTGACCAAGTGTACTCTGCCAGCACACAGAGGTCTGACTAGAGATGTGGAGGATCACTATAGCAACACGACTATAGGATGTTTTATGTCCGCAGCAAATTCAGGCTGCTATCCACTCCATGGATGGATATCGGTAACATCTCTTAGGTAAGTGATTGTATTACAGCGACTGACGGGACTAAAGCACATCTATTTCAGAGCACTATTCTTTGGATTGTGTTAGAGAGCTGAATAACAAGCAGATTCAGGAGGGCACAAAGAGCAGCTGCAGAGCAACTGCTCCCCCACATGACAGTAGATGGTACTACATGTCTCTGACTCCATGCTGCCTACGAACCACAGTGTTTTAGAAGACACACCTACGCATCAGATGTAATTCACTGCATGTGCCTAATGACACACACGTGCCTGTTACAAATGTCTAAGCTTAAAAAGCTGTTGACATTTGTGACATGACACATCTGATGAATACAATGAACACAAAAAAGGTAGCATTAAATTAAAAGAATTTACTCCACTTAATGTAAAGATGTCCTGTCCTCTGGTTTACTGATCTTACTGATTTTAAAGTTTAGCAGAGTCATTCACACTGCAACAGGAAGCTGAAAGACACGACAGGAAATGGATTTAGTGGGAAAATGAGCAAAGATAGTAAAATGAAAGTTAGTATATGTTCACAATTTGTTACTAAGTTTTAAATGCAATGATGTCACAGCTGAGTATATCGCCCCAAGCACACAAAATATCACACAGATTCTTCTGTTAAGCAACTTTTACACACACACACACACACACACACACACACACACACACACACACACACACACACACACATTGAACGTGGTGCAGAAATTGTGATATAAACTCCTGAGGTGAAAAAAAATGTGTCAAATGAAATGCCATTTTGTAAAGAAAACTACACCGCTGAGCGGCAGGTTGACTTTTACAGAATAGTAGCCTAACCTTTTGGGGTCAGATTCACAGGAGAATGGAAACAGGCGAGAAAAAGGGCATCTGCATTCTGGTTGGTGTGCGAGAGAGGCTGTTCTTCTCCGACAGAGCAATGTCAAAACTCAAGGATAACTCTCATCTAAAAATAACCTCATTGGATAAGACTTTGTTTGAGGAATAAAAATAATTGGCATACGGTCCAAACAGTTTATCACATCGTCTCATTGGTTACTGATGGTACAGCGACATCATGCAAGCTGAAACATTAATTGCAGTCATAAGGAGTGGCTAACTTTCTTGACTTTAATGGTTACTGTAAGTTTCTTTTAGTCACAAATAATTCAAACCAAGCCCAGCCTGCTCACTGCCAGGTACATCTGTTTAGTCAAAGTCACTGGCGCACATTCAGGAGGCCTGTCAAATACTGACTTCTAGTAACAGTGAGATCTGTGCCAGACCAGTACCAGCTCATACAGAGCTAATGTTGTCTAAATGTTTTATCCAAACAATAATAATAATAATAATAATAAACAAACCAAGCTAACAAGCAGCTTGTGGTGCCTTAAACTAGCGACTGAAAGCAAATGTAAAAAGAATCTGTTTGTTTTGTCTGCAAAGCAAAATCTGTGGGTTGCAAAGTGGTCTGCAGCAATAGGCAATTTAAATAATGGAATAAGCTAAGCTATCAGCTGAGCTCCCTGACAAGCTTTGACTCTTATGAACTAATATGATGCTAGATTTATAATTGACATAAAGCATCTCTTCTGGGACTAATTTCCACAGCAGACATGCAGGAAGTCCATGGTGGCCAAGTCGGATTGCTTTGACAGACCAATGATCTGCCTGTGCCTGACTGGACATTCACGTTTCCAGACCAAATAAATCATTTGGTAAATTGCCCTCGTGGGACTAATAAAGCATTCTGACTGTGATTCTAAAAGTAGCCAGCAGGGATGCACAAATATCAGCACAGACAATGCAGTCCACAAATATGTAATGCGCTACGATACATGTCTTTGTTTATTTCACATTCAAACAGCTCCCTGATGAGTGTTTTGTTCACGTCATTTCAATTTCATTTATGTAGGGCCAACAACAAACACCTCGAGGTTTTCATTCATCCATCCTGAAGCCACAGTGGAGTCAGACTCCAAGGCCAGCAGAGAGATATGCATCATTGTCTGCAACATTGTTCTCATGCCATTAATTTTCTGCTGTCACATATGCCTGAAGGAGAATCAACTTAAAACACGATCCTATCAGAGCTTAAAAGAAAAGTAAATCTATCAATGTTACATATTCCATATGTAACATTGTCCATATGTAAGAGAGCATTTGCATCATATATGGTTAATTGTTACAAGTGTCCTGTTTTATTGTTGCGACTGAGAATCCTGGGACATTTCTGCTGGAACGCCACAGTGCATCTGCTCACGTATCAAGAGCCTGCACCCTGTTGGAGATGTCCACTGATCACCCTGCAGTCCTTCACACATAACTGTTAGGATCTAGTCCCATTTTAGAAGGTAGCGTAGTGTTCCAGATTATTTTCCAATGACTTAATGTGTTTCAGACACAGACGATAACTGGGGACGCATTCAGAGGTGTAAATAAAGCTACGGAAAAATTAACCGTGTCTATGGGTTTGACGTTGAAAACATGGATTATAAATAACCCGTACACGGAGTTCCTATGGACATCAACACTAGACGTTCAGTAGTGGTGTGGAAAAAGAGACATCGCCTGGCAACAACAAAAAAACCCTTCAGTGCACCATAAATGACTCCAGCGTCACTTTGTGCAGTGGGCTAATGCACCAACCTGCTGTGGAGCACAGTATGTTCTTGACAAACTTACTGAGTTGATAACCACCTTCATGTGGTAGGATAAGTAAAGTCTGTTGATCTGGCTTTGTAGTAACAATCATTTCTCTTGGAAAGCAGATCCACCAGAGACGCGCTGTCACGGCTGAATTCTGATTCGTTTTGATCCAAATAGATTAGAGTCAGAAATATTAGAATCATCGTGGACTGTCGTACTGTCCCGTTTATATCCAAAGCAGTTACAGTATTGCACTTGTTGTTTACCTTTGTGATACACACTGATTGTCATCGCGCCTCAGTGATGGTGTAGTGATACAGTTTCCATTATTTTCTGCAGTTTTCTTCACCAGCTTTGGCCGTGTTGCTTCCAGCCTCTATTTTAGGATCGTAGGATTAGGCTGTACTTGATGAGGGATCATTTGCAGCTATATCTGCAGAGATTTGCGATTCATCTTCTGCCAACACCCCGTTTAAATATGACTGCAGCTGTCGGCTTAGTGCAGGCAGGTAATGAAAAAGATATCACAGACCCAAGATGACTCCTTGATGTCAATGGTTGGGAGTACATGTAATTATTCTAAATTTTAAAGGAGCTTCAGGTAATTCAACTGATTCCAGTCATTCGTTTTTCTCCAGGTTTTGTATTTACTAACACTGAAATTACAGTTTTATGCCATCAGAGGAAAGAATGATGATGATCCATCTCCAGCTCATCAGGTGTTCCAAGGCCTTATTCCACTTATCCATTTCAGCATGGTTGAACTGGAGTCTATCCCAGCTGTTGGCCAAGAGCCCTACTACTATTATTATTATGATGAAGATTACAAAGATGATGATGATCTTAAAGATTATTGTTGTTATAAGACAATTGCTTTTCCGCTTTAAGTGGAGCCCCTTTAATTTCCCAGGTGTGACTAATAAAGGTTTCTCTTATCTTACCTTATCTTAATGAGTCTCATCCATTGTTTCCATCATGCTCCTCCTCACCTGTGAGGAGCCTGTCACAGTGAGAACGTTCCTGGTTCAAACCTCGACTGGAGCCTTTCTGTGTGTATGTTGTGTGTTCTCCTTGTGCCTGCATGGGTTTCCTCCAGGTGCTGCATTTTCCTTCTATAGACATGTGAGATTCACTGACTCTGAGCAGAACATGTGAGGAAGATAGAGTGTAGTGTATAAAACATGTGGTTTAGCCTGAAGTACCTTGAATGGCCAAGTAGAGTGGAAGTGCTGCGTAAACGTGAATACATTACATCCTGACCACTGTAAAGGCACACAGAGGTTTCCCGGGAATTTCTTTGGAAAAATAGAGTAAAAAGACACATTTTTATAATCCGCACATCAGGACACTTGTTGCCTACATCCTCTGCCAGTGTCCTGTCTCTGAATTTGATGTGTGCGTAACATGCACACAAAGAGAGAAAGAGCAAGCGAGGATGAGTCAAAATGCACTGAAATACCTTAACTCTTGTGTCTGAGGAGGAAACGTTGATTTCCTGCTGAGCTGACATAAAAACTGCTTTTATCAAATAAATTGCTTTAGTGAAGAAGTTAGTCTGGCTGCTTTTCTCTCATCTACTCTGTGCTGTTGTCATAGTTTGGAGTCGGTGCGAAACAGAATGAAAGGTTCATCATTGCTCACATGCTACTCATGTGTTGTAACCAGGTTTCCCAAGTGGGGCAAATCGGTGTATTGCTATAATCCCCAAAAGCTACAGAGGGAAGATGGAGAGTTCTGTGTGTGATCAACAATGCACACTTTATAAGCAAAGATGTTGCCATTTCATTTCAGTAATGATCAACAAAGTCAAGACCATCACTGGTCTAAAAAATGAGAAAGCCTGATGAGGGAGGGAGTAATCTAACCGAAATAATAGTGTGAGCACAGGTTTGACAAATCAAAGGAAGGCAGCTGAAAAAGACTTGATGTGTTTGTGATAAAAGCGCTAACCCACAATAACTCTGAAGGATCTTCAGCTTAATAACAAGCAGATCAACTCTATAAACCTGAGAAACAGGAGACCTGAGATGTGTAGGAAATAAACAGAAAGGATCATCTCCTGGGTGACTCATAGCCAATTATGACCAACAGTTTCTTCAGAACTGTGAAATGCATATTGTGAGATTCAGACATTAAGCTCTTCAATAGATGTATTTCGACAATATGCAATTGATCTGATGCTAAAACGAAGCACATCAAAGTCAGTTTGCTCAGATTTGTGTGTGTGCATGTGCACTATTTAAGACACTGGTGCTTCGTACTCTGTGCAGCAGTGACTGATTTCTATTCTTTCTATTAAGCTGTGCTTTGCTGCATTAAAAATGTGTTTCTGCTGCAGTAAGTCAAGTTTGTATTGTAGCGGGTCAGGGCTGTTTGGGGTTTGACAGCTATGTTCTGTTGTTCCAGGCGGCAGCGTTACGGTTGCCATGGTTACAGTGTGACGCGCTCTCTGCAACCGTGTGTTTCTGGGTGGAGAGAGCGCCTTTGTTGTTGTTGTTATGCTAAGCTACGTTGGGTTTGTGCTCCCTGGCTAACTCGGGGAAGCAAGACCGAACGACACCTCTGTCTCCTCCTTGTCTGAGCTCGCCACAGCATATTTCCTTTAAATACCCTTCCTTTCAGATTTTGTGATCTGATGAATAAACTCTTACATATACAAATGCAATTAGCCACAAAAATAACCGCTGCAGTGAGAATTTTGCTATTAAAAGGAGTCTTCTATATCCTGTTTAAAGTTTGCTTCTACAAAGCAACAGTAGATCCAACTCTTTGTTAAGAAATTCTAACAAATCGTAACCATTTTTCACATCCACACACAAAAACATACACATACTGACAACGTTCATATTCATCCACTAGGGCTTGTTTTATGACATTAGACCTAAGCAGAGGCAACACAGATCATCTGATGACGGAATAAGTTTTATTTGTACAAATACAGACAGCTGTACATTAGTTATGCCACAGAACAAGGCTGTGCAGCAGCTAAATGTTTCCAAAGGAGTTTCCTTTCACGTTTCAGAAAATACTCATTTGGAGTCTCTTTTAATATAATGTTAAGAGAGGAACCCAGATTAGAAAACTGATCAATGTTTCCTGAGATTCATCACCGGGAATATGAAGTGAATAAAATTATTCCACCTTAATTTGGAGACAAATTTCCCTGAATTATGATCTTTGTCAGATGCTCTTCTTGAATATCATCAGGCCAAATCTGTGCAACAATGGGCATTCATTGTCATTTTCTGTCAGGTAGTCACACTGTCATGACGTTCTCACGGCAAACGTTCCCTTTGTGAACGTGGTCGGGTTTTTGAACTCCATAAGCAGCGTCTCTCACAGCCCGCCATCACTGCTGAGGTGGGACGCAGTAAGACGGTCATTTGGAATTTCTTAAATGATCCTGAGGGTTATGGAACAAAAACGTCAAGAAGAAAACCCCTGAAAATTTCACCAGCACTGAGTCGGAGGATCCAATTGGCTGTCCGTCAAGACACTGGACGATCCTCGACCCAAGTTAAGGCCGTTACTGGTGCCGACTGCAGCCCCATAGCCATCAGACGTCATCTGAAACTGAAGATGAAAAAAATGTCTTCAAAGGCCTCGCCTCTTTGAACGCCACAGAACTGACTGTTTGGACTGTGCAAGAGAGCACCAAACATGGGACAGTGAAAGAGTTTTATTCTCTGATGAGAACTGCCCACTACAAAACCTAGTTACTCATCTTTGTACATGGGATAACTAAAGAGTCTGAGATTACAGAGATGCTTGGCAGCAGTGCACTCAGTGAAAGGGACTACAGGAGGAAGTGAGTTACTCATGGAGAAACCTGCATGCTTGGATAGGCTGAAATGGGCCAAACTGGCAGGAGTTACATGTGATGGCTGTCCAAATGTGACAAAAAAATTGGGGCTTTTGAAGTGGATCAAAAAGTGAGTGAAATTAAATGAGAACTGAAACTGATCGTTTTTGCTCTTATTATATACCAGAAGGTGTTAAAAATGAACCATCTTGTTGATGTTTTAGCTAAATTAGCTAACTTCATCAGGGACAGAGGACTGAATCACTGATATACTGTTGCACTTTTGGAGGGACACAAGAGCTTGGTGACAAAGGCACAGATGACAGGTGGCTCAGCCCGAGAAAAGTGTTTAAAAGAGGAGAAAGAAAAACAGTCCTTAGAAGGTACAACACAAAAAGAGTTTAAACCCTAGTGGGAGTTGACCCACTACTGATCATGTGCCAGACAGTTGGTATCACAGGCCACCCTGTGATACCAACCAGCCAAGATGGTCGTTCACAGTGGACATCGATGCTTCTTTCACTCCACTTTAAAACCATTCGTCTTCTCTGCCCAAAAAATGTAAATAGGTTTTCAAACTTACTGACGGTGTCTGACACTCTTAATCACAATGGTTATTTTATCTGCTTGCCAGAATGCCAATATTTGGGAGAACATGTTTTTGTAAAAACTAACATTACATAGACTTCATTGCACAGCAGTTAGACTGTTCGCGGTTGAGGTCGGGATAATCACCAGTGGTGACTCAAATCTCAGACGGTCATTTTTTGCATCAACTTCGAGTCTAAACTGGAATTATTATTTGTAAGTATGTAAAAAGGAACACAAGGCATGGTTATTTAATCAAACTAAAGAGCTTTCATACACACTGCAGTCTGTTTTCATTTTGAGTTGTGAAGCGGACACATTATACAAACGCAAATGCATCAAAAATATTTTGAAAGTTTAAATCAAATCTCAGTCAAACGACTCTGAAATCCATGCAAACTGAATCTGTACTTTACAGTTAATCAAATGAAGTCATTAACAGTATGTCTGCAGGGAAAGGACCTGTGAGCTGCTTAGCATATGCATTTCTGTGTGCTTCTAATGACTGCTGTAGCTAATTATGCAGGTTTTCCTGGTCAGCGTTTCCAGGCTTACTGTGATCAATGGAATTATCAGGAGAACATCCCACTTTGACCAGAGGCCTAAACAACACACTGGAATGGCTAATGTCAGTCTGTGTGGTCTCTCTGGGTACTGATCATGCTTTGCCCGTGGAACTGTGAGGGAACTTGCTGAATGCTCTCATCCTGTGATTGAGCTCTGACATTAAAAACAAAATGCCTCGTAGCCTCCTGTTTATAATCAGTTTGTATGTTGTTCAAATTAGTCAGTCATGGAATCTGTCTCCTTAGTGACTTATATGCCCTGCGGCATACAAGCATGAAATGCTGTTATGTGTCATGCAAGAAAAAAGGATCCCCAGTGAAATTAGAAATGTACCAACATCTCTGACTCCACTGGTTTATTTTAAGTAAGAATCAGGCTCTCAGACAGCAGATCCGTTCTGGCAGAAAACAAACAAAACTGCAATTTTCAAAAAGCTCACATGTAGACAATCTTTAATGGCAAAGAGCAAAAGGCAAAGGTTGTTTTGCAGATGAACTTCTCATCCTTGAAATAATTATTGGATATCAAGGTGCAAAGTATTTGTCAGAGTCAGTCCGTAGATTTATTTTTATCTGGACTGGATTCAAACCCAGCGCAGTCTTGCTGTGACTACAGTGCTAACTACCACACCACCTCGTCAGTATCTGAGCAGATCTATGGCTCAAACTGTGGTCAAAATTATTTTGTACTTGTAAATCAACAAACAACAAAAACAAACAAACAAAACAAAAGCAAATTGGTGTTTGTGTAATTATTTTACAAATCTTTTTTACACACACAAAAATTCTCATCTATGAATGCACAAATATAAAATTTCAGATATTTTTGTTTACAAGGTTACAAGGTTGTGAATAACATGTACATTTATAACGCACTTAAAGTGTTTAACAGAGCTGTGTATAAATGAAAGCCAACAAAACCCAAGTAATTTTAAATAGACTTGTGCTTATAAAGTGGTGCTCAGTACTCTCATTGACCCAGTTACACACATTCATACAGCTTAGTTTTCTGTGCATAACACTTACTAACCTTGACACACACACACACACACACACACACACACTGATGGATGGATCAAGAGCAACTGGGCGTTCCATACCTTGCTCAAGGCTACCCTGCCATGTAGACTGGAAGAGTCCAGCATCAATCGTTCATCTGAAGGTTTAGTCATGGACTGTTTTTCATATACAAATTCTGCATTTTGGCTTAAATAAAGTCATGTTTCCTTTTCATAATTATAATGCATGAGAAAAATGCAAAATGATTCCTTTTATGCAGTAAAAAATAATTTTTATTATCAATTATTTACTTTTAAATCTCTTTTCCACCTAAATACTGCTGCAGTGTTTACCCATCCACAGGATTTAAATGTTCTGCTGGCGTTGTTTAGTGTCAAGACCAGATCACAGTAAAGCCAGTTTAACACTTGTCTCTAACTTATCGACCATAAAAACAAAAACAATACCACAAAGCAATGATATAAACCCAGAGCAGTGGAAAAGGGATGGATGCACAACAAAGCAACTGAATGCTGTCTGGAGCCTCGTGGAAATAAAGTGGATGACTCATAAGTGTTTGGTGAATGGAGGGAGAGATATAGACAACAGTGAAGATGCTCTGTGAAAACTGCCTGAGCAGCTAGTGTGGAAAAAGTTCGCACAGCTGTACTAAAGAAGCTTAATGGTAATGTGATGAGGATGGCACCTGTGCCGCACGCCTGTGCCGCACGCCTGTGCCGCACGCCTGTGCCGCACGCCTGTGACGCACTAAGTGAACAGAGGTCCCATCGATCGGCCTCAAATGATGTTAGCTCATCTTTTGTCTGATCTTGTCTTACGTGTATGTTGATGTTGTGGTGGTCCCCAGTATATCCTCTGTATCATTCGCCTGCTGTCCTTTAATATGTGCAGAATGTTCTTTGATATTTATCTGGTTGCCATGCAACAGTAAAGCACCTGAATCAAGGTGGTCACAATGCTTTGGAAAAAATTTAGAAATTTCAGAAGGCAATAACCCAGACAAAGTCTGATAAAGAAGGATCTATAATACGAGGATCCACCGATGTGTTTCGATCCGTCTGTTTGAAATGTACTTCAAAATTCTGGAGTGACCCTTTATTTCTGATGGATATATTTTTATGAGTTCACAGTATGAACAACAATCCACCTGCAAGAATACAATATCTTCAGGATCATGTAAATAAGAGCTCAGTAGAAAAAAAATAGATCGGGTTCTCTGTGCAGTGTTAAAGAAATACATTCAGACGTCCTCAAAAGCATTTATTTAAGGCTGGATGTACATATAAAAGCATTTTGCACACGTACATTTTTGTAGGGTTAATTGAGGTTACATTTTAATATGCAAATGATTAATTTGAGGAGATTAAGATCCTAATTATCCTCCTTGACATTCCAAATCTGACAAAAGTACATTTATATCTCTCTGTAGGCATCCATTTGTTTTGTTTTGAAATGTGTAATATTGCATACATACATCTGGCCCCTGGATGATGTGCTATAGTAGAATATATTGTCATATAGACATGGAACAAAGGAGAGCAAAGAATGTGTTTAAGGACTTATAATGATACAAAATCCCTTCTGTCTTTTCCTCCCAATTCAGAGATGGATTTTCAGATTTATTTTTAGAAAAAAAGAGATAAATATTTAATCGGCTTGAGCAACACACAGAGTGAAGACACCGTCTGCAATTAGCTTCAAGGTTTGACAAATAGCAATTCATGACAATTAGTTTATTCATGACCATTTTTTATGTTTTGTTTATGTTTTAGGCTGCAGCCCCAGCAACTTTGATGGCAGAGGATGGATCGACAGACGGACGGATGGAGGGACGGACAGATGGATGGATGGGCGAACATATGGACAGACGGATGGATGGATGGATGGATGGATGGATGGATGGATGGGCGAATGATGGGCGAACATATGGACAGACAGATGGATGGATGGATGGATGGATGGATGGATGGACGGACAGATGGATGGATGGATGGATGGACAGACAGACAGACAGACAGACGGATGGATGGATGGAAGGAGGACGGACGGACGGAGGGAGGGAAGGACAGACAGATGGATGGATGGATGAACGGATAGATGGATGATGGATGGATGGACGGACGTATGGACAGATAGACGGATGGACGGATGGATGGATGGATGGATGGATGGACGGGCGGATGGAGGGACGGACAGATGGACAGACAGACAGATGGACGGATGGATGGATGGATGGATGGATGATGGATGGATGGACGGACGTATGGACAGATAGACGGATGGATGGATGGATGGATGGATGGATGGATGGACGGGCGGATGGAGGGACGGACAGATGGACAGACAGACAGATGGACGGATGGATGGATGGATGGATGGATGGATGGAAGGACGGACGGAGGGAGGGATAGACAGATGGATGGATGGATGGATGGATGGATGGATGGACAGACAGACGGATGGAAGGACGGACGGAGGGACAGATGGATGGATGGATGGATGGACAGACAGACGGATGGATGGATGGACGGAGGGAGGGACAGACAGATGGATGGATGGATGGATGGATGGACAGACAGACGGATGGAAGGACGGACGGAGGGACAGATGGATGGATGGATGGATAGATGGATGGATGGATGGATGGATGGATGGATGGACAGACAGACGGATGGAAGGACGGACGGAGGGAGGGACAGACAGATGGATGGATGGATGGATGGATGGATGGATGGATGGACGGACGGACGGACGGACAGATGGATGGATGGATGGATGGACGGACAGACAGACAGATAGACGGATGGATGGATGGACGGACAGATGGACAGACAGACAGATGGACGGATGGATGGATGGATGGATGGATGGATGGATGGACAGACAGATTAATGGACGGATGGATGGATGCACAGACAGACAGATTTTTTCTGAGCAATAACCTTTGTCCTATAATCAAACCTTGTAGTGGTTCCTCGTGATGGAATATGGAGTTTTTCCCTTTCATTTTTGTGTATCTAGATGACCACCAAAGTCAGCTCTCACTGGAGATCTGGGGGTAACAGTGTCACAAGTCTTTCAGTGTGAGGGAGAATATGCTGGTGATAAGAAAGAATGTAGTTCACACTGTGGTTATTTGTTGTGACACAACCAAATTAAAGCTGAGATTTAGAACACAGTAGTTTCTGTAAAGTTGTTCAGTAACAGCAAGACCACAAAACTTTTAGACCTTCTCTTTCAACTAAACTTGTCTGATTGCAGAAAACGATTGAGTTTCGACTGGGTATAATGTGATACAGGACACTGAGTTTTCTTTTTTCCTCCCCTGCCTGGGCATCCGTTCTAAAAATCGCAATTACAGTTGTTCCTCTTTTCTCCTCCTGAACGATATCCAATTTTCTCTTCCTTAAATAGTTTGTCCTCCATTTTCCAGAGGAGACACTGTAAGATTTTAGAAATTGCTCTGAGACGCCGGGCTACTGCTCATTCCTGTGATCGATGCAATTCTACTTTTTTCCTGCTCGGCTTCTCAGAATGTTAACAGTCTCACATGGCGTGACACTGTCCTTTCACTTCAGCCTCAACTCAATCTACTCCGATGTTATTCAGTCAGGGCTGCTTGTTTCTATTTGTTGTCTGTAAGCAGCTAATCTTTAGTCCAATGGGAGATTGCTATGAAATACCACTAACGCAGAGCTGACATTATGATGAGTCATCTCCCAGTGAGGTGAGTAATTCTCACCTCCTCGTCCTCTGTATGCAGATCTGCAGCAATATGACAAGTACATGTTTGCACTGTGTTGATGTGATTGGCCTAATGGCCTTTCAGCCAACCATCACCTCTCATCTGTCGCATCGCGTCTGTTCTCCTTTTCTTCTTGTTGTTGTCTTCACACCCACATGCTGTCTTTCCATCACAACCTCAGCCTCTCTGCTCTGCTTTTCAATTTCACTTTGATTTTCTCCTCTCCCGGCTTGGCTACAGATTCCTTTTTTTATCTACAGGAACTATTTGATCTGTTAACAGATTTTCTTTATCTGTATGACCTTGTGATGGCTTTCCAGCAACACGTGTGGGAGTATATAGGGAGGACAAGGATGGGGTTTTCTTTCTCTATAATTGGCCTGTGGAAAAAAATTAAAGCTCTGTCAGCTGGCCTGAGCCCTGAGAAGTATAATTCCTCCCACAATTTCCTCCGTCCACTCAAATACAAAAACATTCAGCCCATGTTCTCACAGTAAATGTGACTTGAAGGGATAATGCTTCCTCCATCATTTTTCTGAAAGTGCCTCTTAATTATAACTTTGCTCTGGATAATGACTCTGATATCTGAAATTGGAGTTCTTCGTTTCTTTTATCCCAGAATTTCACAGACTGTGGGATGACAGTGTGTCACACGTACACTTTCTAACAGCTAAGCTTTGCCACAGGCTTTCCACTGAACAACTACCAGCTCCTTTGTCTAGAAGGATAATTAAATCACAGCTCAAGGCTAAATCATCATGAATTTAACCTCTGCTGCTACTTGAACAATAATGAATGACTGAGGTTAGCATTGCTCTGGTACTTGTGTCACCGTGTTTGGGTATCTAAAAAAAAAAAAAGTTTCAAAATAAATAGATGACACAGCAGCAGGTACATGTTTTATTTGTGCTCATGAACATCTCTGTTTGTTTCAGTGAGCTCCAATTTTTGTAGAAAGTGCCGTGAGCGGTGGTTAAGATCATTCACTTAAGGAAAAAGAAAAAAGAAATGCTTTCTGGTTAGAGTGTGACTTGATTTACTGACCTTCTCGTATGAGTGCTCCCAAACCTTTCAAGGTCCTGTGGGCAGAGCTGTAAAGTCTAAAGTGATTAGCATTTTCTATTTTCTTATTGACCACCACAAGCCTCACTCATACATACATCTACGTTGCATTTTATTTTAAGGGTGCAAAGCAGTTTCAGTATTTACCTGCCCTCAATGATCTAAGCACACAGAAGCAGCCGAATAATTCTTTGACAAGTGACAGGTACATTGTCTTCTTTATCAAAATGTTCCCTTTTCTGGAGCGTTATACAACTGTATGAACAACGGCAAATGCACTGCAAACATATGATATAAAAGAAGACCTGCATAAGTATACATTAGACATAATTGGTGCGAGATTAGATCAAAAACAAATGCAGTTGAGAAATTTTGCACAGTTTAGCTACACACCTGACACGCTCATAGAGTACAAAGCAGACAAGGTGCAATGGAACCTGCATAGTCACTATATGCAGTCTTAAGTTGGTGAAAAGAATTCTAATGATCACTGTGCTTCTTTCAATATGGCTGTGATTTTTTATGAAAGATATTTAGGGTCATTTTGACGAACAAGTTCTCACAGGCACTGTTTCCTAATAAAGAAGGGTGCCTCTAAAATAATACCAAATCTGACCTCTTCAACTTTCAACCCTGAGAGCACAAGTGAGTCCCTCCCTGTTTTACAAAAGCCTAATTGGCTACTGCAACACACAAAGTAGGGAATCAAAAAAAAAAAAAAAAAAAAAACAATAGCACCACCTGTTGGTGAGATTTCATAAAGAAACAGAAAAACATACAGTGGCTTGCAAAAGTATTCGGCCCCTTGAACTTTTCCCACATGTTGTCACATTACAGCCACAAACATGAATCAGTTTTATTGGACTTCCAGGTGAAAGACCAACACAAAGTGGTGCACACGTGAGAAGTGGAACGAACATCAGACATGACTCCAAACATTTTTTTACAAATAAATAACTGCAAAGTGGGGTGTGTGTAATTATTCAGCCCCTGAGTCAACACTTTGTAGAACCAGCTTTTGCTGCAGTTCCAGCTGCCAGTCTTTTAGGGTCTGTCTCTACCAGCTTTGCACATCTACAGACTGAAATCTTTGCCCATTCTTCTTTGCAGAACAGCTCCAGCTCAGTCAGATTAGATGGACAGCGTTTGTGAACAGCAGCTTTCAGATCTTGCCACAGATTCTGGATTGGATTTAGATCTGGACTTTGACTGGGCCGTTCTAACCAGAGGTGGGACCAAGTCATTGTTTTGCAAGTCTCAAGTAAGTCTCAAGTCTTTATCCTCAAGTCTCAAGTCAAGTCTCAAGTAATGTCAGGCAAGTCAGAGTCGAGTCTCAAGTCACTGGTGTAAAAGTCCAAGTAAAGTCACAAGTCTGAAACTTTGAATTTCAAGTCCTTTCGAGTCTTTAAAAAAAAAAAAAAAAAAACGAAAAAAAGCATGTTGCAGTTATATGCTAAATGTAAATATTAGACCATGTAATTTTAAAATCTGTGTTTTTCTCAACACATGACCAAATAGTGAACTTAGAAAATATACACAAATTGTGAAATTGCACCTCTTTAAAATGCAGCTCAATTAAACCTAGCTCCAAGAATAATTTTCACCGACAGTTCTGAGATAAGCTGCATGTTATTCTTGGATGCGCTTGTAGGACCGGCTTTAAAATCGCATGACAAAAATATCATACACATTAAAAAAAACTGCATCACCAACGTAGCCTGGAAAACATTTGCTAGTTAGATGAAGTCAGCCATCTCATCGTAGCATATTTATATGCATATTTATAATCATACGGTTCTTGGAGTGAGTGCATACACTCGTGAAGTTTAGTAACTTCCGGTCACTGCAACAAGCCCAGGTACAGTTTACCGACGGATGGGTGCAGGACCTTGAAATGCACCGTGTAGAAAGTAAAGACCATCGTACGTATCATAAGTTTACCAGTCTCACAAATCGTCGTCATAAATACACATTCGTTAACCGTTTATTAATAGGACCTTTGAGCTCAACGGTAATTAATTAGCAGTGGAAATAATTTCTGGTTCATCACAGAAATGTAGCAGTGACAATAATACTGTATGCTGTAATCGCACTGGGCAATTAGTGATACAAAACAACTGTTTTACCCTGTGAATAAAAGTATATGTTTTTGTCAATGTACCATAATAACAGAAGCGAAACGCAATATTGTGTCAGGACAATTCACTATTTATGCGCAATAAATAAAGGAGCATAGCGCGACAGTTTCTGTTCAGCGCCAGACTTGCTTGTAACCTATATCACCAATTATGTTATGAAAATGACGCATTAACTACAACAGCAGACTGAGCTGTGTGTAAATGCTTGGAGCAGACTAACCTGTGAGCTGGAGTGTTCCGGGACGTTATATTTGATCTTTGAATGGCTGCAATCCAGTCGCCTCTTTGTTACTTCGGAAACATGGCTCGAACAATTTCTCTTCAACGACGTAATCCGATAACAACCGATCTCTTTACCCGTCGGCTTCCCGTGGCTGTCATGCGACCGGCTATTGCAGTTAATAATACAACAGCTTCTTGACATTTTTGTGTTTCTTTTTATCGCTGTATAACTGATTTTAATTGAAAGCCTGCGTGCGCTAGTACCGCTTGCCACGAGTTCCCAGAATCCTTTGCGGTTCTACCCGTGAATGACGTCACATTTTCAATCTCTATATAATATGCATGTTAAATTTTATATTTGGGGTAAAATATCAAGTCTTTTCAAGTAAACCGGTTCAAGTCCAATTCAAGTCCCAAGTCATTGGTGTAAAAGTCCAAGTCAAGTCACAAGTCTTAGAACATTTTTTCAAGTCAAGTCTAAAGTCATAAAATTAATGACTCGAGTCTGACTCGAGTCCAAGTCATGTGACTCGAGTCCACACCTCTGGTTCTAACACATGGATATGTTTTGTTGTAAACCATCCCATTGTTGCCCTGGCTTTATGTTTAGGGTCATTGTCCTGCTGGAAGGTGAAGCTCCGCCCCAGTCTCAAGTCTTCTGCAGACTCCAAGAGGTTTTCTTCCAAGATTGCCCTGTATTTGGCTCCATCCATCTTCCCATCAACTCTGACCAGCTTCCCTGTCCCTGCTGAAGAGAAGCACCCCCAGAGCACGATGCTGCCACCACCATATCTGACAGTGGGGATGGTGTGTTCAGAGTGATGTGCAGTGTTAGTTTTCCTCCACACACAGCGTTTTGCATTTTGGTCTCATCTGACCAGAGCAGCTTCTTCCACATGTTTGCTGTGTCCCCCACATGGCTTGTGGCAAACTGCAAACAGGACTTCTTCTGGTTTTCTGTTAACAATGGCTTTCTTCTTGCCACTCTTCCATAAAGGCCAACTTTGTGCAGTGCACGACTAATAGTTGTCCTATGGACAGATTCCCCCACCTGAGCTGTAGATCTCTGCAGCTCGTCCAGAGTCACCATGGGCCTCTTGGCTGCATTTCTGATCAGCGCTCTCCTTGTTGGGCCTGTGAGTTTAGGTGGACGGCCTTGTCTTGGTAGGTTTACAGTTGTGCCATACTCCTTCCATTTCTGAATGATGGCTTGAACAGTGCTCCGTGGGATGTTCAAGGCTTGGGAAATCTTTTTGTAGCCTAAGCCTGCTTTAAATTTCTCAGTAACTTTATCCCTGACCTGTCTGGTGTGTTCTTTGGACTTCATCGTGTTGTTGCTCCCAATGTTCTCTTAGACAACCTCTGAGGCCGTCACAGAGCAGCTGTATTTGTACTGACATTAGATTACACACAGGTGCACTCTATTTAGTCATTAGCACTCATCAGGCAACGTCTATGTGCAACTGACTGCACTCAGACCAAAGGGGCTGAATAATTACGCACACCCCACTTTGCAGTTATTGATTTGTAAAAATGTTTGGAATCATGTCTGATTTTCGTTCCACTTCTCACGTGTGCACCACTTTGTGTTGGTCTTTCACCTGGAATTCCAATAACATTGATTCATGTTTGTGGCTGTAATGTGACAAAATGTGGGAAAGTTCAAGGGGGCCGAATACTTTTGCAAGCCACTGTAACTGTGCCTGACACATGACTGTCTTCAGTTAGCTGTTCTGGGTGTTTCTCATCGACTGGCAGCTGGTTCATCTGTGCTGCCAGATGCTTGTGGAGTGCAGTCAGCTTCTTCAGCCAGTAGATGTGAACCATGTCAGTGTCAGTCTGCCGACTCAGTGTTTCTTTATGCTTTTGTTTATTCTGAGTATGTATTCTGTTGATTGGCCATTTGTTTGCCAGAAAACCATGAAATCTGAAGGAGTGAGAGAAATTTGCCAAGAAAGAATGAGTTGTATACAGTAAATCATTAGCGAAATGTCTTTGATAGAAACCAGAATAAACAAGTGCAAATAAAGTAAATTTAAGAACTTGTAAAATACATATAAGAAAAGATCCAATAAAGCCACACCATAAAACACAGATAATAAAACATTAAAAACACAACATGGGTTTTCAACATTTGCTCTGTTGTTCCATTTTCCAAAGCAGTTTCAGTGAGGACAGTAGGTGCTCGTTCTGAAGTAGCAAAATGCCAAGACAGCAATACTCAAAATTATGTTCTATAATAAGATTATTCAATTATAAAGTTTTGCTAATGGCACGCAAAGGTTTATTAAATTTTAATTTCATTAATTTAGAGTTCAGATTCAATTTCGTGTGGACATTAGAAGGATTTTCACCTTTGAACATACATTTTGAGGGTCTGTGAGGTTGGTATGTTGCACAGTACTCTCATGAGTTTATGGACTATACATGCTGACCAGAAAAACAACAACAACACAAAAAAATCAGTCCACTCTTCTATCTCAGAGAAGCAGACAGATTCAACATCAGGGGCTGAAAATCCAGTTCTGACAAAGCTGTTGGAACTTAGGCGACATTTAATAATGCTATGGCGATTTGTGTCTTTATCAAAAAACAAAAACATTATAAGCTAAAGAAATTGATTCTTTTCTACTCTCCTGGAGTACTCAAAGCGCTCTATACAACATGCCACATCATACACTCTACACTTTGTCAGGGATTTCTAACAAACATACATTTTCATACTGGTGGGGGTTAAGACTGGGGGAGCCAGGAATCAAACCACCAACCTTCTGATCAGCAGATGACCTGCTCTACCTCCTGAGCTACAGCCATCACCTGCAGTAGCCAAAGAAAAGAAAAAAACTGAACTGAGCTGAATGCATGTCTTTAGCGCCAGAGTTTGGAGGGCCAGGAGTGACAAAAATATGCCATTAAATAATTAATTAAACGTTTCATTAAATAATTGAAACTGAAATTAATTAATTTAATTAATATTTCAATAAATATTTAAATGCTCATTCATTTTATTTAAAACATGTAATCAATTATTTATGTTTTCATTTCCAATTTTTTAATTAACGACACATTTAATTAACAATTAATTAATTAATACATTTTTGACACATTAAATTATTTATTTATTTAAATTTTTAATTATTTATTAACAGATTTAAATCATTATTTAATGGTGTATCTACCCTGACCCTGCGGCTGTCTTCATGAATTTATTTTATCTGTCAGCCTCACCCATCAAAGTCAGGGGGTGGAGTCAACACCATTGCTTCGGCCTTGTGGCCATGTTTTTAGTGGGTGTTTCTCAGTGCCAACAATGGACATGTGGAAATAACTGAACTGTACTTTGAAATACCCTGTTTGTATGTCACCAAATATACTTTGAATATTTTTCTAGCCAGGAATGCAGTGTTTTAGTCTTGAAATATCTGGTCGGTTTGTCAAGATTTGTTAAGAAATTGGAATTAATTGATTAAATAAATATTTCAATAATTAATTAAATGCCCCTTCATTTAATTTAAAACATTTAAAAAATTATTTATTTATTTGTTTCACATCTTAATTTTAATTATTGACACATTTAATTAATAATTTATTGGTGTATTTAATTAATTCATTTTGTCACTCCTGGCCCTCCATCCACAGAGTTGAAGCCGCGTTATCGCGAGGTTGGTCTTATTTTGAATTCAGGAGCAGGGCTTTGTTTACTTCCGGTGTACACAGAAAGGTTGAAAACGGCTGGTTCTGCAAGAAAAGGTACTAAATATGGTGACAGTGATGGTTTCAGCATTAACCGCTCAGAGCCGTGTTATAGGAAATGTGCTTTCGTCACTTTTTGTGTGTGTTTTCAGCGAGCTTTGCTTTTCTGTCCTGTTATACGATCACGACGGTAAGATAAGCATTTGGCCCTAAAGCTGAAGTTTACACAAGTAACAAGCTTGGCGCGTACGCGATGAGGAGTGAAAAAAGGCTTTCTAATGGACACGTGCTTTCATGCAGTCATGTTTGCAGCAGAGCGGAGGGGTCAGACTTCCCTGCCTTCTTGGTTTATTCGTGCTACTCGTATATGTGGCACTAAATATGCAGTAATCACACGCCTGGACTCAACAACACCACGTGTGACTCATGTCATGTTTGCATGTTTGTGCAGGTGTTAATGATGACGGTCCTGAATCTGTCCTTTGCTGCGTGTGGTTTCCTGGGGATCTATCACTTGGGTGCCATGGAGGCCTTTCTCCGGCATGGGCACAAGCTGCTGGGCTCCCTCGGGGCCTGTGCAGGTGCTTCTGCTGGGGCACTGGTGGCTGCTGTAATGGTCACAGCTCCTGAAAAGTTGGAGGTATCGTGTACAGTCCAGGGGTATGTGGGGTTAGTGAAACCCTCTGGTCTCTCTGAGCAAAATGGAGACAAACTATAACAGTATTTCTCGCTCCTGATTCTTGCTGCTTCTTCTTTAGTACTGGCAGTTTTTATATGTGTGTGTACGGGACTAAAGACTTGTCAGGGTGAATCATGCTCAGGGATACTTGCTGTCACAGATTTGAAGAACCGTCTGTTTTAGTGATGCACACTGTAACAGCCGATCCTATAAAATAACAACTCAGATCTTAGCATAGGCAGAATGAGTAATTAACTGTAAATTCAGGAATCTAGATGAACAACAAGCGATTGAGTGAAATGTTATTTACAAGGCGCACTGTGCTCATATCCTCTGTTCTCAGTTAGTTCTGCAGATTTCAGACTTTGATTGTATTGAGATAAATCACCAGCTGTGCAGGAAAAATGAATCTGTGAGTGTAGAGCTGAGTGAATGAGCTTTGTTAGGTGTGACTGAATGATATAGGAAGTGTGCTTTCATCATGGTGTTTGTTTCCTTCTTCCAGCACTGCAAAGACTTCACCTACAGGTTTGCTGACGGTGTGAGACAGCAGCGGTTTGGGGCCGTCACACCAGGATACAACTTTATGCTCACACTCCGGTAACTACTTAGCAGAAGTCTCCTCAACAATCACTGGGCAATGTTACACGATGGAGGTGTTGATGTCTCACATTGTGGACCTGCAACATGTGTTGCTGTGAATACTGGTTGGTGGTCAATGACCAGCTTAAACACTGAAAACACTGTGGAGATATTTTCCACCTGCTGCAGCGTCATAGCTCTGTGTCACGCAGTGGAAGGTGCACTGAGTTTGTTTAATGCCACAGTAGCAGTGGAATAGACAGATTCATTATCCCCTGAGGTTAACTTGCAGTTACTTTTATGATCCTCATGTTTCTGTACCTTACACCATTATCAGGTCAGAAAGCTAAAGCCTTTACCAAACCAGTCAGTCTCTTCAGATTCAACAGGCATGAAGCACAAGTAGTATCCATGGGTTAAAAAGCCTGTTTCAAACATTCCCACAGTTCACACTTCATGTCAGGACTAAACAAACTACGTAACCCTGGAGCACCGTCAGCTGTAGCTGTGCAAAGATGTTTGGTTCTTTCTAAACAAGTCACTGTTTGGCTGAATGGAGCCTGAGTAAGACGTGTTTGGCCCGGGTGCGATCAGGACTTCGTGGAAGAACAAGATTCGACTGAACTCTTAACACACGTGCTTTCTGTCAGTGAGCTCGGGACGTTTGTCAGAAAGACTCAGCTGCAGGTCTGTTAATCAGAGTCATCATGTGCTTTTTAATTTTCATCTTGAGTTTTCAGCTTTGTTTGGTTCCAGTTTGCTTGCACTGTGCGGTTTCATGCTTCAGTTTAGTTTGTTTGTTTTTATTATTGTTATTATTATATTTATATACACTGCCAGTCAGACGTCTGGACACACTTTGTCATTTAATGATTTTTCATTATTTTTACTACTTTCTACATCGTAGATAAACTGAAGACATTTAATATATTTAGTAGGGGTGGGGGAAAAATCGATACTGTGTAGTATCGTGATATTTTGTTTGCTAATAATGTATCGATACAGGGACAGCAGAAATCGATATTTTGTTACAAAAAGGTTTTTGTGCTCTGACTTCAGAGCACGTTGATCCTTTTTCTGAGCAAGAATCCTGACGCTGTCCAAATGTGTTTAACTTGTTTTTTGGCAGCAATAAACATGACAGTTTACTTATTTTAATTAAGTTTAAAACTTTTTTATTTAATGTAAAATTATATTTTGTTTTAATTTACTTTCAAATTCTTCAGTTGCTGAAGGGGCTGCATAGTTTTCATAAATTGCATAGTTCAGAATAGCTGTAATTGTACCAGATGCAGGGCTCTAGACTAACTTTTTGCCATGGGCGTACCGGTACGCCTAACTTTCTAAAGTTAGGCGTACCGGCACAAAAGTTAGGCGCACACAAATTTTATAATAATTGATATAATATAATGTGTTTTTCTGGATACACTGTGCTTTTTCAGCATTCAAAGATTGATGACACCGTGTCAGAGCACTGGCTATGAATTTCAGAAGGATCAGGCCTTAACAGAAAAGTTAGCAATAGTTCTTTTCCTATTACAGCTACATCCACTTCTGTCGTGCCTAGGCTGCTCACTAGGGCTGGGTATCATCACTGATTTCTATAATCCATTCGATTCCGGTTTTCAAAGTCCCGATTCGATTCAACTTAGCCTCAGACAGTCAGAAATATTATAATTCTGATCATTTATCAGCACTGACTTCTTCAGAATTGTGAACATCACAGCAGAGGCCTTTGTGTGAAAGTAACTGAGAATAAAACAGAAAAACATGAAGGAGATTTTCCTGGTCTGGCTTTTTATAGCAGATAACCTTAAAAATATTCTACAATATTCTGCATATAAAGTTTAAATTTCTTCAGTATTGAATAACAGAAAAAATAGGCTTTCTTGTCCGAGGTCATTTAAGTGAAAAAAGAAAGAAAAAGAAAAAGACAGCAGCCACAGCGCTGTAAACAACAGTAGACTGGTGGGTAATAAGCGAATGAATAATACAGAAAACAGAGATTGGAGACGGAAACTGTTCTTGAAGTACAGAGAGAGAGAGAGAGAGAGAGCTAGCTGTGCATGAAGTGTGATTTCAATAGTCGTGGAAGCAAAAATTCATGACGACATTGATCAAATGTGAAGCGCAGTTTGCTGCTTCTTTTGCTGCTGGCTCGGTGGATTTTGGTTGGAGAGACAAAACCTGCAGCTCAGAATCAGCACAAAAAGACGTAAACACAGCGCGGACCGGACGCATCAGGATCGCTGAGCTCCAACAGCGTGTCCGTCTACGGGCCGTCGGGTGAGAAAGCCGAGAAAGACAAAGTTGATTCTGATGCGTCGGTCCGCTCTGTGTTTACGTCTTTGTGTGGAGTCCGTGTACCTGCTCTCATCTGCTGTTTGGTTGTTGTTGAAATGGTTTTGTGAGCTTTAATCTGAGAATCTGGCGTTTCTGGCAAAACACAGTTATATTTAAAAGTCAGGATTTAATGAATTGATATCGCTTTATTCAAGCTACTCACCTCCCACTTCCACCTGCACTTTCAACTGGACCACAGCCAATCAGAGAGGTCCCGCCCCTTACTATCTCTGATTGGTTTAGTCCACGATAGGGGCAAAATGTGTGTCTGTTGTTGACCACAGGGAAGGTTGCAGATTTTTTTTTTTTTTTTTTGCACTACCTGAACAGTTGGTCGCACAGGTGCAACCAAATATTTTTTTTTAGTTGCACCACTGAAAAATTTGGTCGCATTCTAGAGCCCTGAGATGGTTGCATTCAGTTAAGTTGGACTAGACTGTAATACAAACCGTTCAGTTTGTCAACAATAAAACTGACTGAAATGAGAGAAAGACTGAGTGTGAGACTTTGATATTAGATAAAATGAATATTGATAAAGTTTACCTTTATGTACAGAATCTGAATATCGCAAAATATTTTTTAAAATTGCAATAATATCGTATCGTGCGTTAAGTATCGTGATAATATCGTATCGTGGGATATATGGTGATTCCCACCTCTAATATTTAGATTCCTGACAGTAGCCGCCCTCTGCTGTGTCGACAGCATCAAACCCTCGGCCTTCTCTCAGTGAGCTTCATGATGTCATCACCTGACATGGTTTCACCTCACAGCCTGTCAGGGTTCATTGGTGGAGTTTCTTGCCTTCTTAATGACGTTGGCACCATCGGTTGTGCAGCAGTCAGGTTGGTGCACAGCTGACAGCCCTATTTGACAACTGTTAGAGTTCATATTATGACAAGAACCAATCAGAGTAGAGAGAAACCACAGCCCATCATTACTTTAAGAACTGAAGCTCAGTCTGGAAAATTGCTAAAACTTTGAATGTGTCCCCGAGTGCAGTCGCAGAAACCATCAAGACCACGATGAAACTGTCTGACGTCTCAAAGGACAAACACAGTAACTGAAGCTGAAAGCACACAAAGGTGAAAAACGGAATAATAATCTAAGAACGACAAACAGCACCCAGGACTGCAGCACGTCAAAGCTTCTTAGCTGCTGATCTTGGCCCAGTATTCCTAATTCTTCCAGCTTTAGAGTCTCAGGTGTGTGTATGCTATTAAAACTCATCAAATTATTAATATTTAATGATTTTTCATTTGCTGCTGACCCTGTGTGAGCACAGAGTTTGTGATAGACACAGAAAACAGAGGTAAAGAGGCAGGGGGCGACCTGCTGCTGGCGGTTAGTTTGTCAGTATCTATGCTTGAAGTGTAAGCTGAGGTGTGAGGAAGGCACACGGCAGCTGAATAAGGCCAGCAGGCTTCGGTCAGTGTAAGTGCTTGATAGCTTGATTAATAATCGCACGTCCCTGTAAAACAGTGTTTACGATGCCCCGTGGAGATGATTCCATTAAAGCTCTGACAAATGAACATCTGTGTGTGGATTTTCCCACAGGGAGGGGATAGAAGAGATTCTCCCCACAGAGGCTCACAGTCTGGCCACTGACCGCCTCTACGTCTCAATAACACACTCAGAAAGTGGCACGAACCACAACGTGTCGACGTTTACCTCCAGGGAGGAGCTCATAAAGGTTCGCACCCCTCTCTGTAAACACACACAGTCCGTTTCAAACATGGTCATAAATGTTTATGATTGTTTTACAGCCTTGTTTCTCTCCAGTCTTCAATTTAGTGCTTTTACTACTATAAATGACACCGTGCTGTATATGAGCTGTCACCTGACTGCACGCGCCTCGTGACCAAAATGTTGAGCGACGAGCTGCCGAACCAAGTGTTTTTGCTGGATAACTGTCCCCCTCTTGTACCTGTCCAGGTCCTGTTAGCCAGCTGCTTTGTCCCAGTCTATGCTGGACTCAAACCAGTAGAGCTCAGAGGAAAGGTAAGGGTTTATGCTGGTGTCAGAACAAAATAAATTGGTTCATGATGTTCCGCAGGAACGAGCGACAGCTTGCTAGACTGATAAATCGAATGCTTTGCTGACTTCAGAGTGTTCGGTGCTAGAAAATGTTAAACATACAAAAGTAGATTATTGAGTGTGAGGAATACATGTCAACTCTACTCTTTACTGGTAAAGACAACAGCCAGATATCACAGTCCAGGGTTAAAATGAGCTTTACCATGTGGGCATGAAAGAGGTTCTGAATAATACCTGAGGTTTTGTTACAACGAGCCAAAATGCCTGGTAAAGAAGATATTTGAATGTGTCTTGAGCCACTTTTACACATGAATTGTGGACGACGATGCATCATCTGAAGTTAATAGAGGCCTTTCCTTCAAATAGCACATAACAGGTCCTCTTCAGATGTGCTCTTACTGCTGGAAACCAGTGGAAACCCTGTTCCTTTGGTTCAGGTGAGGGTACACGCCACACCCACTCGCTGTAAATCCACGAGGCCTGTGCTGTTCTCACGTGGATGTAACCTGGCATCACGTGGACGTCATAGAGCGAACAGCTTTCTCTGCTCCGGCTGCTTCGTGCACTAGATTTGAACGTGTCCGTGCTGGTTGGGTTGTAGGAAAGTTCAGGTTTGCAGGGCTTTGTCTACAAAGTATTTAATGACAGGATTATTTATGCAGCTGTAGCTCAGGATGTCAAGCAGGTCATCTGCTAATCAGAAGGTTGGTGGTTCCATCCCTGGCTGCTTTTCTCTCCAGGTCATCCATCAGAGTGTGAACGTCAGATAGAACACACCAGCTTCCCTGTCCTGTTAGCATGTTTGTGATTGTCTGAAAGTCTAAACAGCTTTCTTTGCTCTAAACCTTTTTGTAGATGTTGTGTGACCAGAAGGCTCTTTGTTTCCTGTAGAAATGGATTGATGGAGGATTCACTGACAGCCTGCCGATCCTGCCTGTGGGACGAACCATCACGGTGTCACCCTTTGCTGGACGGCAGGATGTGTGTCCGATCCACAGGGGGCGGTTCAAAACTCAACTCAGCTTGGCCAACATGAACATAATGGTGAGAACCGGAGCATCTGATTGGTCTGTAAGGAGAAACCTGGATTCCCAGATTATTCTCCACCTTCAGCTTTTTACCATAACTGAGCAGCGTGTACGGCTAATAGTGCTAAAGATATGTGCCAGGCAACAAAGCTTTCTCACTCTGAACTTCCTGTTAGTGCACGTGGAGCACACCACCACCACCACCCAGTGCTCCAACCTGCTGGTTGTATTCAGCTTCTTCAGCAGCTTCAAATTTCCGGAGAGTCCGAAACCAAAGTGCTGCAGTTATGAAACAGTCATGTTCAGATATGTGGAGGGTGCATTCAGACAGAACTGACCGGTGTCCTTCACACGGTCACAGTTCAGATATTAGTCTTTGACATTACGTTAATAATAAAGGTAAAGAGTTCTGTAATCTTACATGTGCTGCCAGAACCATAAATCTTTTGATCTCATTAGAAGATGAAGTCGAGCTGTAACTGTTATTTGACCTGATCCAGCTCACAGCACAAAGTGCAGCACGTCCAGCCGTGAATGGCTGCGTGTGCGTGCAGAAGGACGTGTTTCTGTCACTTTGTTGATGTGAACGCAGTGTTTCCGTTGGCTTCCTCAGCTTTCCGTGGAGAACCTCAAACGTCTGAATCAGGCTCTGTTCCCTCCGTCCGCCGGCGCCATGCGTTCGTTATGTGAAGAAGGTTTCACGGACGCCGTGAGGTTCTTAAAGAGAGAGGGCTGGATGAGCTGAGCGTCACACATGGACAAACGGAGCGTGTGAAGCCTGGAGTGTCGTTTACCAAGAAGGAATAAACATTTTCTGTATTTATACGTACTTCCTGGGTGATTTTACTCACCCAGGAAACCGACACATGCTAGAAAAGTAACTGCACCGATGTTTGCATGCAGTGATGTTGAAGTGATTCAGCCTTTGACTTGGTGCATGTTTGGAAAGATGTGACATTGTGGGCTTCACTCAGATTACTTTGATCACACAGGCGTCCTCTCTGTGACAGCATGTGAACCTGGACTTTTATCATAGTTTCATTTCTTTTGACTTGAAGCAAAGTGAAAAATATCGGATACCCGTGACCCGCTTCACAGAAAGGTTTGTGCCGCCCTCGCGGATGCCGGCGGCTCCCCCAGGACACGAGGCAGCACGAGTCTTTGAAGGGTTGGATGTTTGTGCAGGTTTGACTGCTGCTGGGTCACCGTTTGATTTCCTTCAGGAGCGACTTGGCGTGTGCGAGAGCTGCTCTGCCTCTGCACTCAGCCAGGCGAGGCAGCAGTTACACACATGCAGCAGACTGCAGAGGACAGGCTTGGATCAGGATATTCCAGGAACCCTCAGTGGCATTTCCATCTTTTCTATACAGTCTTTTTGGTGAACAGCAGTGTGAAGGCTGCGATGGGGCTGTCGGTGCTGCTGATCTTTAAAACCAGGAACTCCATGTGTTCTGTTTTTTCATGTCCTTTAAATGATGTTTGTTGTAAAATGAGTGATTTGAACGAGTAAACAAAGGAATGTCAAATAATAATGTTCTTGTCGTCGCTGTCATTATTCTCTCAGACCCGAGCCGGCTGTTGGGATGTCTTTGCTCCCTTATCGTCTCTTATGTAGCACATCTGTGCTGACATGATGCCGTATGAAATCCATCATAGATACTGTGCATACTGACGAAAGTGACAGGGAGCGCCGCAGCTTCATTTTAGGCTTAAGACGTGCAGAAGTCCACCCAGAGATGTGCAGCATGAACAGTCCTGAATAGTACAGAACCTGAATGTTGTATCATAGTCAGTTAAACATTATTAGTAACAGAGATCTGTGAAGATCTGCTGCAAACACAGAGGTCATCCTACTGTCTGCTGTCAACTTTTATTCTTACCTTTAACAACAAAAAGTCTTCAACACTAATGTCAACAGACAAACATGACCTGAGTCACCTGGACAGGCTTGAGTTTGTGTTTGAGTTCTTACTGAAACGATTCAGGATTGTTTTGCATTTTAAACTTGTAACATCTAAATTTGATTTAGACACACACACACACACACACACACACACACACACACACACACACACACACACATCCCACTTGTGCGTATTGTGTTATTATGTAAGCTCACCTGCTGCTTGTGGTAATAAGGCTCATTTAAAGCTTCCGCCTGCGGCAAAGAAACCCCGGCTTATGTTTTTCTCCCTAATGTTGAGTCTCGTAATGAACTACAGTAGGGGACTGCTGTGTGGACGGAGGCCAGCTGAAGGAGCTCATTTGTTAGTGTAATTATTCAGCTGTTGACTTCAGTGTATGGGACTGAAAAGCTGTTGTTCACACCTGCAATGTGTTATTTGTGTGATAAGCCGTTCAGATCCACTGGAAAGCAGAGAATGCTTTTCAGCTCCCGGAAGTTTTTCATCTGCGAGCTGCACTGTCCTCTGGTCCTAAACGAATGCAGTGGAAACTGATTCTACAAAGGCCCAAAGAGGATGGAGGTCTAGTATTTATGCAATCCAGGAACATCCGTGCCCTTTGTGCTGTTCTGTCCACAGTTATTTGGGGAAATGGGATTCTGGGCTGTAACCACAATACTGCAGTAGAAGCTCCCGCTGAGCCCCGAGGCTGCTGGGAGATCCATTCGGCAGATATGATTGGTACCTTTGCACAGGCTAATAAACAACTCCACAAGCTGCAAAGATTTCTTTGTTACCCTCGCCTGCACGCTGAAGAAATAAGCAAAACATAACGGCTATTTCCTGATTGTTTTCTACACTGTACTATCTGTGCATGAAGGAGCGTGACACGTATTAAAGTATATGTCCTAAACTGAGGGCGAATCAGCACGCGTGATAGCCCACCCTGTGTTCTCAACAGACAGTCTGTTATCACGAGCTCTGATGTGACTTACGGTCTGCAGTCCTCATCATAGTCAGCCTGTCCACGTTCCCTCAAAGCAAAGAGCTCACGTCACTGCTGAAACACACCAGGCTACAGGTCTGTTAGCGATGCTGAGGGTTGGTTTTATATTTTTTTTGCAGGCACATTCAGACAGTGTATCCAACTACAACAGGGCTGTCGAACTCCAGGCCTCGAGGGCCGGTGTCCTGCAGGTTTTAGGTGTCACCCTGGGTCAGCACACCTTGACCAAATGATTAGTTCATTACCGGGCCTCTGGAGAACTTCAGGACATGATGAGGAGGTCATTTAACCATTTGAATCAGCTGTGTTGGATCAAGGACACATCTAAAACCTGCAGGGCACCGGCCCTCGAGGCCTGGAGTGTGGCCAGGGGTGTCACACTCCAGGCCTCGAGGGCCGGGTACTTCAGACCCAGCAACACACTCAGACAATAACTAGAACTGAAGAAGCTTCTCGGATAAGAGGTGAAACGTCTTCAAGCAACTTAAAGAAGTCCAGACGCTTTTCTTTCCACGCTGTGGGCAGGTTTTATGCCTGAAACACACTGAACACATTTACAGATCACATGCCCCGATGCTCAGCCCCAGACTAAGCTTTCATTGGTTGTTTGTTCACACGCTCACATTCTGTGCAGTTTAGGCTGATTTCTTTGGATATTGATGAGTTCAAATTAACTTTTTTCCTCAACTCTGAGGAATGAATAGATACTGCTGTTCTCTGATCTCTCAGTCCACTACCACCAGTGCCAGATATGATCACAGAGGTCCTGAGACTGTCATCAGCCACAGACACACTGTTCATGGAGCTTTTCAGAGAAGTCAGGCTTGAACCTGTTACGGTGCTGCACAAGATGATGTTTTTCAGCCGTACATCTAAATGTGGTTCCAATAAGTTTATTTGAATTTCGAGCTCCAGTGACTGAACCTGAACTGGAACACACAGACACAGTAACTGATGGTTAAAAAGATGCTAGGGCAGGTCCTGACTTAAACACGGGGTGGTGGGGTGTGGAAAAGGGCTCAGATAAGACTGGCTGCAGGGGCCCGGGAGCCCCGCCCCTCCCTGAGCATAGTTCTGCTGCAGGTTACTTCCTGTTAAAAGGGTGTTTTTCCTTCCCACTATTGTAGAGTGCTTGCTCACAAGACATTTATAGTTTTCACTGTAATTATAAAGCACCACTGACACCATCAGTGAACTGGTGCTATAAATGAGTCTTCTCTGGGAAAATAACCCAAACGGCAGCAACATGGCTCTCTTCCTGGTGCTGCTGAAGGTTGTCACTGTCCCCCTGGCTGAGGTCAGCGTTATCTTGGATTCCAAAAGGTTTCATGCCATCCCACAGAGGTCGATTATCTTGTTAACAATTTCACTTCTTTACTACATACGAATCTGCTCCTCTGAAAAAGAAATTCTCACATCAGAGGTATAACTTTCAAACACTCACCTTAAAGCAGATGACTCGTAAGCTGGAGAGTCACAAATTTAGAGGATCATCATTTAGCCTGGAGAAATAGTTTGCTGCTTTATAAGAAAGCCCTCCGCAAAGCCAGAACATCTTACTATTCATCACTGATTGAAGAAAATAAGAACAACCCCAGATTTCTCTTCAGCTCTGTAGCCAGGCTGACAAACAGTCAGAGCTCTGTTGAGCCAACCATCCCTTTAACGTTAACTAGTAATGACTTCATGAACTTCTTCACAAATAACATTTTAATCATTAGAGAAAAAATGACCAGTAATCATCCCACAGATGTAATATTATCTACAGCTACTCTTAGTACCATTGATGTTAAGTTAGACTCTTTTTCTCCAATTGATCTTTCTGAGTTAACTTCAATAATTACTTCCTCCAAACCATCAACGTGTCTTTTAGACCCCATTCCTACAAAACTGCTCAAAGAAGTCCTGCCATTAATTAATGCTTCAATCTTAAATATGATCAACCTATCTCTAATGATCAGCTATGTACCACAGGCCTTCAAGCTGGCTGTAGTTAAACCTTTACTCAAAAAGCATCTCTAGACCCAGCAGTCTTAGCTAATTATAGGCCAATCTCCAACCTTCCTTTATATCAAACATCCTTGAAAGAGTAGTTGTCAAACAGCTAACAGATCGTCTGCAGAGGTTTATTTGAAGAGTTTCAGTCAGGTTTCAGAGCTCATCACAGCACAGAAACAGCTTTAGTGAAGGTTACAAATGATCTTCTTATGGCCTCTGACAGTGGACTCATCTCTGTGCTTGTCCTGCTAGACCTCAGTGCAGCGTTCGATACTGTCGACCATAATATCCTATTAGAGCGATTAGAACATGCTGTAGGTATTACAGGTACTGTGCTGCAGTGGTTTGTATCATATCTATCTAATAGACTCCAGTTTGTGCATGTAAATGGAGAGTCCTCTTCACACACTGAGGTTAATTATGGAGTTCCACAGGGTTCAGTGCTAGGACCAATTCTGTTTACATTATACATGCTTCCCTTAGGCAGCATCATTAGAAGACATAGCATACATTTACACTGCTATGCAGATGACACCCAGCTCTATCTGTCCATGAAGCCAGATAACACACACCAATGAGTTAAACTGCAGGAATGTCTTAAAGACATAAAGACCTGGATGGCCTCTAACTTTCTGCTTCTTAACTCAGATCAAACTGAGGTTATTGTACTCGGCCCTGAAAAGCTTAGAAATATGGTATCTAAGCAGATTCTTACTCTGGATGGCATTACCTTGGCCTCCAGTAACACTGTGAGGAACCTTGGAGTCATTTTTGACCAGGACATGTCCTTCAACACACATATTAAACAAATATGTAAGACTGCTTTCTTCCATTTGTGCAACATCTCTAAGATTAGAAATATCCTGTCTCAGAGTGACGCTGAAAAACTAGTTCATGCATTTATTACTTCCAGGCTGGACGACTGTAATTCATTATTATCAGGAAGTCCAAAAAACTCCCTGAAAAGCCTTCAGCTAATCCAAAATGCTGCAGCAAGAGTCCTGACAGGGACTAGAAAGAGAGAGCAGATTTCTCCTGTTTTGGCTTCCTGTTAAATCCAGAATTCAAAATCCTGCTCCTCACATACAAGGTCTTAAATAATCAGGCCCCATCTTATCTTAATGACCTTGTAGTACCATATCACCCTATTAGAGCACTTCGCTCTCGCTCTGCAGGCCTACTTGTTGTTCCTAGAGTATTTAAAAGTAGAATGGGAGGCAGAGCCTTCAGTTTTCAGGCCCCTCTTCTGTGGAACCAGCTTCCAGTTTGGATTCAGGAGACAGACACTATCTCTACTTTCAAGATTAGGCTTCAAACTTTCCTTTTTGCTAAAGCATATAGTTAGGGCTGGACCAGGTGACCCTGAATCCTCCCTTAGTTGTGCTGCAACAGGTGTAGGCTGCTGGGGATTCCCATGATGCACTGGGTGTTTCTACTTCAGTCACAGTTGACATCATGTTCATACTCTGCATTCAATTATTAGTTATTATTAATCTCTGTCTCTCTTCCACTGCATGTCTTTATCTTGTCTTCCTTCTCTCACCCCAACCAATCACAGCAGATGGCCCCGCCCCTCCCTGAGCCTGGTTCTTTCTTCCTGTTAAAAGGGAGTTTTACCTTCTCACTGTCGCCAAAGTGCTGCTCATAGGGGGTCATCTGATTGTTGGGGTTTTGTTCTGTTTCGTTTGTGTTATTGTAGGGTCGACCTTACAGTATAAAGCGTCTTGAGGCAAATGTTGTGATTTGGTGCTGTATAAATAAAACTGAATTGAACTGTATACAAACATGTCAGACCACACTACACTTTTGAAATCTAGCTGACGTTGTGTTTAAAGTCCAAACTGTTGCTCAGCTCACAGATGGTCACCATATTCTCTGGAAACTAGTTCAACCAAGCCTGATTTTCTTTACCTCAGCTGCCTCAACTAAACCAGAAAATCAATATCAGATCGTGGGTATCACAACAACATTTGTTAATCATTCATGACCCCCCCCCCCCTTTGCAGCTCGTAGCTCTTAGACTTGTATAAGACGATTCTCTGAACTTTTATTGAGGTCTAAGTCTCATAATATATTTTCTGATTTTACAGCTGACAACTTTACTGTGTTAGTCGCTCAGCTTTGTTGTTATTCAGTCTATTGTATTTTATAATTGCCACCTGTGTGCTGACTAGATTTCTAAATATGAAGCTTGTGTTACTACATCGAGTGAAATAAAATCAGTGCAACAGATGACTGCGCCCTGACAAAACAAAGGTTTAATCGTGGATTTGAGAAGTTCATATGAAGTGTCCATATTCAGATTAGTGTGACTCTAAACAGCAGCAAGGATCTTCCAGTGCCGCCTCCACAGAAGCTTACTGGTACAGCTGGCACTGACAGAGCTGCGTGACTGTGGAGCAGCAGGGCTGCAGCCAGGGCTTCCACATCAGGTTCGCGTGACTTAACTGGTTCTCCACTGGCTTCAGTGAGCGCCGATGCATCTTCACAGCTTCCTTCATTGTGGCCAGGACAAAGTGAAAGGCAGGCTCAGTGTCTGGGGTCAGCGGTGTGCTCTCTGATGGGTCCTTTGAGAGATCGAAGAGCAGAGGAGGATCGTGGAAGGTAACGTGCTCCGGCGTGCAAAAGCAGATATGTGTATGGAAACATCCCGTCTTGTTTTCTGGGTAGAAGTTTGGAGTGAAGTAAAAAGCTTTCCACACCGAGCTACCTGAGAACGATAAATGAAAGCACTCAGTGCCACTTTCCTTCCATGAAGCAGGGTGTTGAAGTGCAGACTTTCAGCCTTAAATGTAAGACTTTTACAAACCAAAGGAAGCACAACATTTATACATTTTCAGATGCATTAATTCAACAAACTAACAATTTTATTTTAATGCTTGGATGAAAATCTGTTGTAGAAAATGACCAGCTGGAGTCTAAAACCCATGGACATCAACAAATGCAGCATTTCTTCCTGAGAGACGCTCCGTCAGGCATTTACTGCATCCACCTTCAGTTTGTGGATCCTTCTGGTTATCAACTGAAAAGCTGCTCTGCAAGATTTCGATCAGGTTTCTGCAGCATTTGTCTGAATCTGAGCAGAGTACAGCCCTGTGCACGTCACAGCTCACCCTAATAAAGCTTCATCGTGTTTGGGCCTCTTATTTAAAATTACAGCGAGAAGCTATAAACTGTTAATTCAATATTCTCTCCATGGACGCCCCTCTCTGCCTTACTGCTGCTGTCCCAAAGTGTTAAAAATAGCTTTGCAAAGTCATGTTTTCCAGACTCATACATGTTAATGACTTTGGTTCTTATCTGTTCTAGAGTGTATTTTGTGTCATGATGTGTAACTTTTTGAGATCTTTTATCCTCCTTGATTCATCAGGTCACACAGTATCCAGTTAAACTCAGCTTTCCATAAAAATGGATTCATCACAGTCAGTTGCTGATTCGACATGAGGGGGGATTACCCTAACAGCTATGGCCACGTAGGTTTAGTTTCTTTCTCCTAAATCATCATTTGGAAACTGCATTTTGTATTTACTTTGTCTTTGTCTAATATTAAAATTTGTTTGATGATCTGAAACAGGATGTGGCAAATGCACAGCACTGTATATCTGATACATTTGATGAGGGAATAACCTCGCATGGTCATGAAACTGCTTGTCGTTGAACTACCTAATTCATTTTAGATCTCTGCATGGAAGTGGCTGTAATTCAGTTAATGCATGTTTGTAAAACCCCTTAAATGAAAGCTGAAATACTTCAGTCACATATGGTTTGAAAACTACAAAAAAATGATGTCTTTGTCCAACAAGTTATGGACCTAACTGTAGATGACCAGCCTACTGGATCTCTGCAGCAGCCACATGTTATCAAAAGGTTGATGAACAGAATCAACCTTTTGTAAAGTGTGTAATGTATGTTTTGTCAAATAATATCAAAGAGAAACACATTTTCCATTTGCCTTTTTTCATGACCTGATATGGTACATTACAAAATTACACCCTGCACAGGCCGCCACTCGGTCGCAGAGCTAACACTTACAGGCAGACAGCCGTTCACACTCACAATCACACCTATTCACAATTTAGAATAATCAGTTAACCTCACACTCTGCACACAGTGCTAACAACTAGCTGTTCGATATAACCATATATATCGATGACGATATAAAAGCGTCCATCGTTTCATTTTACGCTGTCGTTTGTTTCGTGGTGTCGCAAAATAAACTGTTTACAGCAATATTTTTCATTGTTTTTCATTGTGGCTCCGCTGTCCGCTTGTTTGTTTTCCACATAAACCTTTCACAATAAAGCTCAAGATCCTTTTGAGACTTTTCAAAATAAACTGAATCACGTGAAAGAGCATGCAGAGAGTTTACGGATGAGGAGCAAAAAAAGAGCCGTCAGGTGCTAAAAAATAGAGCTTAGACTCAAACTTTGAGAGAAAACGGCGCCGTTACAGCTTATGTCTAAAAATGTATCGTTTCATGCATCGGTTAAAACACTCGACTCCAGGTACATGACGCGCAGCTGGAAACACTAAACGCAAGTCGAGCTGCCCGAGAGTCACAGAATTTACAGAAAATGTTACATTTTTGTGATTTATATCGTTGTCAGGACGATAAATGTCTGAGATTTTTGTCATATCGCACAGCCCTACTAACAACTGCACCACGGTGCTGCCCCTGGATCTAGTTCAGCTAAATGGGCAGTTGCTACAATACACCTGGGATTGTAGTTGGTCAGTTTCCTCATTTGTTGAAAGCTCTGGTCAAACATTTCCTGCAGAAGGCTTAAAGAGCCTTCTAGAAGCTCGGACGGCCTCAGCCTGAGCTGAGTGTGAGGAATCTGCAGGAAACGTCTGAAGTTGTTTTCATCCATGCACTTGTATCATTTGGTCCATGTGACGGCTCACATCACCTGCTGGTTTCATGCTTTCACTTTTTAAATTTTAACTCCAAACACGAGTATGGAGCCATGGTATACTTATTGTCCATAAACTCTATAATGTGTAATAATATAGTATATGTTTCAGTGTGATACAGATCAGCAGTGGTCAGGCACTTTGGCCAAACTGCTGTCTTTAAAAGTGACCATAAATAGAAATGCAGCAGCATGCTCAGGTTTTCAAATGAGACCATTGCTGTTAATGAACTCCATTCTGTATTTTATTAACTTGGAAAAACTACATAAGTAACTGTGGAATCTGTGAAAGTTCAGCTGAGAGATCTTTTCAGACTGTCTTGCGGTGTCAGATCTCCCCTGAGACCTTCTCTGATAGTCAGGCCAGGGGACTGTTACAAATATTTAAGTCTGCTTTGGATGATTGTTCTCTTGAGGAAGCCAGCCTCTTTTCATCTTTGTATGTTGACTTCAAATAGCATCAGGAATATGACCTCAAATACCAGAGTTTGTATCTGTCTGGTACAACGTGATCTTTGTCCTTTAGTTTGGTATGTTACATTTTAGTAGTTTATTAATCTATTTCAGAAGTGGCCAACCCGCAGCTCCTGAGCCGCATTGTTATGGATAGGCGTAGCTTTGGGTCACGTGGTGTCAGTAATAGTGATTGCTATATCACCTGTTCACGGCCCGAGGGAAATTTTGTGAATGAGTGGGTGATGGGGGAAGTCGACTTTTGCTGACCGCTCAAGCTTGGAATGTTTTTGATCACTGTTTTCTACGGATTTTAAGGATTTGATAACAAATAAAGGAGTTTTAACTTGGAACTTTGACTAACGTTTTAAACAGCGGGCGCGTCAACATTATTCCCCTATTCAGCTGCTCGGCGACTCAAAGGCTTGACAGTCGCCAATATTTGTCAGCAAAAGTGCGACGGCAATGGAGCCTCCCGCAATCAGCGCTGAATAAACGCCGATGCGAGCCCACACACCGCCGCCACTACACCCATAAAAGCGGCTAGTCTGACAGATAAGGAGAAGACGACGGTGGTATGTAAACTGTGTTTTTGTGCTGCGTGTTGTTTGTTTGAACGCAGTTTGGATTCTGACCATACGAAGCTGTTTTTGTGACACGCCCACCGCTACGTTTGCTGTTGGATTTGGTGTGTGTGTGTGCTGTGGCTCTGCAGGCGTTCAACTGAGTTTGAAGGAATCGCTGTTGCCTTTGTTTTGGATTTTGACATGCTGCTTATGTTGAATGCTTAAAATGAGTGGATCACAGGCTGCATCTGTTGTTGGAAAAACTGAAAAGGATAAAAGAATAATTTCCCTCACTGAGAAAGCTCTTGCAAACAAAATTGAAACCATCCAAACAGATCGGAAAAGGCATGTAAACAAAATGAAAAGTGTTATTATGTCTCTTAAAGAGCTAATGAAAGATGATAAAAATCATTCACAAGTCAAAAAACAGTTTGATGAGTTAACACACCTGTTTAAGGATGCCAGTGCATGAATCTTTACTTTCTCTCATCTCATTTGATGAGAAAGATAAACAAAATACATGGTTCTCAAGCATCGCTAAATACAATAAAGGGTTTATGGAGGATGTTAACATATGGCTTTCTGAAACTGATAAACATTCAGGGAGGCCATCATCTGACAAAGCACAGTCACAGGAAACTTCCCTGGGAGGAGAAGTGGAGGTTCGAGAGCACACTGGAAAAGAACCACAATTATCTCTTAATCCTCAGAATGATGTTAATGATGACGTGTTGCCATCCGACAGTGTGTCAAATCAAGGCAGTAGGTCAAGCTCAAGAGTATCATCTACTTCATCTGCATGTCTCAGGGCAGAAGCTGAAATGGCCGCCTTGCTTGCACGTCAACATATGCTGAAAGAAAAACACTCTCTTGAAGAACAAGAGGAACAATTGAGGAGAAAGAAAGAACAACTTCAGCTTGAAGCAGATATAGCTGCAACTGTTGCAAAGGTGAACGTGCTGAGAACTGGATCCGCTATGCGGAGCGTCGCTTCACGGAAATCTAATGGAATGGAATCATATTTTAAAACAAAGGGAAACAGCCTTGAAATTCTTAATGCGGATGCAGAGACTTTTGTTCCTCAGACGCTTACAAAAGGAAATGCAATCACTGGGAATGCAGAGCTTCAAGTAAAAACAGTGCAACAGAATATCAAAAGGGAAAGGCCTGTACCAGCTTTTATGGGGCCTTCTGATGCTTTTGGATCAATTCCACCTTTGCCTAAGACACAAGCCGCTCTTCCAGTAGCCAATGAAAATCTGTTGTCCATTATGGAAAAACAAAATGAATTAACTTGTATGTTGGTCCATCAGCAAAGTCTTTCTTCACTGCCCAAAAGGGAGATTCAAACCTTTGACGGTGACCCTTTACATTTTCAGGCCTTTATGCGCTCGTTTGAACAGGTCATAGAAGCAAAGACTGGCGATGCTGGTGACTGCCTGCATTATCTTGCACAGTACACCAAGGGGCAGCCCAATGAACTTGTTAAAAGCTGCCAACATATGTCTGGAAGTGCTGGATATGTAAAGGCAAAGACTCTGCTGTATGAGCACTTTGGGAATGGACATGTGATTGCATCTGCCTATTTGAACAAAGTTCACTCATGGCCACTGATTAGATCGGAAGATGGAAAAGCTCTTCAGGCATATTGTTTGTTCTTACGTGGATGCTGCAATGCAATGGAAGAGATTAATGATCTCTCTGAATTAAATACACCTACCAATATGCTTGCTGTGATTAGAAGACTGCCATATAAGTTAAAAGACAAATGGCGAACAGTACCATATGACATTCAGGAGAGGCAACATCGCAGAGCCGCATTCATTGACATTGTTTCCTTCCTTGAGCGTCAAGTTAAAATTGTAACAGATCCCATCTTTGGAAATCTATGTGACGTTCCAGCAACACATCTAGCAGCCAAGGGCAGCAATGGAGGGAAATGTTCTCCACATCTAAAAGCTAAAGGAAGTAGCTTCGCCACAACAGTCTCTGACGTCGAGAGACAGAATCAGATAGAGGCTCAAGATCGTCACAGCACTGTGAAGGCTTGTTTTTTCTGCAAAGGCGGACACACACTGGAGTCATGTGCTCTGCTTGATAAGAAACCTCATGATGAGAAGATTTCTTTTCTTAAAAAGAACCACATTTGTTTTGGCTGTTTGTGTACTGGGCACATAAGCAAAGAATGCAGAAAACTCCTTTCATGTAAAATCTGTGGCCTCCGACATGCAAGTATACTCCATATTCACCACAAAGAGAAGAATGAAGTCGAACCTAATAATGAGGCAGATAACATTCCTGTTACGATCCAGACTAGTGGTCTTACTGGGGCCGGTGAACAGGACTGTAAGCTTGCCATTGTGCCAGTTAAAGTAAAATCAAAGAGAGGTCAAAGAATAGTGGAAACGTATGCCTTTCTGGACCATGGGAGTTCAGCATCCTTTTGTACAGTGGGTCTTATGGACAAGCTGAATATTGCTGGGAGGAAGACAAAGATTCTCCTGCGCACCATGGGACAGGAGAAAGTGGTGGACAGTTTCATTGTACCTGAACTTGAAGTTGCTGGATTGGACAGTGACATGTACTGTGATATGCCTAACCTCTTCACTCAGCACAAAATGCCTGTAGATACTGGTAACATCCCAAATCAACAGGACCTGGTTGACTGGCCACATTTGAAGCATGTTCATTTGCCAGAAATTAAGGCCAATGTTGAGCTTTTGATTGGCATGAATATGCCCAGAGCTCTAGAACCTTTGGAGGTCATCCGGAGTGTAGGTGATGGACCCTTTGCCATCAGGACTGTGCTCGGCTGGACTGTGAATGGGCCACTTAATCGAGAATGCTGTGGAAGGCCAGGATGTTTGGCAACAGTTACCGCCAACGGAGTTTCTGCTGTCACACTGGACAAGCTATGGAAACAGCAGTTCAAGATGGATTTTCCTGAGAGCAGCAATGATGAACAGATGGGGCTGTCAAAGGAAGACTTGAAGTTCCTGGAATTGGCCAGCAAGACGGTGACTTTGGGGGATGGGCACTACAGCATTGCCCTGCCACTAAAAGACCGAGACATAAGAATGCCTGACAACCGTGCAATTGAGCAACGAGCCTTAGGTTTGAAGAAAAGGTTCATCAGAGATAAAGACTTTCACAAAGACTACACTGCCTTCATGACAGATCTTATATCTAGAGGATATGCAAAGAGAGTCCCAGTCACAGAATTAGAGCGCCAGAAATGGGGAAGGATTAAACGTAACTTTGCTCCTGGAGATGTGGTCCTTATAGTGGATGATTCTGCACCTCGTGGTTCCTGGATCATTGGGAGAGTCACCGGAGCTGCACCAGATGAAAAGGGGTTTGTGCGTCAGGTCTGGATTAAGACCCCAACCAGCCATGTGTGCAGACCCATCACAAAGATATGCCTTCTTCAGGAGGCTTCTGACCCATGACTATGACATTTTGACACAGTGTGACATAACTAACTTTGAATTGATTTTAATGTTATGAGATGTACATTACGGACTGACTATATTTAGGCTAAGTGCTGGTAACCTCTGGCCTATGACTGACTGACCATGTGCAGACAGAAGAAAAGAAGAGAAGACATGAGAAAATAACTTTGGTGGACTTTTTGAGTATGTTATGTTGTCTCACTGGGTGTCTGTGATATGATGAAGTGTGTGTTGTGAGTTGTGGTGTAGGATGTGTAATTATTACTGTAAAAATGTAATAATTAGGGGCCGGAATGTTATGGATAGGCGTAGCTTTGGGTCACGTGGTGTCAGTAATAGTGATTGCTATATCACCTGTTCACAGCCCGAGGGAAATTTTGTGAATGAGTGGGTGATGGGGGAAGTCGACTTTTGCTGACCGCTCAACCTTGGAATGTTTTTGATCACTGTTTTTCTACGGATTTTAAGGATTTGATAACAAATAAAGGAGTTTTAACTTGGAACTTTGACTAACGTTTTAAACAGCGGGCGCGTCAACATTATTCCCCTATTCAGCTGCTCGGCGACTCAAAGGCTTGACAGTCGCCAATACGCATGCAGCTCTTTGCCTGGTTTCATGCAGCTCTTATATTGAAGTTTGTGGGGGTTTTTTTAATCTGCGTGTTCGCTTCGTTTGAGTTTAACACTGTATTTTCATCAAATGCAAATGTGCGTGAGATGGAAATACCGCAAAGTTTCCCAGTAGGTGCGAGTGTCATGATGGGTGTGACCCTGTGTTTTGTGTTTGATTTATACTTGATTATTGCAAACAAAGCTTGGAGTTTCTGTTTCTGTGCCCTCCCCATGTTTCACGTTTGGTTCCACTGCATCATCCACAGGGAGCAACTCGCGTCTAAATCACTGAAGTTAGACAACGTCATGAAGCCTGTGATGGAAATCATCAACTGCATCCACACACATGCACTTAACCACATGCAATTCAAGAATCTCATCGCTGAGCTGGACCCGAGGCTTCCAGGTGACCTGCTGCTGCTGCACTGCACTGTGAGGTGGCTGTGATAAACCCAGGCACTCTCTCGCTTCTTTGAGCTTTTGGATGCCATAATAATAATAATAATGGATTGGATTTATATAGCGCTTTTCAAGGCACCCAAAGCGCTTTACAATGCCACTATTCATTCACTCTCACATTCACACACTGGTGGAGGCAGCTACAGATATGGCAGCCACAGCTGCCCTGGGGCAGACTGACAGAAGCGAGGCTGCCATATCACGCCATCGGCCCCTCTGGCCAACACCAGTAGGCGGTAGGTAAAGTGTCTTGCCCAAGGACACAACGACCAGGACAGAGAGCCCGGGGATCGAACCGGCGACCTTCCGGTTACAGATACACTTCCCAACCCCCTGAGCCACGGTCGCCCATGAAACTGTTGATGGTAGAGAAGGACTATCCTGAGCTCTCGGACCTCAAGTGGATTATGGATCTGGTCTTTTTGGTCGACATGCTGTGTCACTTGGACAGACTGAACCTGACCCTGCAGGTTAGGTTAAAAATGCTGCCTGACCTGGTGCAAAGTGTGTTTGCACTTGTCAACAAACGGTAGAGGTTATCAATACGGCTTCATCTTTCTCTGTTGCACACTTACTGTTTTGGGGATGCCATCTGACAGCGTTCAAGTTGGCATTACAGTAGTGAAAGAGAAATTCATGCTTGGAACGTCCAGCTCTCCCCTGTAGCAAATCCATGAGGTCATGACCATCTATCTCCCTGCAGAAAGAAAGTGAACATGAATTACAATGGTGGCTGCAACTGATCAAAGCCTCTGGATTACCTTAACACCCCACTCTTCATTAGAAAACATGTTCCCTCTGCTCACATCCAGGATTCCCCTCACTGTGAATCGCTCTCACTGCCTCTCCTTTCTTTAAATGTGACCTAGATTTCAGGCTGACATAAGGAAGGAGCACAGTCTCACCGCTGTGCAGCCTCACCTGTCCTCTGGGACTGAAGCTCCACTCAGCTGCACCACAGTAGGAAACAGGTCCATGTTGCTGGTGGGCTCATCTATCTGTCTGCCACCAGGGATTTTCCCAGGCCAACGTAAAATTCCAGGGACCCTGATTCCTCCCTCCCAATTCGTGGACTTCCCTGCTGCTCGGTAAAAGGAAAAAAAAGAACAAGAAGTCATGAAAATAATTCTCATCCGGCTACCAATTAAGCCTAAATGATAGCACTGCACCAAATCCCCACTGAGCCGTCTGCACAGGTGGTACTGTCATTGTCTACATTTGCTCTGCCGGTGTGTCTGCGGTGCTCTGCATCACGATTACAAATGAGCTGATCATGTTGAACTTGGAGCTCATAAATCTTAAACAACATCTGAAACACAAGAGAGCATAACGGCACAGAACCACCTATTTTACCAACATGAGCTAGACTTACACTCCAGGCTATTACGTTTTCCTTCATTAAGTTGAAATCCCAGTGGAAATCAATATATTGTGTTTACAGCACATACCAATCGAATGTATTACAGTTGTAGTGGTCTGTGTAACTGCATTCCTGTTGAGCGCTATGCTGGCATAGCTTAATGCAGTACTATACATTAAGCATTGCCTCAGCATGTGCAGTGTGAAAACAGTGCTGGGTTAGTAACTAAAGGCACAACTGGCTTCTTAAGATTCGCCTCCTGCAGAGATGAAAGGGCAGCGAGTGGCTGCCTTACAAAAAGCTGCTCTTTGAATCAAACCTGCTGAGTCCCAACAGAATCCCTGACACGGGTCTGCTCACTGCAAACTAGTGAATGTGAATCAAATGAAGAATAATATTGCTAACATTTTTAGATATGGAGCTTTCGGCACATCCAACAGCAGAGCTTCATTGTCTCATAATTACTTGTGAATTTTCCTGAAGGAAACCGAACGAAGCTCAGAGGCAATGATCTGAGTCCTGCGTGCTTGCAGTTTATTCCAGTGCACTGACTCTAAAAGCAACTCAATTTAAACCACTTAAATATTTCTTTGTTTCTCTGTTTGCTTGCAGGTCATTTTCTAACACAGCCAGTCTTTTAAATGTAAATGCTTATAACTGGTACGTATTGTAATATATTGTAAAGCACCTTTAGTGCTCAGTAAGACTCGAAACATGTCGTACAAATGCTACTCTATTATTGTCAAAGGAGCTTGCACAGACATATTGCTACTCTATTATATTCTGTTTACATAATCTACTTCTTTAGCTGTCACTGGGAAGAAAACGTAATACTGTAGCAGTGAAATGACATAAACACACTCAGCAAAGTTAACTCTTCAACACATTTAGCCATCTGCACCACCCTGGTTGTCAAGTCCAGAAACTCCACATTCACAATGTGGCTGCCCCCTCATTACATCAGTAACCGGCTTTGATTGATTGATTGATTGATTGATTGATTGATTGATCACCTCACGACCAGCTCCCGATCATCAGTCGTTTGGTTGTAAGAAAATCCAACCTGTTTGAAATCCTGTCGGCCGTCGTGAGGGCGTCACCGCAGCCTCTCACACTGCGCACGCACAAACACAGAGATGGAAGTGAAAAGACAGAGCAGCGGTGCAGCGTGTGATCTGGACACAAGCGATGGAGGCACAACTTGTAGAACTTTGGAAAGCTCATCCGAGCCTTTTCGATGTGGCCTCACAAAATTATCACGACCACAACAACCGTGAAAATAGTTGGATCTACACTGCTGCTCAATCACAGCTGATCAATGCTTTTTATTAGCAATTTAGCAAAGTTGATGGTGTGTGTGTCTGTGTGAGTGAAAGACAGAGAGCGAGAGATTTTTTGTTATAAGCTTCATGTTACGGACGCACAGTGTGAGCACTCAGGTCGCATCAGAGCATCGGGCCGTATAGTGTGAGACCTGCATCGTGACCTACGAACTTCTAACCCCTGCGACTCAATCCAGGGGTTAGAAGCATCAGCACGGCGTATGCCCAGCTTTACATGCCCTCCAGAGAGCCTGTTCTTCAACAGCTTCACTGGCTGCCTGTAGATTATACAGTCACTTGCTAAATATTGCTTCAACCTGGTCCCTCCCTACCTGTGCTCCTCCTTTCTTAGGTCTTTGTTCATCGCTCACCTTGTTGTTCCCTCTGGCCGTCTCACCACAGAGCAGAGCTGATCTGTTCCCCAGCTCTGGAATGAACTTCCTCTTGATATCAGGAATATCTTCCTTATTCCAAACTGGCTTACTCTCTTCAAGCACTGACTCTAATTGTTTTCTATCCTTTCGCTATTTGTTTTTATGCTTTGTAACGTGACCTTTGCTTTTTTCAAAGGCACCCACAAACAAAATGTATTATAATTATTAACTAAATGGTTAAAATCCTGCTGATGTATACAGGCAGAAAGGTCATTACAACCAAGAACAGTTTTCCGTTTTTCTTCTCGGTGTACCTTTATATATTCCGTTCGATCCCCCGTGGACATCGCCTCTGGCAGAGATTTCCTCCAGATGAGCCCCATGATCTGAAGTCAAGTAAACAAGAGTTTTTCCTCTCAAGCCGAGTCTGTCCAGCGTCTCCATGAGCTGACCTGAGAATACACACAGTGCAAACTCCAGTCTGTAATTATTTGGAAACATTTTTCCGTTTGAGTATGAATAACAACGAGAAAGAGAAACTGTAAAACAACACGTGTTAAAGCTGCCAGGCAGGAGGAAAAGAGGAAGACCTCAGAGGAGGTTCGTGTTTGTCGTCAATGATGTCATGCAGGAGAGTGGGTGTGACAGAGGCAGAGGGACAGAGCGGGATGGATGCAGATGAACTGTGGTGACCCCTAAACGGAGCAGCTTAAAGAAGGAGGAAAAATACATCTTCTATATTAGATTGGTCAAAGTAGGCATCAGTGCTCGCTGGCTGCTCTGCTTTCTTTCTGCCTCTCTCCTCTATCTGTGCACGTGTGTTTGTGTCCTCATCTCATCAAGGCCACTCTTCACTGGACCGTTCAACAACACAATGAGTTAAACCTTCTGTGTTTGTGGTGCCTCCGACATCCTCCAACACCAAGTTTTTCTTCTGTACATTTCCCTGGATTCCCCTCCTTGGTGTGTGGTGGGTCGAACCCTGAGGTGGACGGTTTTATGTGGATTGTCTTCCCCCCGGACCCCTGGAGCACTATCCCACTATTCGCATTGTGTCTTCGTGCAAATATACTTTCACTGTAAACAAACACACTGAACTTTGATCTCCTGAGTCCAGCGTGCCCATCAGCCTTGACACAGGGATTGTATTGATCATGTCCATCATTACTACTGGACATTAACTTTTTTCAGTCGCCAAAAACATCAAAGAATACTGTGTAAGAGACACTTTAATTCAATTCAACTTTATTTATACATCGCCAAATCAAAACAACTGTCACTTCAAGGGGCTTTATTTTTAGACCCTAATATAGAGAAAAACTGTTGGCTTTGATAGTGCTGATGGAGAAGTAATGACTATTATAATTGTAATGACAGAGAGACCTATTAACACATAGTGACTGAAGAAGAAACTCCCAGTGCATCATGGGAATCCCCAGCAGCTACACCTATTGCAGCATAACTAAGGGAGGATTCAGGGTCACCTGGTCCAGTCCCTAACTATATGCTTTAGCAAAAAGGAAAGTTTGAAGCCTAATCTTGAAAGTAGAGATAGTGTCTGTCTCCTGAATCCAAACTGGAAGCTGGTTCCACAGAAGAGGGGCCTGAAAACTGAAGGCTCTGCCTCCCATTCTACTTTTAAATACTCTAGGAACAACAAGTAGGCCTGCAGAGCGAGAGCGAAGTGCTCTAATAGGGTGATATGGTACTACAAGGTCATTGAGATCAGATGGGGCCTGATTATTTAAGACCTTGTATGTGAGGAGGGAAGGGAAGCAGGAGAAATCTGCTCTCTCTTTCTAGTCCCTGTCAGTGCAGTAGTTATGCTGTAATAGTTGTTGATGATGATGCAGTTCTTCACTCCTATTTATACTCCTCTATACACCAATATTGCATTTAATTATTAGTAATCCTTACCCCAATCTAGTCGGCTCAGATGGTTGAGCTTCCTGAGCCTGGCGCTGCTGGAGGTTTTCTTTTAAAAGGGTGTTTTTTCTTCCCACTGTCGCCACGTGAGACTCATAGCGATTTGTCTGATTAGGGCTTCTCCCTGACATGCAGTATACTAAGGTCAGGTCATGATAAACACTTGAATTAGGGGCAAACCTATATGGGTACATTTAAAGCTGTTATAACATATTATGAAATGCTTACAGCTGCACTAATTTACAGTCTTAACAGGTTTTATACAATAATCAGCTCAATCTTTTCTAATATATTTGTGATAAATAATTTGAGCTGATGATTTGACGAGAAATGTATAAACAATATTTCCTATTTTGACTACAAAGCACAGTGAGATCAGTTCTCCATCCACAAGGTTTTAAGTGGATCTCCTCACATCTTCCATCTCGCCTCACTTACTGGTTCTTCTCTCCTCTGCAGCAGCAGGTGAAGCGGGGGGGGTTTCACAGAGCCCACCCTCCTAACATGATAAGATCGTGACAAGATGTAATTGCTATGACTACACACTTATCTTCTGTTCCCACTTTAACGATTATTCCTGAAGGCTCTTTCTTTCTTGGTGTCATTTGACTGAACTGGGCAAAGAGGAGAGGTCGGAAGCTTCTGGGCTTTTTTTACTGGATTTGAAAGAACTGACAGGCATAGAAAAGCAGCTTTTCCTTTAAACAGACAGAATGACCTACCCACACTCCAGTCCACCTCCTGCACAGCGTCCCCGTAGATACCGTGGCGGCTCGTTCCTCTGAAAGCGGCTGAAGCAAAGATGGCTGTGTGGACTTGGAGGAAAGAGAAAAGGAGCAGGAAAGGCCTGTTTGAAGTTCTGCAGAAACAAACAATGACTATGAAACATTGCAACAAGAGAGTTTTCAGATCCAGGTGAATCAGGAAAGCTTCACGTACCGCTCTATGAAGTCCACTGCCTCGTGGACCATCCTCTGTGTCATGTTTTCAGACTTATATGGCTGCTCCACAATGCTGTGGTCCCTCAGGAGAACACAGTTTAAGTATGGGACAGCCATGATGAACGCTATTGGCAAACCAGTGACAAAAAGCAACAGAAACATCAAGCTCAGGATCGACCTTCTGCCGATGACCCCTCTGTAGTGCAGCACAACTGCAGTGAGCAAAACGATGCCCATTGTTCTGTATGGCAAATTTTTATGGAACTGGAAAATGGTGCCATGTCCAGGCTGGCAGTCCCTCAGGTTAGTCAGAGGGACACCGAAGAAATAATTGAAGCCGTGGTTGTTAGGGTGGTGGCAGTGATCGTCACGGCTCTCACAGTTCAGGCCCAGGTGCCATTTTCCTGCAGACAAGAAGAAGAAACAAAAACTCAGAAAGTAGAAACGCGATTAAGCTCGAAGCCACAATAAGAGAGTAAACTGTACACGTCCTATAACAAACAAATCTCACTACGGTTACGGGTATAAATATTGACATCAGTGTGAGCTGCTAATAATGCTCAAAACTGTCTGCGATGAGCACACGAGACACTCGGCCAAAGACCTCTTTATTCAACTTGTCTGACATAACATTTAATGCTGTACTTAATAGACTGGCGCTTACATAGCACCTGCTGTCTGCATTCATGCACCAGCTTTTTCTGAGCCTAAGCACTTTTACCCGCGTGTTCACACACTCACAGGCACTGGGGTCAACTCAGGGTTCAGCATCTACCTCAGGATACCTCAAGACAGAGCCTAGGGGATCTGGGGCATTCACCACCTCTCTCCTTAACCTGGCTTCAACCAGTCTTTCCCATAGTGTACTTCATGGTATGGCTCATCAGCATTAAAGCTCTGTAGTTACTACATCTGTGCACACCACCCTTGTTCTTCAAAACTCTCCATTCCTCAGGCATCACTCTCTGTGACTGTTAAACAGTCAAAGGTCCACTGCCCTGTCTCCTACACATCTCCAACCAACCACCTTTTCACTCTTCATACACCTTCATAGCTGCCCTCACTTCCTCCTTTCTTAACCTCTGCACTTCCGCATTCAGCCATTCCATCCTATTTGCAAAATCCACACCATCGGTCCATTTCTCTCCTTCAGTTCAATTCAGTTTTATTTATATAGCACCAAATCACAACAGTTGCTTCAAGGTGCTTTATATTGTAAGGTAAAGACCTCAAAAAGAAGACGCCACACATGTCCATTAAACTCTGCTTCAGTTACCACGCTGGCAACATTCAACGTCATCCTTTGATTTCCAGCTTCAGACTCATGATCTTGTCTGACCCTCTCTTCACCTGCAAAACACTATTCACATAAAAGTAAAGATTACCACGACTATTTCTTTCACCGTGGCTCAGGGGGTTGGGAAGCGCATCCTTAACCGGAAGGTCGCCGGTTCGATCCCCAGCCTCTCTGTCCTGGTCGTTGTGTCCTTGGGCAACACGCTTCACCTACTGCCTACTGGTGTTGGCCAGAGGGGCCGATGGCGCAATATGGCAGCCTGCCCCAGGGCAGCTGTGTCTACAACTGTAGCTGCCTCCACCAGTGTGTGAATGTGAGAGTGAATGAATAGTGGCATTGTACAGCGCTTTGGGTGCCTTGAAAAGCGCTATATAAATCCAATCCATTATTATTATCATTATATTCCATGTAGAAAGTGTGAATCAAGCTGCCGTGCTCCTGGCTTTGCTTCCCTTCCACTTGGTCTCCTTCCATCAGCACACTGTTGGCCAACAGCACCAAAGGCAGTTACCATTAACCTGGGCCCCCCACAGTGTGGAAATCTTACTCTTAATGATTGACATGTTTGATTTGGCAGAGACTTTACACCAGAGGGAATAAAAAATGCACTGGCTTGTACCTGTAAATGCACTGTGCTGTCACGATCTCAAGCTCTATACACACAAACAGAATTTAAACTAATAACACACAAAAATCTGATTCACAGGGAAGGATGGAAAAATCAAGTCTCTGTACTAAGACCTGTCTACAAACACAGCAACATAATTGTCATCATTAAGTCATATCAGCAACACAATCTAAACTGCAGATGTTAGAAACCTTCCAAATCACTAAGTCGAAGGTAACCAGGACTGCACTGCAGTGTGACCAGTGTACCAATGGTTAGACTCCCAATGACACTGGGAGTCTGCCAATGAAATGCCTATCCACAGTATACGTTGCTCATTTCCTTCATGCTGTGTCTAAAACAACTGCACTGGTAAGTTCACCAGCTTAGGCTCTACATCAGACAAATCACACCAAAGTACAGCACTTATAACGTCAGCTTCTAAACATGTTTCTTGGTGACATAATGCTTTTTCAGCGTTTCCACATATTCATATTCATTCCTAACAGATGTGTAAGGGTCTGACAAGCTTTTTGTTGTTTTTGCTAATAAGACACATAAGATTCATGCATCATACCTATGAGAGCAGTCTCGTAGCCTTGTTGTTTGACAACCTTGGCAAACGTAATCTCCTGGCTGGGGAGACCTCCAGATGCTGCATTATATAAAAAGACACCTGGTCTGATATAACCAGCGATACCTGGAAAGAAAGAAAAACAAAAACAAACGTGTGACTTCAGCATGCATAAAAAAATGACTCAATTCACAACAATGTGCATAAAGAGTTTTATAGACAGTTTTATTGTAATTGGGCTCAAAGCGATCTTAAATAATTCACTAAATGAATGGCCTCTGTTAAAGGTGTTTAACGCTCCTGTATTCTGGAAACTTCTCCACCAGGCCAACATTGAGCACTGCTCCTGTCGGGGAAGCTTGTTTCTGTCTGCAGCTTTTAACTGGCCTGATCGCACTGGGTATCGTCCGGTGAGAAACGCTGCCCTGCTGGGAGTGCAGAGGCTGGCTGCAGCAATGTGGTGGGTCAGCTTCACCCCTTCCTTTGCCAGCTGGTCAATATTGGGGGTCCTGCAAATCACATCATCAGCAATTACAGAACAGGTTTCTCATCAAAGCAGAATATGTCAGACTTGTCAATGCCTGAAATAAAGTTAAAGCAACTTATCTCCAGCTGTTGCCCAAGAATCTCTTGCTCAGTTCTTAATGCCCAAATTTTCCAATCAATCACAAATCACCACTTTACTGTTATTTTACAAAATCAATGTCCCTGTTTCATAAAAAAGGTCTTATCAAAGAAAAACTATGACTTAGATAAAAATCAGTAAACAAAACTAACCGGGACACGCCGCTGTGATCATTCTGAATCTACTCAAACACTGGAGATGAACGTAAATATTTGAAAGCACCGACGTCTTTGCAGAATTAAAGCTCTATTAAAATTCCACTCACCTTTACTGTAGCGAGACAGAGAAAGAAATATCAGAAAGAGAACCTCGACAAATAAAACTTACTGCATGGAAACAAGAGCACAGGAATAAAATCTCATTCAACAAATATAAAATGGCACGTATGTATTTTTATTATTGCACTTGGATGCAATAATAACTGCTCGACAGCAGTCATCTATAATAATATTGCCCCTACAAGCCAAAACTCCCCAATGGGCAGCACTCGACAGGAAGAGACCTTGAGTAAAACCAAGCTCGACGAAAGGCTCTTCACACAGAGGCCACAACAGGAAACAGGACAAGAAACAAATGAACAGACAAAGAAATCTTTATTCTTAATTAGTCGGCCCCAATTAAGTCAAAGGAGAATTTTAGAGCAGTACATTGAGTCAGAGGTAGTTTGAGATTGATCTGAAAATATCTTTTAAAAAAGTTCCCTTGATTTTTGTACTTAGCTCACATAGGCTTCATATTAGCTGATATTCCTGGGTAGCGTCACTTTAGTATAATAAATGCTAAATGTAGCATTAAATAAAGCAATAAATGCTGAATTTATGTTGTTTGCCCAGTGTCCAATACAGTGAAGTAATCCCAAATGATAATATCTCCTGTCATGGTCCTGGGTCTGTGGGTCCAGTGTTTGTGAATATTCTTTGAATTAGTTCGTTTCTGGTTATATTTGCCAGTCTTTTATGAGTCCTCTCTCCTCTACTGGGCTTCCTGTAGTGTATATCCAAAATATCAGAGGAACATGTTGTGCTCTTCTACCCTCTCTGCAGCCTGCTGTCCTGTTTATCTACAGATTCAGTAGTCTAACCCCCCCCCCCGGACAACTGTGAACAGTTGAACAGTGAACAATCAACAGAGCCACAATCAAAGATATTCACTGCAGTATGGGAACAAAACGGCCTACAATAACAGGAGGTCAAATGAAAGAGTTCTGGGAGCAGCAGCTTCCCCCCATTTCTGCCAATCACGTCTCTAAGAACCAGTAGCCAAATTACACTTAAGCTTCACCAGCGTCAGTGAGAAGCAACATGTTCTTACCTCAGTGAGTTATTGCCATAACAGCCGAGGTCTCCAATTCCCAGGTCATCCACCATTATCAGGACAAAATTAGGCCTGTTGGTCTCCTGCAGAGAAGCACTGTTCACCTCTAAGAGCAGCAGCAACAGAGAGGACAGTGGCCACGTGGACTTCATGCTGTCAGAACAGAAACACTGGAAGAAAAATCAAACCACATGTAATTGTAGTGTAAAGATACACTGACAGGTACCTGTATTACAGCCTGTAGTATTCTGGAGTTTCCCACCAATGACTCTGAAGCGTCCGTCAGTCGCTGTCAGTTACCGATGAATATAATTTAACTGACCATAGTTGACCATAGCTTTGACGCTACAGTAACATTTTCACAAGCATTTCACAAACCGTGGTGAAGTCATTAACCACGGACTGTACTCGTGTCTTCTTCTAGTGCTTTTAATCATGAATAATACAAACTGGTTATGATTCCAGCCCACGGTCGAGTGAAAGGTTGACAATGAAGACTGTTACAGGCAGCATTAGCAACACGTTCTCACTCCCAAAGCGGAACATTTTACGCTAGGTGACACATCGTCAACACATTACGCTTTCGGCTACCCACCACATTCCTAAATGACGACCTCGGAAAAATGAGGAAATATGAGAACCCTCTGGACTCAGTCTACACATGTTCGCTCTTTTTCTTCAAATCGCTTACAAACACACTATTTAACATCATTAAAGTCCTGGTTAAGGTCGGGGATAAGGTCATGTTTAGGGCTGGAATACAGGGCTGGAACGTCTATTACCGCGGGAGCGTCATTGCACTGGATTTCATAACCCTCCACGTACCATAAGAACGCCGAAGGTCTCCTTTTACGTTCCTCAGGAACGCCGCGGGATGTGACAAAACGTCGGCATGTTACGCCTCGGGAGTGAGAACGGGCTGGCAAGAAAGCTGAGAAAAAGCTACTAACTCCTTTTACTGCTTTACATTATATTTTTATTACTTTTTTACATTTACACGCTTAGTCCCTTAATTTTAGAAACACGGGAAACTTGAACTGTCTGGATCAGTGCTTAGAAACCATGGTGGAAATGGTGTCCCCACACTTAAAGCAGCCACAGCCTAATCTTGAACAGGTAGGTTAGTAGGTTAGTAGAGTCCATGTGAGTAAACTGGTGGCACAGCTGTGGATGCATATAAGACAAAACACAGAGCCTGTTTCTGTGACATGGGAAAATCAAGAGATGTCAACAAAACACCAGGAACAGAACTGTGGAGCTCCATAAGTGTGGCTCAAGTTTGAATACAATTGCAATTAAGAAATACAGATAGAAAGTTAACAAATATGTTTTTATATTTATCAATCTAAAAAAAAATAAACATTTAGTCTGATTTGATGTTACAATTAAAAAAGTGTTTTTATCTGAAGAGTAAATATGTGGTTTCAACTGTAGATTTGATGATTGTCAGCACAAAGAGGGAGAGAGGAACAGAGAGGGAGATGGAGGATGAGGACAGAACAGAGATGAACAAGAGCAGGTGAGACACACATGTTAGTCAAATGGTTGTTTACCAAAAGTATCACCGTATCATAGGTCCTCATGTATCTTGTACCTAGTTTTTCTTTTTAGGTTTGTTATTTTTCAAATTCTATATTTATTAAGTTCTGCAGGCTTGTTTGCACAACAAGGATAAATAATTATATAAACTTTTCTCAATCTAAATATTGGACTTTGGTACAATTAAAAAAAACAAGTGTAGTGCAGGTCTATGATGATTTTTACTGCTACTATCATCTAGCTTTCTGGTTCTGTCTTGGTTAAGTCCTGAGTAGTCCTGATTTTGAACTGTTGTAGTCCTGTTTTAATTCTGGATCAGTTCTGGGTCTGGTTGAATTGGGGTTTAGCCCTCATGTCTTGATGCAGCCCCGACTTTGTTCTTTCTTGCTGCTTAATTAAAAAACTAGTTTAAGGTGTCCTGCATATGTGATATATATTTTTCCTATATGAAGCCATTCTTTTTTGAACAAAACTCAAAACAGAGCCTATTAATCTTTCAGTCATTTGTACCCCCCCAAAAAAAAAGAAAAAAAATTGCATACTACCCTTTAGGGCTAAGCCCCGGGTGTTTCAAATGTCTGGCTCCGCCTCTGCCTAACACTGAAGGTAGAAAGTATGAAATCACTTTTGATTATTGACAAAACTGAAAACAGCATTACTAACAATTACTAATGACATTCTTATGCACTTGGGAAATATTTGATTTCATTCCCACTTGACCTGCAGCAGGTGACACCATTGATCATGCCATTCTGATTGATGAACTATGTTGGTATCTGTGACACAGCTCTCATATTTGTAATAATACGAATTCTGAAATGTACGTATAAATTTAAATGAAGTCCCTCAGGGCTCAATCCTTGGACCAATTCTATTTTCATTACATATCCTATCCTACTAAACAGCTTCAAAAGCATCTTCTGTCATTGCAGATGATACACAGCTGTAAGACAAACAACCTCAACAGCTACCTCAGGCAATCTTTCACTGCCATTAACTAACTGGATGTCTCAAACTGACACTGTTTGGGTCTGGCAGCTTCTCTGAGGAGAGCCCTTACATCAGCCCTCCATCAGCAATATCAAATCATCTGATAAAAACCTTGGTATTACTTTTGACAAGCATTTGAATCTCACATATCAAAGCTTTTCCCAATTGTATGTATTTAATCTGAAACGTTGCAAAAATGAAACATTTAATGGTTTCCAGTCATTTGGATCTCTTAGTTCCACTAAACTTTAATTTGTCCTGGTCTTGATTAACTCTAAACACTGGCACCTTATAACTGCAGCTTATTTCAAAAATCAGTCGATTCGGTCGAATGAATCAGTGGTTTGTTTAACAGAACTGTTTAAAACTCATTTTTGTATGTTCATTTGTTCTTAATCTTCCACCTGTTATTTTGATTATAATTCACATGTGATGTGGAAGTGTATATGCAGGAAGGAGTGTAACTGTCATGATCCTGGGTCGTTGACCCAGCGTTTTGTGTTTCTTTTTGGGTTCATCTTGTGTTTGGTATTAATTCTTTGGGTTGGTTGTCGTGTTTATTATCCCTACCTGTGTCTCCCCTCTGTGCTCCGTTCAGGTCCCTGCATTTTGTTGTAAAACAGTCTGTGTGTTTCCGGTTTTACTTTGTATGTCTGCTTCTCATCATGTCCATTAGTGTCAGCTGTGTCCACCCCTGCATGTCATCTCCTCATTACCTAGTGTGTATTTATAGTGTGTGTTGGCTTCTGTTCATCGTCGGATCGTCTGTGTTTGTCGGTGTAACTACGTCTCGCTGCATTCTCCATGCTTAGGTTTGTCATTTAGTTTTCCCAGTCTAGGTTTTCAGTCATTCGTCTTTTCTCACTGCCTGTTCAAGTCGCTCCACTTCTGTAAATAAAACATCACTCTCATCACCAGTCAACTGCCTGCATTTTGGGTCCTTTTCCTCCTACACCACACGGCTCACCCCGCCAGCCGTGACAGTAACGCCACGAGTCCCAATGATCCACTTTGATTAGAAATGTTCCTAAATGAGAGTGATGACCAGAGGTAGTGTAGTTACCATAATAAGAGATGCTCCAATTCCCCAAATACTGAGGAAAGGAGCTTTGGTGCTTCCTATATCAGCTCTGTTGGAACAGCATACACTGGGCCATCTTTTCTTAATAGAGAGGAGAAAATGCTGTCCCATGATTCACTGGGACAGACCCTCCGGTCATTCATGAAAACAACAACATAATAAACAAAGTTGTGCAGATCATGTAAATGTTCATTATAAATGCATATTGGCATTCAGTTCAATTAGTGAGAATTGTGTGATTATCATAAATTAATTTTTACCTCAGGTCTCGTGGGGTAAGTGATGGATGGAGGGAATTTTACTGCAGTCACAGAAATCCTAAACAAGGAGGAAGGAAGACATTCCACTAGATCAAAGCAGTTAAATAAGTAATTAGGACATTTACATATAATATTTAAATATTAACAAAAATTCCCACCCGTGGGATTAATAAAGGTATCTTATCTTAAAATAACATGCATTTGATTTTATAGGCTAAAGGCCAGGATCTACTGTGCTATAATTTATATATTATGATGCAGTCAGTTTGCAGTAATAACTCGCATTCTGCCAAGAGCAGCAAAAACTAGTGGCTCAAAAAACCGCAGCCCTGAGCAGGGAGAGTCTCGTCCCATCCAAAATCAGTGTAAGCTCAGGCTTCACGCACGTTTGCCTCTTAAAACAGTGAGGCAGTTCAAAGGAGCCTGAAGGGAAATCAATGTGGTTTTGATGGAAATCTCTGACCACTGTTTATTATTACAAACTGCAATGTGTGTGAAAGCAGACCTAACATCATTTGCCATCAGATGACGAGACGTTCCAGTTACTTAGTAGCACATTATCACATGGAGATTATTCTAACGCACTAACACGGATTCATTCATAGGACATTTCACTTGTATTCGTTACAGATTCTTCAGCCAGACGTGGCTTGCTGTGTGCGCTCTTCACACCTCACTTCCTCACCCTGCGCACCGAGTGATTTAGGACGGAGAGTTTTGGCACTGCGCTCACAGCTTAAGTGCCAATTATGCAATCGTTTTAAAAACATCTGCCACTCCTTAAAAATCTCGAAACCTTGATTCTAAAAATGATCAATATTGTTTTTTCTTATCCAAGTAACCTGCAAAGATCAACAGGGTAAGAACACGTTGGTGAAGCATTTCTACAATTTCGTTGGCACATGTTCAATGACAACAAAGGTCTATTCTATTCTATTCTATTCTATTCCATGCGCATGTTGTCACCCATCTTCTCCATACTGTAGTTTCCACACGGCGAGCACGCAACATCACACTACATCACGCGTCACGTCAGGTTGTTGTTGTCAGAGCACCGTCCTTTTCTCAGTCAGTGTTCAGGACTGTGTGTCTGCATGCGGGAACATTTATCTTTAATGTGTGGCTTTATCCAAACTGCTATAAATTTATTCTTGTTATTTATTGTTGTTGTTGTTGTTACTGGTCTCCATCCTCTAACAGAGGAGTTTTAGTAGCAAATAACTTTTGCCTTTGAGTTTTACTTCTAACCTGCAGATAAATGAACAGAGTTCGAGTATTCGCACACTTGCTCCTGCAGACAGACGGAAGTGTTACTCACCTGCTGAATGACAGACGGTGATCCGGAGCGCAGGCTGTACTGTCTCTGTGGGACGCTTCTCAAATCTTGCAAAGTTGTTTGAGCTCCTGCTGTGAAGCCAGAATCACGCGAGAAGTGGGGGCTACTCTGTTTTTCCGTTTAGCTTTAGTAAATAGAAGTACTTCCTGTCATGAATTTCAAAACAAAACTCCACAGTCAGACCAAGGAAAACAATGGAGAAAACGTAATTAAAAATTCGCCCATCATATTTGACTAAGCCTGCACCGCCTGTCTTTGATGCTCAGCTCAGGGTTACACTGCTGCTCACAGTACAAACTACTGGCAAATATGTGACCGACATGAGTCATGAGTCAGGCCACTTTTTAGCCCTTTTTCGATTTAAGTCATTCAAGAACGTGATTATGATCCTGTCTTATTTCACCACCTCGGTGATTATTTATTGTACTTTTCTTTCTTTCAGAAGTGTCACTGACAGCACCACTGTCTCAAACCTACACACATACACAGAGATGGTACAAAGAAAATGAAGTGTTTATGTAGCACTCTTCTACTCTGCTTGAGCATTCAAAGCACTTTATACATCATGCCTCATTCACCCAATAGTGATGGGATTTCCGGCTCTTTTTAGAGAACCGGCTCTTTCAGCTCCCAACCGGCTCTTCAGGTTGTTTTGTTGCTTTAATTAATTTATTATTAACAATAATATAAAATTATGCACAAAATGAATTACTAATGTAAAAAAACGTGGTTTTATTTATATGTTTATATATAAATATATACGGTGGCCCCTAGAGACAAAGCACGTACAAACTCCAAAACACATTTCTAGCATTAACTGAACTTCCAAACAGAGCTACTAGATCACTTAAATTACACAGTTGAAAGCATGTGTGTATTGTTTGTGTATTTATACACAAGCACTCATATATATTCAAATAATTTTAAAAAAAAGTTCATTTACCTGTTACTACCACACACCAAATCCGGTCGTTGGTAGTGATGTTCGATTCGTGAACGAATCGTTCAATACTCGAGAATCACTTTACTGACTCGTGAATCATGATTCACAAGCCCAACTGACTCACTGACTCATCCCTGTTGCTGTTAGCAAACTAATTCCATTAGTAGAAATACATCTAGCTTATAATTAAAATTGTGGGGGGAAAACAACAGCCAGTTTCGTAACAAAAGCATTTCTGCCCTGAACTGGAAGAAAAAACCCTGAGTAGAAGCTCACATCAAGAAAATAGCTCCTCGGTTCAGAGTAGCATCACGCTGCTAACATGCTAACAGCACATTTGAGCTACTCACCCCCTCCCTTCCTGTGCTGAATCGTAAGCATAAGCGAATCACTCAGGACTCACTCACCCTCTCCCTCCTGGCTCACAGCTTCTTCTTCTTCTTCTTGGTTGGCAGCCAGTGTTAAGGCGCATTACCGCCCCCTGGCACACAGCGCAGTGGACATTTAGATGAGAAAATATATATATGACACACTTAAGGAAAATACTAATAAAATACAAATAAACAAAATAAATGTTTATTAAGCAATTTTGATAGGAAATTGCTTAATTTTAGAAATGTTTTTGCTCTTTTTTTCTCTATAAAATAGTTTTTTGTTTTTTTTAAATCATTCATCTTAGCAGTGGGATTTACATGAAAAGGGAAACAAATTAAGTTTGAGTGAAAATGTAAAATTTTTGCACTCTCTGGTCAACTGACTCAGTGAATCAAATGACTCAAAAAACCCGATTCACTTTGGTGAGTGACTCATTAACACTCGATTCAGTAAAAAGAATCAAATTTACCATCACTAGTTGTTGGTACTTGCTGGCTTGTGTAGCCACTAGGTAAAAAAAGCTCAACACTGCCCCCTAGCATCCTGGAGCACTTCTGTTGTGTTTTGTACGCGTTTTGGAGTTTTTATGTGTTTTGGAGTTTTTACGTGCTTTGTCTCTCTAAATATACTTTTATTTTTTCACTCCACATAAAATGTAATAAATAAATCATATAATACAAAAACCAACTATTCACATTTCAACTTTTAACTAATTAAATTTTCAGCTTTTTCCTTTTAAACAAATTTAAAGTGAAACAACACAAAACACTGCAAACCACAACACAATTAAATATAAATTAAACTATGAAAACTAAAAGAACATGCATATTCCCTGTCATATGGACCTGCATGAATAAACTTTCTGAATCCTTTATCATCTGCAACTGAAAATAGTTGTGGATGATTACTATACCTTTCTAATGTGACGTTGCTCTCTTTCTCTTTCTCTCCCTCCCGCTCTGTTCCTGTGCTACTGAGTGTAACTACCGCCCCTCCCCCCTCTGCCCAGCACAAAGCACAAGGCTCACGTGCGGAGTGAAGCGGGAAAAAGTGCGAGAGAGAGAGAGAGAGAGAGAGAGAGAGAGAGGGTGAGAGAAAGAAAAAGAAACCATGGCTCCCAATAAGGAGTCGGCTCGTGTCGTTGACTTCAAAGAGTCGGCTCTAAGAGCCGTTTCGTTCGCGACCGACACATCACTATCACCCAAGCACCAAGTGCTTTCTATGTAACATTCACACACTGATGAACGTATCAAAGAGCAACTTGGGGTTCAGTATCTTGCCCAAGGATACTTAAGCATGCAGGCTTGGGCAGCCAGGGATTGAACCTTCAGATTAGTGGACGACCTGGTCTACCTCCTGAGCTGCAGCCGTCCCCACATAGATGGAACTAGCACGCTTTCCATTCACAAAATTTGCTCTGCACTGTCAACATATGTACAAATATTTGATTAAAGCATGATTCTACGAGTATCTGTAAATAAGACGACACAGTGATACTGGTCAGTGCATTTCAGAGAAAGATACCACTAGCTTCTTTCTTGGTGGTGCTCTCACACTTTTTTGCTTATTAGGATTCAAATTTATTGTCTTTACACATGTGTGAATGCAGGGTGACGAAAAACAGTTTGCATCTAATAGGAAGTGCAAAGTGCAGTAAGTGCAATAAGAGCAGATTATATACAGATAAGTTAAATAGAGAGCAAATGCACAGATGTACTGATATATACAGTTGAGGGTCGTTTAAATGGTGGAATAGTTATGCACTGATTATGTCCAAAGAGACCAAATATACAGATGAACTACAGACAGATATACAGATGATCTGTATAGCTATATATGCAGGTGTAATATGAACAATTATACAGATGTGCTACATATATGCAGATGTATGAGGTAAACAGATCTACAAAGTGCTATGAATATATCTACATAGCACTACAGTAGTGGAAGCTTAGCTCTCTGAACAGACTATAATAGTGAACAGTGTAGGTACTATAACAGAGACTATGTCCGTGTCCTAAACCAGCGGTCCCCAACCTTTTATGCGCCACGGACCAGTTTAGGTTTGGCACTATTTTCATGGAACAGCCTTTAAGGTGCAGCGGATAAACACAACAAAATCAAACCAGTACTGGCACCAAAAAAAAGAAGATTTATTCATAACACACGAGAAAAGACCCAGGGAAACCGAGTTAACGGTAAAAATGATGAAAAAATAACAATAAAAACTGATAAAAACCCTGAAAACCATAAATTTCACACCTGAGCCTCAACTCTCGCGGCCCAGTACCAAACGACTCACGGACCAGTACTGGTACCGGCCCGTGGCCCGGGCGTTGGGGACCGCTGTCCTAAACTATAGCCGTACCCAATTTGAGCATATGGTGAATGTTGAGAATGAATGACAGTCATGATCATGGTCATTGGGAGGGATGGTGGGAGGAGGAGTGTCCAAGGATCAAGTGATTCTTCTTCAGAGTCCCCAAGAAAAAAAAAAGGCTCTGATGGGCCTTCTTGACCAGGCTGCAGGTGTTAGTTGACCAGGGCCGATTCTCAGAGATGTGGGTCCCCAAGAACTTGAAGCCGGAGACCCGTTCAACTGCCCTGCCATTTATGTAGATGGGGACATGGGTTACTGTCTTCTCCCTCTTGAAGTCCACAATGAGCTCTTTGGTTATGCTGATATTCAGGAGCAGGTTATTGTCAGCACCACATAGCTAGGTGCTTTACCTCTTCCCTGTAGTAAATGTATCTACTCATGTGTTTCTTTACATCGTTTAAGCAAAATAAATGAATATGAAACATAAATTGGTACTTTTACATGCAGGTAGGTTACTGCAACTCTTTGCATTCCTGTCTGACTCTGTATACAGAAAGGCAAGACCTGCAACCACCAAATTACCTACAGCTGTTATACATGTATTAGACCACCTGTCATTTAAACAAGAAAACACCAATATTTTTATTATTTACTCAAAGTGCACACATTTGTTGTACATTTGACACTTAACTTGTACTATAATACATTGTACAGAGGGGGTTGTTAATCAGTGTCAACTGCTTTAGTGTTAATGACAGTAGATGCACTAAAGGGGCAACAATTCCCTAAAACAGGAATGGTTTTACAGGTGGAGGCCCGTCACATTTTCTCATCTTTTCTGTTTTTTTTTTTTTACTGGATTTCCATTTGGCTAAGGCCACCATCACTACTGGTAACATGAGGTGAGACTTGGACCCTAATGAGGTTGCATAAGTAGTCCAGTTACTCCAAAATGGCACATCAATACGCAACTTTGGCAGGTATGCTGTGTCTCCCAGCACAGTCTTAAGAGCATAGAGGAGAATCCTGGAGACAGGCAGTGACTCTATCAGAGCTGGAAAGAGCCTTAGGAGGTCCTTCACCCACCAGCAGGACCAGGATCTCCTCCTTTGTGCAAGGAAGAACAGGATGCCAGGACTGCCACAACCCTACAAAATTACCCCCAGCAGGCCACTGGTGTGAACGTCTCTGACCAAACACACAGGAACAGACTTCATGAGGGCCCGACATACTCCAGCCTGGCACCATGGACCCAGACTGGTATTAGCCGTAGAATACCGGAATTGGCAGGTCCATCACTGGCACCCTGTGCTTTTACAGATGAGAGCAGCTCCACCCTGAGCACACATGACAGACATGAAAGGGTCTGGAGAATCTGTGGAGAGTGTTATGTCACCGGTTACATCATTCTACAGTATATACAACAGTGTGAAGACCCCATACCTCACTCTGCCCGCTCATATGTGGTGTTGATGCATGCTGTCCTAAAGTGCGTTTAAAACAGGGGAGGGGCATGGTACCAACGAGCCTCTGCCAGATAACAGCTGGTGTCAGCATGGCCCCTCCCAAGAATCCTCAATATCTGCATGTATTTAAAATTGAGAGGTGGGCACCAGCACCTGAGGTGAGGCTGAATAAACAGCCTGTCCTCTGGTCGCAGTTTAGCGTGCCCACCCCCAAGGCCCTATGTGTGTGTGTCATGAGAGTGTAAGTAATGTGAGTGCCTAAGGTGTGGAATAAAACTGAGACAGGTGGCCAAGAGGGGACAGAGGAGGAATGCCTCCCCTGAACCTCAGTGACACACCTGTACCCCAAGGCCCTGCATGTGTGGTGGTGTGATGGAGCAGGAGGAGGGAGGCAGTTGGGGAGGGAAGGATTGAGGGAGGGCAAATTACCTCCTTCCTGGATCCAGCTCCCAAAGCAGCAGCACTGCCAATCCCCACAGAGCATGAGGCAGCCCACCATTAGGTTCTGACATGTTCTCAGAGTGTTTCTTCATTTTTTGAGCTGTGTGTTACACTGGACAGTACTGTTCTTAGCATATCCTGAAAATGCTGCAGTCAGTTTGTTTTGTTTATTGCATTTCAGTAAATGTTCCATAACAGATTAAAATAGTCATCTTATATATTGTTTGCTTTTTATACAATATCTTTCTTTTGTCTTTAAAGTGCATTTTTCCTGCCCATGTTTCAGAGTTACAAAGCTGTGGAAGTTACTGTGACTTTTCAGACTAACTTGCTAATCATCCAAGGATTCGAGAGCATAAATACTATGGGTCTACTATGGGCGTTATTAAGTAACGCGTTACAGTAACTAGGTTATTATTGTGGTAACGAGCACGGTAACTAGTTATTATGCCAAAACCAGGAACGCGTTACTCGTTACTGGGATTTAAATAGGCTCGTTACTCGTTACTTCGTGTGGTGGCTATTGCGGAGCTTTCACAGATTCAGTAACATTAGCAAGTGGTGGAGGCCAGCAGGTGCATGAAGGAAAAGGGAGGCAGGAGGGGGAGAGACCCGAGGCGGCCGCCGGTCCGAGTATCAGGTGAACTGAACTTCAGGTAAGAAGTTATGACCTGCAGTCTCTCTGGGTCAGATATAAACCAAGTTTAGGTGGAGTTTATTTTCGTTATGCTGACTTTTTCCTACTGTGTACTAGCTAAGTTTCTATACAGCTGGGTGGGTGCTATGATGTTACTGATGTTGAACTTTATTTTGTTCATAAGGTTAGTTAGTAGAGTTGCCAACCGTCACCTAAAAAACAGAATCGTCTCGTATTCAGAGAAAATATTACGCGTTTCGTATTGAACTGAAAAGGAACACAGTTTGTCCCGGACTTCAGCTACAATGAAAAAGACACAAAGCTCATTCTCTCCCCTCCCTCTCCTGTTTCTACTTCAGTCGTGAAACTGATCAATGATCAGCTGATCGTCTCTCTTGTTTGTTTATCGCCCACTTTGCGCCAGAAAGAGGAAACCAGCAGATGTCGCACTAAACAACAGCAGCACGTTTAAGCTTGATCAGCTGTTGTTAGAATTTATTTAATATTAATTTCTAGTATCAGCTGATGTTTGCTGGAGCCACAGCTGTAAAGCTGCTGGTCATGATGTCGGTTTGGATATGTGGTGAGAGGGAAACATGCAGATGAAACCAGGAGATGTCCTTACTGAATCATCAGAGCTGAACAGGTGATGGAGAAACAGGTTTACCTTTTAGGTGACATGGATGAGTTGAAGTTATGAACTGTTTCTGAGAGACAAATAACACCAGGATCCTTTTCTAAGCAGCTGACAGCTGGTAACTGTGCAGGGGCGGGTCTAGCAAAGTGTTGCCAGGGGGGCAGGTAGGGCATTAACAGGGAGAGGGGGGCACAAAGAAATACTTTTCTTTCTTATTCTCATTTAAAATGCCTCGCTGTTATTAAATAATTATCTGAATCTTACAACAAACGATTGATAGATTGATACATATATACCATCAGAACAGTGTACATCACTGTCACAACAGTGTTTGTTTGCATTCAAAGGCTTTGTGATTTTTCCTATAATGGCGGCCGGTCTGTAGTCAAAATGCCCGGGACGATTTTTTGTCCCAGTCCAGCCCTGTATGCAGCTCATCTGCAGTCTGGTGTTACCTACATCTTCCTGAAGGCACATGACGCTGTGACGTAGGCTAGAATCATGGCAGCAGTCAACGACGGTCCAGGCGTGGGATTTCTCTCGTGGAAATGTGCACATTATCTTTTCCTTTCTATTGGTCGGTGGCACAGTGCACTTGTGGCAAGTAAGCAAGCTAGAAGACTGGCAATGCTGGGTATCCAGTTACAGAAGCAACACATTAACAAGAGAATTCTGAGTAAAACCAAAGTTACTTTCCCTAGTAACTAGTTACTTTGAAAGTAACGAGTAAGTTGAAGTAACTGAGTTACTTTTGATAGAAGTAACTAGTAATGTAACTAAGTTACTAATTTAAAGTAACTTACCCAACACTGGTAGTGAGCACAGTATCACCTAAAAGCAGTCTTTTCAGCACCTGTAATGAAGACAGTACTTCTGAATGGCTTCAAACATACAGCTGATGTTTGTTTTCTGACATACAGATTGTTGACAAGTAATAAAAAAGAACACGGTGTTGAACTGCCACATGTTGCTATAATGCACTTTAACAATATCCCTATTTTTTCCAGTTATTTATTGCAATTCAAGTCATTTAAGTCCAATGAATAGCTTGAAATGGTACAAAGGTGAGTGGTGAACTGCCAGAGGTTAGAAAAATAGGAAAGGACGGTTCCACAGTGTGTGGCATCAACTGTCAAACATGGAGGAGGAAGTGTGATGGTCTGGGGCTGTTTGCTGGATCCAGGGTCGGTGACTTGTACAGAGTGAGAGGCTCCCTGAACCAAAACAGCTACCACAGCATCCTGCAGCACCATGCAGGACCCTCTGGTATGAGGCTAGTTGGTCAGGGGTTCATCCTACAGCACGATGACCCAAAACATCAGTCCAAGCTGTGCCAGAACTACCTCGGGAAAAAGAACAAGATGGTGAGCTTGAAAACATGGAGTGTCCAGCACAGCCTCCAGACTGAAACCCCATCGAGCTGGTTTCAACTGGACAGAAGAGCAAGGCAGCCTACAAGGTCCACATTTATGGGAACTTCTGCAACAGATATGGGAGAATATTTGATTTCTATTGTAGAAAGAAGCCACGGCTGTGTTCAGCTGTTATATCTGTCAGAGGTGGCTCCTGATGAGTCAAAGGTTAGAATACATTCTGGTCTATAAACGGATTCCATGAATTCTGCTTTCTTATTTGTACTATGCTTTCATTTCAGAGTTCAATGAGACATTAAACTGAATAATTTTCAATAAAAACTGGAAAAATTGAGGTGTTCTAAAACTTTTGATTGGTATATGTAAAATTACCCTCTGGCCCCTGCAGGCAGTCTTTAACCTTCAAGCTGAGGTCCTCTACCAGAGGTGTGGGAGTTTGAGCTTCCTGCGCAGTATCTTAGCTGTTCCTAGGACTGCGCTCTTCTGGACAGAGATATCTGATGTTCTTCTATCTCCTCCTTTGGCCAGGTTATTATCCCTGCATGGGATCTGATCGCAGGCAGGGCATACGTGTTAACTGCCTGGATCTTGTTCTTCCCATTCAGCTGAGTTGTCCAGACTTGCCTGACTGCCTGGAGCTATTTAGTGGCTGCAGCTTTCCTGGTCACCTCTTCATTGTTCCTATTTGCCTGTGGGTGAGATGGCCCTGTTCAGTGAGCCTTTGTGCTCTATGGATGTGGGAAGATCAACCAGGATAGAATTATTTTTCATTACAAGATTAAAGTTAGCCAACAACTTTGTTTTGAACCTTACGTCTAAGAGGACCCAAACAGTGCCGGCCAAAGCTCTGTCACAGCATGACTAACTGAAGAGGGGGAGCTATGAGTCAAGCCTGATCCCTCCAAATAATCACTATCCTATTTACCAGTACGACACCTGTACACTATGTGGACATGGAAACCCTGCAGCTGCTGGCACACAGATGTCAGTGCCACAGTAGGTTTGGAGCTCTGCAGTTACTGAGTCAGCAGTGTTGGCAACATTTACGCACTGTGCACCTTAACACGTGCACAAGTCAGTGACCTAATTCTGTAACGTTACTTGGTCTGCCACTGTGTAAATGGACTGATTCTTATATAGCACTTTTCTACTCTCCTGGAGTACTTCAAAGCGCTCTATACAACATGACTCATTCACCCATGCACACATGCACTTCTTCTCAAGTGCAAACTAATAAACACACTCTGATGGATGCATCGAAGGGCAACTTGGGGTTACCACTTGAGCCACAGCCACGCCCGAACTCAGGCTGTCTGAGTTTCTTTGATTCTTTAACTCCCAATATGCAGTGAAACCATTTACTGTTGATCGTGGGATATTTAGGTGCAAATTCATAACCTGACTAGTTGCAATAATGGCATCTCGTTACACTCCCACATTCAAACATTTGGGAAATACTGACCCATTCAAACGAATGTTTGTAATAGCAGGAGGCGTGGCTAAGTGCCTGATTTTATACAACTGTGGCATTAGGACTGAAAACATCTGAATTCAAAGACTAAGATCTCTGACCCATGTGGCATACCTTGCCATTGTGCAAAAAGCTAGTAAAATAACATTCACTTAATATTCTGAGGATTCACTAAGTTAAACAACCTCCACACATTTAACTTGTTTGTTTTTTAAAGTATCTTGAATTTTATCTAACACGAGGAATAGTAACGTTTCTGCATATGCAGAAAGTGTGCATGCGGATAGTTTTGTTCACTGTTGCCTGTGCACATGTACATCTCTTTCTTGAAGCAGTGCATTGTGGCCAGGTGGACCATCTTGTAGTTTGCAGTGAAGATAATAAACCATCAGCACTTGACTACACCACTATTGATCTGCCTCAAAACCCAGCTATTAAGCATCGTCATGAACAGTCAATTCACATCCCTGCAGGTTTCTGCAGCCCCCACTGTGCAAAGCTCTTAAAAACACTCCCCTCTTGTCTGTGCTATCTGATGCATTAAAGAATTTTTATTCTCTTCAAAGACTGTTTCATTGGCAGCCTCCTACACAAAGGGTGGAGAACACAGCGCACCATCCTCCTGCAGGCTGTCTACTAAACACCTAAGGAACTGAGAGGCATCAAATGCATGCTGATACGATCCACTTATGGCAAAGCCCTTTGAACTAATACTGCGTCACTGGCATTAGGACGTAAAGTACCACAATATATAATACAGAGTATGAACATGAATAGAAAGCATATTGGCAAGGTCCAAACAAATGAACGTTTTTAACTAAATGAATGCAAAGCTGAAGCAGGACATGGCTCTGCAACCTTCAGTTCATCTTTGAATGCTTATAACAAACTAATAATTTCACATAGAAGAAATCTGATTATCCAAAAGATAATAATAGATCTCTGCATCTAATGTGATGTATAAACTGTTTTTACAAAGCACCGCTCAGATGGTTGGTAAATGTTTTTCTGTTCAAGCATCTGACTTGTAATAGGTCTGGAAAGAAAACTACATATGCAAAAACATGTAAGCACGATACTACCCTAATTATTTATCATAACACATGATCACATGGCTTTGGGGGCTCGAGGCAAAGCTCTCCATTTACCTGATTACTTCTTGTTCCGGACCTCACCTCATGCCACTGTCACCAGGCAGAGATCAGGAGAGTTTGTAAGACTCACACTGATCCACAGTGTCCCTTTGTTGACACTACTCGCTAGCTATTTGAATACCAGTTGATGGTACAGAGAATTCATCTGTTTGATGGCAGAGACCTCAGGATGGACCAAAGACACAGAGGGCTGTGACAGAAAATGTAAAATACACCATTTACACCTTCATTTCATAAAAGACGCCGAGCATAGAAACATTTGACTTTAAATACTCCCAATTTCATTTGGAATTTTATAGCCGTACAAAGTCAACAAGAAAATCAGATATGATACCAAGCAAGCTTTAAGCAAACCAAGGAAGAAGCAAAATTAAAAAGAAAAACGATCATGAAACATGAAAACATGAAAACAACAAGAATACAGCGAAAAAGAAGCTCCCAAACTGAATGTCTGAAAGAGGAAAGCATGAGAACAAATACAAAGACGTGAATAGGATACAGGGATGCTCTGCCAGCCTCCCTTGGGTTTTTTATTAGCTGGCCTGGTCCAGAGATTGTGTCAGGGTTTAGAGAAATCTCTAGTATTTCCCCAGTTAAATGTGATTCATTACAACATGAAAGAGTCACGCAAGCAGAATGTGGTGTCAGAAAAATAACACAATCAGCATAATATGGGCGATTATTCAGATTTTGGCTCTAGTGTCTAAACACACCATTTTACAGAGAAGCTAGTGAGCGATGAAGAATTTCAGCAGCAGCTGTAACCATGTGAAACACTGCATATCAGCAGAAGGCTCACGTGTGTTTCAGCTAAGTCTGATAAACAGTGTTGGGAAGGTTACTTTTAAAATGTATTCCATTACAGATTACAGAATACATGCCCCAAAATGTATTCTGTAACGTATTCCGTTACGTTACTCAATGACAGTAACGTGGTCAGACTCCATAATAAAGACTTTAACTGATCAAGCACACACATCCATACATATGCAATAATACTAAGTGCAATAATCCTTTCTGTCATCGTTGTATTTTTATTCAGTTGTATATAGTATTTGTATTTGTATTCTATTTTTATCTTATTGTATATTTATTTTATTTTATTCTACTGTATATAGTATTTTATTTTATTCTATTCTGTACAGTTGTGTACTGTATTTATTCTTATTGTATTCTAATTTTTGCCTCATAACTTTTGCACTGTCCACTCCTGCTGTGACAAAACAAATTTCCCACGTGTGGGACTAATAAAGGTTATCTTATCTTATCTTATCTTATTACTTAATATATTATCATGCTTTTTACAACAACATGAATGTACTATTGCTGTGTGATTTATTACTATTACTGAAGGTCCGCGACTCCGAACTGTAGTAAAGGGACCTCTGACTAATACGGCGGGGTCCCTGTCGGCTCGTAGCCAAAAAATAGCTTTACTTTGTTGTGTGGGTCAACTTTGCTAGCGAGAGACAGAGAGAGGCGTTGAAAGGCTGCTCCAACGGAACTTATTGTTTTCGGAGGAAAACACGAAGACGGTGTACAGTCGAGTCTTAATAGCTTACTTACAACTGGGCTCGTCAGGCTCTCTTCTTGGCTGCAGTGGTTATGTGAATGACTGAGTGTAGTGTGAAGCGCTTTGGGGTCCTTAGGGACTAGAAAAGCGCTATACAAATGCAGGCCATTTACCATTTACCATTATTATATTTACATGCTTCCAGCTCCCGTTTTTCCTCGATGACAACTCGTACCTTTCCACTCCCCTTTTTCTCCCTCCTCGCTCACAGACCCATAACGTGTATGGCAGTCCAATGCTACAAGCATAGCTTGTAGCATTGGACTGTTAGCTTAGCACAACAACAACAACAACGAAAAGGCGCTCTCTCACCCAGGAAACACACAGTCGCAGAGAGAGAGAGAGCGTCGCCCTGGAACAACAGAACGTAGCTGTCAAACAAAACCCAAACAGTCCTGACCCGCGACAAAATGAAACAGGAAAGTACCGCAGTGTAATCCATTTATTTCAACAAAGTAACTGTATTCTGAATACCACCTTTTTAAACGGTAACTGTAACGGAATACAGTTACTCATATTTTGTATTTTAAATACGTAACGGCGGTACATGTATTCCGTTACTCCCCAACACTGCTGATAAAGCTGTAAAGTTTCCTCTCAGGATAGTGCTTGTGCTCATTGTCTCTCAGCTCTCTGCTGTGTGTTTGCTCCCATCTGATTTAGCTCCTCAGACTTCAGACGTTCAACTGAGATGACTCATGTTCATAACAAAGCACATCATGCCTGTACTACTAGGAATAACTCGGGTGGAGCCAGGTAGCAGATCACAATGACACGTTTGAAGTAATGAAACGATGTTTGTTTTTTAGAATATTGAAACAACTGGATACTGGGAACGCAGGGTCAGCTGGCAGGGACACTCGAGCGCTCTATGGGGGAAGGAGAGAAAGTAGTGGTTAGGGCACGCTGAGAGGGAAGACGGGGTTATGTGAGGAATAGGGTTGGAGAGCGTACTTATCACATGCTTGTTTATAGGCTCGGACAGGAGTGCGTGGAGCTGGTGGCTGAGGCGGCGCAGGTGGACCTGGTGATGGATATCCAGAGGGAGACGAACTCAGAAAGGCAAACTGATCCTCAGGAAGTTTGGTGGCCAGGGGAAACGAGGCAAGCTGGAGGAAGGAAGGAAGACAGGCAAAAACTTTGACGGTCGTAGAATCGGACACTAAGCACAACTGACACTTTACTACCTGTGGGTGAGACGACACCAGACGGCTGATGACGCCTGATGCTCCACAGGTGTGTCGGGGAGTCTCGAGGATCACTGCCCAAAAAAGGGAAACGCATCCCAGCTCCTAATACACTGAGCTTCTCTGAGACACAGTAGACCTACAGTGAAAATGAGCCTCATCATCAGGTAGATGAATGTGCAGGCTGATTCAGTCAGCAGCAGCTCGTTTGGATGCAGGACCTTAACACCGTAATAGATTTTCTAGAAAGTCAGACTCAGATTAATGTGTCTCATGTGGAAAGCATACACATTTGCAATGCTGTCCTGTTTGTCCTGATATAGAAGTGTGTGCGATGGAGTTTTTAGTTGATGCTTGAACCAGAGCAAAGGCTGCAAACTGCTGTAGTGGGATCTGAACCACAGCAGATGCTGATGTGTTTGACTTCCCTCACAGTTTGACAATCACGGGTCAGCATTCCAGCCGATCTGTACATTGCTATGGAGTTTTACCATGTATGTATATGTGTATTTCATGAGAGCATGCGTGTATTTCCAGGGTAATACTGTCATACTGTTTTTGTCCTCTTCACTGCTGAACTATGTGTTCACCTCCGTCTCTACACACATCCACACACACACTCGCTCTCCAGGTCAGAACCATGAAAGGCATCCGCAGCCTGCAGCAGTTTGGAAGAGCTCCCATATACTGACAGCAGAATTAGGTCAGAGCGTGCATGTGGCAACAGGGAGATGCAGATGTATGCGCACACGAGTCAATACAGCAGTGCAGTAACACAAAAACAAAAAACATGAAAGAGACTTGATCAAAACTCTTGGCCCTCGGGGTTTTCTGTTACACAGAAAGGCAAGATTCTAATAAACATGAAACAGCTTTCTTTTGATTCAGAAATAAAGCAAACCTTCACAATAGTTTGTTTTCTCTGAACATGCCAATGCTTCTTTGGATTTAATCCCGTTTCTATCTGGATGCAGTTGCTGACTTCAGAGATGACGGGAGACACATTCAGACTATTTAGATGGATGCTGTGTGCTGGCATTTGGACCGGCTCTTCATGATTTCATTTGGCTGAAGATGCAAAGGTTGAAAGTGTTCATTCAGAGGCCCGGCTCTCTCAGTCTGCACCCACAGACGTCTTTGCAGTCGAGTTTCTCTGCTTTTAATGGTTTTACGCTCCTTATACAATATAAATCAGAATACTTTATTAATCCCGAAGGAAATTAGGGACCTTGAGGCGACTGACATTGTGACTTGGTGCTATATAAATAAAACTGAATTAAACTTAGAGCTGACCTGGACCTTTAGTAACTATGTGTGGCTTTTTAAGGGCAGGTATGTATGTATCCGAGCAGTAATCGCTGCATAATTGTAGTATTTCTTCAAGATTTGAAGGTACAATATCAGGATGCAGCCCTTGTGAGCCAAAGTAGATCTTTGGATCTTTACTTTGGAATTCTAAGAATATAACATTTCAGTTTCTGGAGAAGTTCCTGAAGAACATCACAGAAAGCTGGTTTCGTTGGACAGACCTGGCCTCGGGAGGCTGGATTAAAATAGGAGGCTTGAGGCAGAGATGAGGAGCAGTCCAACACTGATGAACACAAAACAAAACAGTGTAGCCCAGTGGTGAGACACGGTTCAAGCAGGAGCCTGATGATTATTTGGCAGCCTTTTGTCTGGGATTATAGATTAATGAACTAAAAACACAGCTTATCTGATCATCTGTATTAACATTAAATCAATGCTGTAAAAATGACAACTATGTAATAAAATATTTCCACACTTGCCTCACAGCTTATACTCTGAAACTGATGCTTACTTGGTGTTTGCTGCCTGGAACCTTTAAAAAGTACCCAGGATGCTTGGGGACTCTTTCGGTCCGAACACGCTTTAGAGGAAACACAGGTGGGTCACCACAGGCCTCCTGCTCGAACATTTCTGATTATCCAAAATGAAACTTTGTCAAAGCTTCAAAATATAGAACTATTGCTCTGAAATGTTAGCTTTATAAATCAAATATTTAAAACTGGTCCCCTGACCCAGTTCTAGGCCTTTGCTTCACACACTGAAGTCTGATGTTTGGCCATGAATATCTCAAAAACTCTTTAAAGATGAAAGCCTGAAATTTTCACTTGCCTTTCTTACCATCAGAATTGATCCAGATCTGTAATTTGGGACCTACATGTCAAAAATATCTGAGTATTAGCTATTAAAAAGGGGCAATTTCTGAATGGTACATACTTGTATTTCACAATAAGGCAAAAATAAAGCAGTTCGGGAAGAGACAACCAGGAACTGGTTCTAACTGCCTGCTTTAATAGCCCAGACTTTGAACCATGAAGGCTTCTTAGTTTCAGTTTTGTAGAACATTTGTTTGATTGTTGTTCAGAAGTGAGTTAGTCGCACGTCTTCACTGACACTGCTGTTTGTACTGAGCATATCGGACGGCCCACCACTCTTCACCATTTAACTCTCAGATTTGGTGAAACTATAACAGAATTTAGTTTTCTTGAATATTTCAGACATTTATTGGATGTGAAGTAAATCTTAAACTTCTGTGGAGCTTTGTGAATTTGTTTGAAGTTAATTGAAGACAGGGAAATGTGAGGCCTTTTGATATTTGTTCATTTGCCCACCACATCTGGTTGGCTTGGTGAGCTTAGCACAAACTTAGTTTAGCACAGATTTAGCTGTCAGAGCATTTTGACGTGTATCTCAGAGCAGAGAGAACTAAAATAGACACTTTGTGTTTTTTCCTGAAGCGTGAGGAGAGGAGGAGAACAGATTAACTGCTGGAGCAGAAACAATGTGACCAAAGTGTTTTTCAGCTGTTGCACCACTGCCTACATTTGCAGTGTAAACTGCAGAAGCTTCACGTTGCACCTAACCATGGTTATGATGCCACTGATCCCTTCTCCCAGCACTTTCTTTCATTTCTTGGTCTGGATGCCGTGAACACCTTAGATGTCTCGGTGGTTCTGCTTCCAAACCCTGACAGGAGACTGAATTTATCATACGTCTGTGATAATTTAATTAAAAATCTGATGACATGAGACATCTGCAAAACAATACCAAATACTGTCAAACTAATCAAAATAATACTGTTCCTGGGCTCCAGGGAAGTCCAGGGGAAAAGCACGCGTTCCAGACAACGATCCAGCGACGAACAGCAGTCACCTCCTGGCTTAAATGCTGATCTTCTTAATGAGACCCAGGTGTCTCATCTCCCGAGGGCGTGGGCCGAGTGCGTGGGCCGAGGGCGTGGGCCCACAGTGAGCTCCGCCCCGGCGAGAGAGAAGAGGAGAGGGAGAGGAAGATAGAGAGAGAAACAGATAGAGCGTGCCGTGACACTTTGGATGCCAAGGACTGCTGTGTGGCACATTTTGTACATTTGTCAAAAGTATTTGACACTGTAGATCATAACCTGTTATATCACAGACCTTTCCCTACAGACCAAGCTATTCACTGGTTTTCAAATAATCTTTCTGATCGTAAGCAGTTGTTACACTCATGATTGTTCTTCTTAGTCAAACACTTGTTGTAATGACTAACTACTCCTGACATGTTGGAGATGTTTGCTCTTTATACAGTAAAGTTACAGCGGGATACAAATAACATCAGGCTGATCCTGCCGCGATTTGTTCCCCCGGTTCAAATCACGGACAAACAGGATCCCACAGCTGTTTATGTTTTTGAACCCATTTTGCATTTTTTGAAAAATGTATTGACAGCAATGTTGAATATTATTACACAGGAAAAAACAACTACACGTAAAATAATGACACGGTGACGCCTCTGCCTTTGTAAATGGAGGGACAGTAACTGCGTGTAAACCTGCAGACAGTCAGATTAACAGCATTTCGTCTCTATCTGCCATTCTGCAGTTCATCTCCTGTAAACAATAACGTGGCCACAGCGTGACGTGAATAAAGGCACATACCTTTGACGTTGCGTGATGAACTCTGTATTCCTCGTCCACACGTAAACACAAAAAAGTAGTTTTAAAAATCTCAGTTTTCGGTGATTCGAAACGCCGTTTACGTGGACGAAACAGCTGCGTGTTCAAAAATACCCGTGTAGGTGCGGACGCAGCGTAAAAGAGTTAGTGGTTTATTTTATTACTGCCTGTCATTTATTGCAGATTACTTGTATTTACTTAATTGTTTACTAGATGTTTGAGGTGTGAAATAAACCACAATGGAGTTTGAAAACATGAAAACATATCGGTGGTTGGAGGATGGGGGTTTTTTTTGTTTGTTTTTTTTGTTTTGTTGTTTTGTTTTGTTTTTAGTTTTTTGTGGGGAGGGGGGGTTTAGGTGGTGGGGGGCGTGAATATTTTTCTTGTGAAACAAAGGGGGGCCTAGCAAAAAAAGTTTGGGAACCAGTTATTTATATGAACACTCCTGTTAGTCTCCAAAAGTTGATTCTGTAGCGTTTTGTGGGAGAAACGTTTCGTCATCATCAGGTGACGTCTTCAGTCTCAGCTGACTGCAGGTTTCAATCTTATAAACAGGACATTTGCATAATGACTGAAACCAGCCCACTGAAGGAACAATGGGCTGGGAGGTCAGTTCCTTCATCATAATTATGCAAATTCTCATGACCATTGATCAACAACCACTGATCAATGTCCATGAGTCCCATTGACAGAGAGTTGGGGATTGGCTGCAATCACAGCATTGTAAGATGGAGACAGATGTACCCTTAGGCCCCTCCTCCATTCAGAGATGGTCTTTCCCTTTTCACGTAAATGGCCTCTTTGACTCCGCCCTCAAACCTGGGTTCCTCCCTGTCCAGGATGTTACATCCTCATCATTGAAAGAGTGTCCACTGGCCTGTAGGTGTGAACAGACTGCAGAGTCCTGGCCTGACGAGGTAGCTCTTCTGTGTTGGTCCATCCTCTCAGCCAGAGGTTGTTTGGTTTCCCCGATGTATAAATCCTGCCAATCTTAACAGCGCACACTATGTAACTCTGTTTGTGTCGGGGACCCGATCCTTGGGCTGAACCAGTTTTTGGCGCAGCGTGTTTTGGGGTTTAAAAGCCACAGAGACCCGGTGTTTAGAAAAAATGTGTCTCAACTGTTCTGATACTCCTGACATGTACGGGATCACTACAGGTTTTCACTTAGGCAGCGGTTGTCCTTCTCTCCTGGATCGGCTGGAGCTTTCTTTGGGCACCTTTCCAGCTTTGACAAAAGTCCAGCTGGGATAACCACATTTACTCAGGGCCTTCTTGTCAGTGGTTGTTGATCAATGGTCATGAGAATTTGCATAATTAAGATTAAGGACCTGACCTCCCAGCCCATTGTTCCTTCAGTGGGCTGGTTTCAGTCATTATGCAAATGTCCTGTTTATAAGATTGAAACCTGCAGTCAGCTGAGACTGAAGACGTCACCTGATGATGACGAAACGTTTCTCCCACAAAACGCTACGTCCAGATGAACAGAATCAACTTTTTGGAGATTTACTTTCCTGGATGATTGAGAATGCATCAAGACTCCTGTTAGTCCTTTACAGATGCTGGACGCTGTTTATCACGAAGCACTGAGATTCATTCATATAAAGCGCCTTGAGGTGACTTTTGTTGTGATTTTATAAATAAAATTGAATTGAATTGAATTGAATTGAATTCATCACAGGACTTAAAACTCTTTTCCACCATTATACTTTACACTCTGTGTCCACATGCAGACTATTGCATTGGTATATTTTCATTTATAAATCAGCCACTGGTTTACTCCCAGTGTATCTAACTTCCTATATGTCACCTAAACAGAGTAACTACAGCCTCTGCTCACAAGGTTTCATTACATCCACTGGTCCAGTGGATGTAATGCACTCCACCCTTTTCCAGCTGAGGACTGTTATGGAATAAATATATATTCTTAGTGCTTATTTTCTGTTTATATTTTATATTGTTTTATAGAGGCCAGTGTAGTAAAACGCCACTTTGAGTTATAAGGTGTGTGAAAGGTCACAGAGTACTGTCTAAGACAGGAAACTCTGCACACTTTGTGCAGGCTTGCAGAGAACAGGAAGTGAAACTAGGTAGAGTGCAGCGCAGGACATGTGTGACGTATAACAGAACTATATTATACCCATTCGGCTTGTAATGCTTTAGACCTGTTGATGCTAGCGTCTGCAGCTCTCCTTTTCTGGAAAGGATAAAGATGATTTTTGAGCTTTGACCACACTGACTCTGGTTTTTTCTCGGTCAGTAAAAGAATATAAAAGAACCGGATTTGATAGGACCATGGCCTCAGATTTGGAGGTGCTGATTCTCATTCCCACTGCTTCATACTCGGCGAGCTGGAGCCCATCAGCTGATGAAGCCAACAGGACCACATAATCTGTGAAAAGCAGAGATGAGATCCTGAGACCACCAAAGTGAAAGCCCTCCGCCACTTGGCTGTGGCTAGAAATCCTGTCCATAAAAATTATGAACAGAATCGGTGACAAAGGGCAGCCCTGGCGGAGCCCATCACCCACCAGGAAATGAGTCCGACTTATTGCCGGCTATGCGAACCAAGCTCTTGCAACGGTCGTATAAGGACTGAATGGCCCGTAGCAATGGGCCAGACATCCCATACTCCCGGAGCACCCCCCACAGGATCCCCTGAGGGACACGGTTGAATGCCTTCTCCAAGTCCACAAAGCACATGTAGACTGGTTGGGCAAACTCCCATGCACCCTCAAGTATCCTTGAGAGGATAAAGAGCTGGTCCAGTGTTCCACGACCAGGACGAAAACCACATTGTTCCTCCTGTATCCGAGGTTCGACTAACGGACGAACTCTCCTTTCCAGCACCCAGGCATAGACTTTCCCAGGGAGGCTGAAGAGTGTGATTCCCCTTTAGTTGGAACACACCCTCCGGTCCCCTTTCTTAAAGATGGGAACCACCACCCCGGTCTGCCAGTCCAGGGGTACTGCCCCTGATCTCCACGCAACGTGTAGAGACGCGTCAACCAAGACAGCCCTACAACATCCAGAGCTTTCAGGAACTCGGGGCCTTGTCCACCCCAGAGGCTCTGCCACCAAGGAGTTGTTTAACTGCCTCAGTGACCTCGCCTCCGGAGACTGGTGGGTCATCCCCTTCGTCATCAGCAGTGTTGGGGAGTAACGGAATACATGTACCGCCGCTACGTATTTAAAATACAAAATATGAGTAACTGTATTCCGTTACAGTTACCGTTTAAAAAGGTGGTATTCAGAATACAGTTACTTTGTTGAAATAAATGGATTACACTGCGGTACTTTCCTGTTTCATTTTGTCGCGGGTCAGGACTGTTTGGGTTTTGTTTGACAGCTACGTTCGTTACGGTTGCCATGGTTACAGGGCGACGCTCTCTCTCTCTCTGCGACTGTGTGTTTCCTGGGTGAGAGAGCGCCTTTTCGTTGTTGTTGTTGTTGTGCTAAGCTAACAGGCAGAATGCTACAAGCATAGCTCTAAAGAATGTAGCATCATGGGCAGTGTAGTCCGTGCTGCAGGGAGAATGGACTGCCATACATGTTATGGGTCTGTGAGCGCGAGGAGGGAGAAAAAGGGGAGTGGAAAGGTACGAGTTGTCATCGAGGAAAAACGGGAGCTGGAAGCATGTAAATATAATAATAACCACTGCAGCCAAGAAGAGAGCCTGACGAGCCCAGTTGTAAGTAAGCTATTAAGACTCGACTGTACACAGTGTTCGTGTTTTCCTCCGAAAACAATACTCTCTGCAGGAGGGGGAGATACAGGAGAGGTGGAGGAAGATCTCAGCCTGGGCGTCTATTGTCTCATGTAGTCTGGAAGATGAGTGGATGATGGGGTGGGTGCAGTTTTCTCTGTGGTGGGGTTGGGTGGACTGTCCTGGGCTCTGTGGGGCCGGGCGGCGCTGCTGTACTGGGCCCTGGTCCGGATGGGCCTGGGCCCCCTTTCCCTGGCGGGTCGCGGAGTATGGGAGTGCCTACTGGGGTCAGCGGGGGAGCTGGCCCCAGGGAGGGGTCACCTGCCCCTCCCTTCCTTCCCTCCCCATCTCCAGCTGCCTCCCTCTTCCCGCTCCACCACAACCACCCACACATGCAGGGCCTTGGAATAGGGGTATGTCACCAGGGTGCAGAGGAGGCTACCCCCCCTCTGTCCCCTTCTGGCTGCCTCTGCCTCAATTTTATCCGACAACTTAGACATTCACATTACTCACACTCTCATTACACATACATATAGGATCTTGGGGGTGGGCACGATACACGAACTCCAAAAGACCATCAGGGTGTACACCTCACCCCTGGCGTCGTTGCCCACCTCTCAATTTTAAATACACGTAGACATTGAGGGCTAGCAGGAGGGACTATGCGCTTACCTGCTGCTCTCTGGCAGGTAGCTCCATGCCCTCCTGGGTTTTAATTGCACCTTAGAACACACATGCATCAACACTACAATGAGCGGGTGGAGGGAGGTTTGGAGTCTTCTCTCACCCCCGTTCTCTGCGACCTGCTGGAGCGGGGGGGCTAGGGGGAGGAGTTGGCCGTCCGACTGCAGTCTGGAGTGTGGGGCCTCCCTGCTGCTGCGGAGTCGGGGCGGTCTGCCTCTCCCCACCGCAGGGAAAAGGGTAACACCACCTGGGTCTGGGTGCAGTTCCCCCCTCCAGGGGCAAGGGTACCTAGACCCGGTTCGTAGAGTACGCTTGGGGAGTGTGATCGTGTGTACAGCGTCTCTTTATGTCTGTCTCCACGTTGGGTGAGTGTGGAGTAAGTGCATATGAGAGCATGAGGGTGGGAATGGATGTTTGTGTCTGTGTGTGCCTGTATGTCTGTGTCCATATGTCAGGTTGGGTATCAGGCGCCACCTCTCTGGGGACATCTCAGGCCCTCCAAGGTATGGAGGCCTATCTCCCCCCACCACCACTTCCCCTGCCAGTGGCGGACTCCGTCAGACATCGGTGCGTTGGTGGTTCTTTGTGTCTGGGGGTGGGCGTCCGGGTACACACCGGCTCACTCCTTGGCGGCCGCTTATCGGGGCCTGGAGCCTGGGGCTCGCTCGGGCCACTTCGGAGGTGGGGTGCCCCCGGCCTCTCGGCCTGGGGCTCGGTCACTCAGGCACAGCTGGCTGCCGGCGGAGCTCACGGGCGCGTCACTGCAACTCCCCCTGGCTTCTGCTCCGCGGCTGCTGAGTGAGCCCTGATCTGGGACTCTCCTCAGCTCTTACTGGGACAGTGGTGCGGCTGCCCCTCTGTTGGTCTTCCTTGGTCTCTTGTGTTCTGGGGGCCTCTGGATGTCTGGAGTTTTGATCTCCTCCATACCTGCTTCATACCCTGGAGGACGGGGCTGTGGCTCCCCCCACACCCTCTAGCAGATCGTTACATGGAGAAACCTTTGGAATGCAAACATGCTGATCCACACAGGTATGCACACAGGTGTACACACGGGTATTCACAGACGCGGACTACAGCTTTCTTGGCTGCTGCCTCAAAGCACATTGTGCGCTGTCTATCTTGCGTGCTGCACAATATCGTTTATTATTTAGTATCTACTGATATCTACTGCTAGCTAGTTTATTGTGATGGTGCTGTTTTTTTTATTATGTTGCTCTTTGTTGTTTGCTTTCTCTTCTGTTTTTTTTCCCCATACAGGTGACCCAGGTGTTTTGTTTTTTTTGTTGGTTTTTTTTTTCTTTCTTCCCCCCTTCTCACCGTCTCTTCTCCCCTTTGGTTTTCTTTCTCTCCCTCTCTTTCTTTCATTCTCTCTCCCTGTCCTATCCCCCAGTCATGTCTGTCCCGTTTGTAGCAACTGAAAATAAAATAAATTCATAATTATAATAAAGGTCAATCAAATGGACCAATATGGCAAGGCCATGATGATCCACTTGGTAAAATAAATCCGCTTGGCATCTTCCTTGGCCTTAAGACAACAATTCTGATGGCTAAAGATCCAAACGGGACACACACAAAAAAAAAAAGAAGTCCAATAACAAAACACAGCTTGGGTTCAGATCCGGGAGGCCGTTCCTCCCAATCACGCCCTTCCAGGTCTCTATGTCATTGCCCACGTGAGCGTTGAAGTCTCCCAGTAGGACAACAGAGTCCCCAGGAGGAGCACCCTCCAGTGCCCCACTCAGGGACTCCAAGAAGGCCGAGTACTCTGAACTGCCACTCGGCGCATAAGCACAGACAACAGTCAGGACCCATTCCCTGACCCGAAGGCGAAGGGAACAAACCCTCCACTGGGAGAAACCCCAACATACCAGCAGCAAGCCGAGGGGATACCAAGATACCCACCCCAGCCCGCCGCCTCTCACCAGGGGCAACTCCAGATTGAGACAGAGTCCAGCTCCTCTCCAGGAGACTGGTTCCAGAGCCCAGGCCATGCGTTGAGATGAGCCCGACTATATCTAGCCGGTATCTCTCAACCTCACGCACTAGTTTAGGCTCCTTCCCCACCAGAGAGGTGACATTCCATGTCCCAATTGCCAGTCTTGGTAGCCAGGGATCGGTCCGCCAGGGCCTCTGCTTCTGGCCGCCGCCTGACTCACATTGCACCCGACCCCTACGGTGCCTCCTGTGGGTGGTGGGCATGCAGGGAGATGGGCTCCTGTCCCTTTTTTGGGCTGTGCCCAGCCGGGCCCCATGGACTAAGGCCTGGCCACCAAGAAAAAATAGATTCCACGTAAAAAAACAAAAAACAAAAATAGGACTCTAGGGTGGATGGTGGTTATTCAAACAAACAAAAAACAAAGCCAAAGTGAAAACTAGTTGACCCACTAAAGCCTATCTCTGGAGAACAGGCAGAATAGTTGTTGCTGTGGTAACAACTAATGTGGATCAACACAAAGAATAAAGAAAGAATAAAAGCCTAACTGCTCTGTTGAGCAAAAGGAAATAAATGAAATCCTGCGCTCACTCGCCTTTTTGTTCAAAACTAAAATTACAGACACTTGATCATGCATGTAGGTGTCAGTCACTAGCTCCTGGCTCTACCACTCAGTGTTAGCAGGCAAGGAGCTAGCAGCACTCTGCAGCCCAGATCCTATAAATGTGTCAGCAGCCAATCGTCTTTCCAACCTTTTGGAAGAGTGAAGACTGAAGAAATACCAGCCTTCCTTTTTGGTAAATGGTAAATGGACTGGTTCTTATATGGCTGAGCACTCAAAGCACTTTACACAACTTGCCTCGTTCATCCATTCACACAAACACTTTTTTCAAAGTGTCTGGTCTAATTCATGACCTACAGCTTTGAAATAAGATTCTGGACTCATCCGCTCACTGTGTGAAGAACAACAAAAGGCACCGGTCTTCCTCCAACCGGTCTTCCTCCAACACCACAGTGTTTGGGATTTTCACATAGCAGTCTAAATCAGCCTTAGAAGACTTAATCTGGTGTTGGGTCTACATGCAGAGGTGTCTGCTCTCTTTCTCAGTGCTGGATAATTGTGTTGATCCCACAGGACCTGATCTGTGTTGGATCAAACATGTAACACTCAGAATCAGGAAACGTGCTGAACAGCATTTCTTCAAGTCCCCGTCATATGGATCTTGACAGGATTACAGGAAGCAACTACTTTTTTTCAGTAGTGTATTATTCAAAAGCACATTTGGTTTCCCTCCTCGTCACATGTTCTCAACACTTTCTCAGCTATTTTTCACAGTCCATCTGCTCAACACTTAGTGTGGAGGAAACAGCTCATGATGGAATTTATTGTATTTAACTAAGAGCTTTGTTAGATGTTTGTATTTCTACTTTTCTACTTCAGTTTCTAATTCTGTACTTCTACTTATTCATTCAAGTGTTTGAAACTGGATTAAAGAAATGAAATACTGCAGTGGTGTCGATATCCACTACTTAAACAATGTGACTGTATATAAGGATCAGTTAATCCAGGGTTGCTGTGGTTCAAACTGATGGCCAAAGGCTGCAAAGCTAAAGCTATGCACAGTTCTCTGTCATTGTTGTTCAAGCTCTGCACAAAAGCAGATGCCCTACCCCAACACTATCACCTGGGCTACATGCAAATAATAATGAGTTTGTCCTCCGGTCACTCAGTTCAGGTTTTCCAGAGCACTGATATATTGATTGGGGTTGAATGCAGACTGACAGAGGTCAGCGTTCATTCACGGTGCATTGCTTTAATCCAACAGCGGCACTGCCAGTACATTTTGATGATCATGGCTGGGCCACGAATTGCTGCATAAGTGCAGGTCTGAGATGGCAAAAAGAACCTGCAGGAGAGGGAAAATATAGAAAAAATTAAATAGAAATTAATTTTGAAAAGATGCACTTTACTGATACAACCATGAAATCAAACCATTCTGCACCTCCCAACTGATCAACAATAACAAGCCTAATTCGGCTTTTTTATTTTCATCGATTGATAAATGATTTATTTAACTGAACTGGTTTCAGCAGATAAGTATAATGAATTTGCATTTTTCTACCAAAACAAAGCTTCCAATATTAGATGTTATATCCTAGTAATTTATCGAGCACTGCCTCACATCCTGATGAAATCACAATTCTCGCCTGTCATTTCTAAAGTCTTGGATCTCTTTGCTTCACCTCATTCACACCAAAGTATTCAAATCTGTATCTCACTGTCTCGCAAACCATTTAGAAAATATTTAGAAAACAGCTCTCTACAGTCTGGCCTTTTGTAATGACACGACCGGTGAAGAAAAATAACTTGGATTCATTAAGACTCACAGTCCTTATGATAAGTTTCAATCAGGGTTCAGAACCAATCAGAGCACAGAAAAAGCTCTTACTAACGTCATGACCTGAGGATCATCATGGGGTCAAAACTAATGATGCCATTAACTGTTGGATGTCTCAGAAATTTTAGGACGGCAAAGAAACAAGACACAAACAAACACAGTTCATCATACATTTCTCCCTTCCTTCCCTCCCCATCTCCAGCTGCCTCCCTCTTCCCGCTCCACCACAACCACCCACACATGCAGGGCCTTGGAGTAGGGGTATGTCACCAGGGTGCAGAGGAGGCTACCCCCCCCCCCCCCCCGGTCCCCTTCTGGCTGCCTCTGCCTCAATTTTATCCCACAACTTAGACATTCACATTACTCACACTCTCATTACACATACATATAGGATCTTGGGGGTGGGCACGATACACGGAGTCCAAATTACCATCAGGGTGTACAACCTCACCCCTGGCGTTGTTGCCCACCTCTCAATGTTAAATACACGTAGACATTGAGGGCTAGCAGGAGGGGCTATGCGCTTACCTGCTGCTCTCTGGCAGGTAGCTCCATGCCCTCCTGGGTTTTAAATGCACCTTAGAACACACATGCATCAACACTACAATGAGCGGGTGGAGGGAGGTTTGGAGTCTTCACACACCCCCGTTCTCTGCGACCTGCTGGAGCGGGGGGGCTAGGAGGAGGAGTTGGCCGTCCGACTGCGGTCTGGAGTGTGGGGCCTCCCTGCTGCTGCGGAGTCGGGGCGGTCTGCCTCCCCCCACCGCAGGGAAAAGGGTAACACCACCTGGGTCTGGGTGCAGTTCCCCCCTCCAGGGGCAAGGGTACCTAGACCCGGTTTGTAGAGTACGCTTGGGGAGTGTGATCGTGTGTACAGCGTCTCTTTATGTCTGTCTCCACGTTGGTTGAGTGTGGAGTAAGTGCATATGAGAGCATGAGGGTGGGGATGGATGTTTGTATCTGTGTGTGCCTGTATGTCTGTGTCTATATGTCAGGTTGGGTATCAGGCGCCACCTCTCTGGGGACATCTCAGGCCCTCCAAGGTTTGGAGGCCTATCTCCCCCTACCACCACTTCCCCTGCCAGTGGTGGACTCCCTCAGACATCGGTGCGTTGGTTGTTCTTTGTGTCTGGGGGTGGGCGTCCAGGTACACACCGGCTCACTCCTTGGCGGCCGCTTATCGGGGCCTGGAGCCTGGGGCTCGCTCGGGCCACTTCGGAGGTGGGGTGCCCCCGGCCTCTCGGCCTGGGGCTCGGTCACTCAGGCACGGCTGGCTGCCGGCGGAGCTCACGGGCGCGTCACTACAACCCCCCCTGGCTTCTGCTCCGCGGCTGCTGAGTGAGCCCTCATCTGGGACTCTCCTCAGCTCTTTCTGGGACAGTGGCGCGGCTGCCCCTCTGTTGGTCTTCCTTGGTCTCTTGTGTTCTGGGGGCCTCTGGATGTCTGGAGTTTTGATCTCCTCCATACCTGCTTCATGCCCTGGAGGACGGGGCTGTGGCCCCCCCACACCCTCTAGCAGATCATTACATGAAGGAACCTTTTAAAAACAAGCGCGTCCATGCTCACAGGTGTACACACGGGTGATCACACCCACAAACTACACCCTTTTTGGCTCCTACCTCAAAGCACACTGTGTTATGTTGATCTTACGTGCTGCACAATAATGTTTAATATTTAGTATTTACTGTCATATTCCCATATATCATTGTGATGTTGTTTATTCTGTTACTCTTGTTCTCTTCTGCTTGTTTTCTTTTTTCTTTCTCAGCAGGTGATCCAGGTGATCGATAGATGCATTTTTTTTCTTTTTTTTTCTGCTCATTCTGTTGGTTTTTGTCTTTTGCCCTTCTCCCCCGTCCCTCTTCTCAGCTCTTTCTCTTTCTTTCTCCCCTTCTTTCCCCCAGTCAAGTCTGTCCCGTATTCAGCAAGTGAAAATAAAATAAACAATAAAAGGTGAATCAAATGGACCATTACGGCAAGGCTGGGATGGTCAATTTGGTACAGTAAATCCGTTGGGCATCTTTCTTTGCTTTTAGACAACAATTCTGATGCAAAAGAGCCAAACGGGACAGGCAAAAAAAAAAAAAAATACATTTCTCTGAAAATGGCTGATCTCAGGAGCCTTGGCACGATTAGTGACCCATCTCAAATTGACTCTGAGAAATTGATCTGTACATTCGTATCAAGTAGGTGAGCTTATTGCCACGCTCCATTGCAAGGGTCTCCAAATCATTAGTAGGACACAATACCACAACCAGAATCTTTACAGGTACATTTGACCACACTGAAGCACTGAATGTAATACAGAATAACCCTGAAAATTCTTCTTTTAGTTAGCAAAGCTCTCAGTGGTTTGGCCCCCAGTACACCTCGGACATGCTCGCTGTCTACAACCCAGTCAGACCCCTCAGCTCATCAGGTTCAGATCTGTTCCCAGAACCGGATCTCAGTCAGCGGAGGCTGCTTTCACTTATTGTGCTGCTGTTCTTTAGAACAAGCTGCCTGCTGACCTGACATCAGTTACATCTGCATTCACACAGGCCTGCACTCAGTAGGTGTTATTGCCTTGTTTTGTTTTGTCACACATTGCTGTTTTCATTGGCTTCAGACAAACTTTTTTCTGTGTTAAACACATTGAGTTTTCATGTAATGAAATGTTCAATATGAACAAAATCTGCTCTGATAGCTGTCTTTAGTCTGTGGGGTTTCTGGGTCCGCTGGTTCTTGTTCTCCTCTTCACAGACTCTCTGTGGGGTCCAGGTCAGGCGAGTTGACTAGACAGTCAAGCAAAGCATTCGGTACCAGTCGTGGCGCTGTGGGGAGGCTCTACGTAGGTCCTGCTGGAAAAGGAAATCAGCGTCTTCACAAAGCTAGTGAGCAGATAGAAGCATGAAGAGGCAGACACCAGCATAGACACCAGCAGAGGGTCACTCCTCCTCCACACTCTAGATTTCTAAATGAAAAGTAAAATTTACTTTGATTTGAAAAGAGGACTTTGGACCAGCTCCTTTTCTCCATAAACTCAACCTCAATCTAGAGGATTAGTTCCTGCTTAGGTCAAACGCTCCCTTAGACAGCGAGGTTGAAGGAACCTGAAGCTGCTCTTCAGATGTCCCGTGTGTTATGGAGGGGGTGGGACTCATTGTCCATGATTACCAGCAGTCTTGTCCACGTTCTGTCACTGATCGCCTCCTCCGGGGTTTCGAGCTCTGTGCCAACAACAGACTGGGCCTTCCTGATGAGTTTGTCTGCGTCCTTTGCTTTGATGACTGCATAACAAAATCAGAGATAATGAGACAGGGGAGGAAAGCTTACACAAGGCACGAGGACTATCAAAATAAGACAGGAAACATGACAAACAAAGAGACAGAAACCCAAACTCAAGACACACAAACTTGATGCAATAAGCACATGTTCAAGTTCAAGGAGACTGGAGGGAAACGCTAAAGGGAACCTTAAGCAACCTAAAGTCATCTAACATATTACGAGGTAACAACAATACGGGAATCAGAAAAAGTCATAAGCAGAAGGAAGCAAAGCTACACCAACAGAAACTATAGATAAAAACAATAATGAGTTAACAAGATTCAAAACAGAACTCGTAGTCTTTGTGTGATCAGTACAACTAAAATCAAAACTGATACCAGTCTCTTTCCATTTATTGAAGGGAAAGTCAGAGGCTCACCCCAACAAACACAGAGTAACACAGCTTGTATAGTTGTTGCAGTGATGCACCAACTGACAAACCTGCTGCAAAAACACATCATTAATTTGTGATTAAATCTGTCCAGTGTGCTGTGAGCGCTTCTTATCCCACGAAAACTGAGTATTTTTCAGAATATTAGAAGGGAGAGGAGTTCCTGATGGATTCCTTCACATTTCCCGATGTGATGTGACACATCTGATTAGGGTTATTATTATAACATTATTATAACAGGTTATTACATTCACAGTAAATGTTTCTTTAAAACCTTTAATAAGAAGCGTTGAGAACTATCTACATGCTGGCAATGTGACTGCTGTCCTAGAAATGTACATGTGTACTTTATAAGGACTGTTGTAAGCTCAGTGAATCAAATGTAATTATTCTCTTAATAAATGACAGTTTTTATGTCATATTATGAGGTAACGCAGTGATTGTTTATCCCCTCGCCTGCCTCTGAGGTCTCTCTCTGGGATCAGTCATAAGGCTCCAGTTTTGCTTATTTCGTGTTTTGTATAACTGCATAACAGACGCTGGAACAGATAAACAGATAAACAGGATGGCAGAGGACGTCAGTAGGCAGCGCACACGCCGTCAAATTATATTTCTATTTCAAGGTCTTCCCACTCATTAAGAGCCAAGGATTCATTATCAAATCTCTTTGTGTTGCTGTGTCCTTGTGCGCAGTTCAGTAAATACAGACATGGTGTTAGCACCAAAGCAGCGCCGCCTGTCATATCATCAGTAAAAGCACGGTGTGTGGAGGGCTGAACTATTGCTTTCCCACATTACGAGCTAGAGCTAGATATTATCATTAATTATGGTTGTCTACACCATCATAAAACACTAAATGAACTGAATGAAAAGACGGAATAAATGTCTCCAACAGATGTGTGCAATCAAAAGGACGCATTTCTAACAGACATATAAGCATAAAACATTTCTGATGCTCCCCACACAGCAGGTTATCATCTCATTCCAGTTCCTTTAAAAACACGCTCCACACGGTCCATTTCAGGGCAAAAATAACGTGTTGCCTTTCATGTTTAACACATCAAAAGTTTCAATTTATTCTTCCTGAACAAGTTCTGTTAACCAAAGCCAATCTCTGTGTTTGAGAGGGAGGGGGGGCTCTTCTGAACTCTCACACTGTGCAAGAGATGTTGTGCAAATTCAAAAACGCCCACTGCCATCTCCACTCTCTCATGCACAATCACTTACGGTTGCTTCAAGTGAAATACACATTTTCTGTGTAAAGTTTCCACAAACAATATGAAACGCACAAAGTGCACTATGTGTATCACATTGTTTAATGAAGTCTAACTGCTACAACTTCATTCAGTGATACAGTGAAACATTTTAATGTCCCACAGTACAAATTTGGTGTCATGGAGATTGTCTAATCTGATCCACACAATAATCCAAAAAATAATCCACAATGACTCCTAAAATAAGGACTAAGATTATGTTTTCAAGGACAATCTCTTTGTTTGACAGGAAGGAAAGAAACCTTAAGAGGCTAAGACGGGGAGGTGGGGCGAAAAAGAGGAAATCAGTGAAAAGAACGGAGAATGTTTAAGCATCCAAACAGGATTACAAGATACATACAAATGACAACGAGACTGACAAACAGAAATGAGAATGCTGATCTCATACTTCTGCTACCTTTAAGGATAAGCAGACAGAAAGCAATGAACATCTTCCATAACGCTTTGTTGGGAACCGTAGCAGCAAACAAGAAAAACAGTGAAAAACAACCACAGAGCAGATCAGGTGTTACGACGCCCTGAAGTCACAAAGCAAACTGCAGGAAAGAGAGAACAGAGGAGACATAACGCAGCATGTAACTGACCTGCTGACGTCAAAGTCATCATAGGCGATCATTCCAGTCCTAATCTGTTTTGGAGAAACTGACATTTTTGGAAAGAAATACAAACAATATTACATATTCTGATAGAATTGATTAGAGGCGGGACTAGGGTCGTGGTCGTCACTTCATGTGACTTAATGTGTGTCACTGACCTCCTACATCAGGTGATGCCACAACTACTGGTCCCAATAGGAAGGTTTCCTGTTATTTTATGGTTTGAATGACCTTTCTACTAGTGCATTTAGGCTCAAAGGAGGTCAGGGTCATAAAAATGGTCAAATATAGTATAAAGAAAGCAATGAACTACACTTGTGTAAGTGTTAACATTAGATAATGGAAACATGAACACAAAGCCAGCTGCACAAAGAAACTGTAAAGTGATCGCCACAGTGATTCTGCTTTAAAAACATCAACAGGTGCAAACTGAGGCTGCAGCCTGACTGCTTATAATAATAATAATAATGATAACGGATTGCATTTATATAGCGCTTTATATTATCACTGCTCAAAGGTCACTTTGGGTTCCTGGCTAGCTTAGCGTTAGCATGCTATCTGTGCAGCTGCTTGCAGAGAGAAGCATATTGCAGTTGTTTCTGTCTTAGATGCCATATAATAATAATAATAATGGATTGGATTTATATAGCGCTTTTCGGGGCCCCCAAAGCGCTTTACAATTCCACTATTCATTCACTCTCACACACTGGTGGAGGCAGCTACAGGCGTAGCCACAGCTGCCCTGGGGCAGACTGACAGAAGCGAGGCTGCCATATCGCGCCATCGGCCCCTTTGGCCAACACCAGTAGGTGGTAGGTGAAGTGTCTTCCCCAAGGACACAACGACCAGGACTGTCCGATCCGGGGCTCGAACCACCAACCTTCCGATTACAAGACGAAACTCCCAACTCTGGAGCCACGATCGCCCATATTCACGCTGTAGACTGCACCTCGATTTCCTCCCTTGCCACTTGAACTGAAATCAGCTGATTGGAGCTCAAGTGGAGTCGATAAACGTGATGGCAAGCTGACAAGTCCAAGGAACTGAGCTGTTAGGAATCAGTTCGCTACAGATCATTAGTTAAGGTTAAAGGAATAATTGCCTCAACAAAACTCTGACTCTTTGTTAACCTGCCTACAGCGCTGAAGAAAGACCTGTGATTGTTCTTAGTGTCTTCAATCACTGATCAATAGTAAGCTAGCTAGCTTTTATAGAACGTTTTTATAGCCTCTGTCCTCGATTCTGTTCTATTCTGTTCTATTCTATTCTATTCTATTCTAGAGAGAAAAAAAGTCATTTTCCAGACTAAATAAAGATCTTCTAAATTAGTGAGATGGCATTTCCGTCCAAGCTTATAGGTTATGTGCTTTAAGGTGCACACGTGAGTGTTATGGGAGTCAAGTACTTCGATTTGATGCTTTCTTTTTCAGAGGAGCCTCAGTATCCAGAGTCATACAGTGTGAGGATGTTACACAATTACTAAGATAACTGACTGTACACAGTAGCTGCTCTGGGCTGTGTTGCACATGGTATTGATGAAATTAGCAGTGGAGGAATTATGTCCTTAAATGTAGTTACAGCACTTTCCAAAGACATCTGCTGTAGTGAAAAGTATTCAGCACTGTTGTGTGATCCATTGTTGTAGAGTAGGCCAGTTTATAAGTGCTCAGGCCAATAAGAATCAAATTTTATTCCCAAAAACATTTTCTGTCAACGGGAATCCAAGTCAGTTTACAACAGCTGAATGGTTGGAATTAATTAACGATGGAAGAAAATAAATCACTAATTTCCCACTGGGTGAGCCACTGTGTCACCCCTGAAACTGTAGCTGTGCACACGCCACATAAGCTGCTAGCTGAACTAAGAAACAATGTCCAGAGCTGACGATAAATGCATTTAATTTAATTCATTTATTATTTATTTATTTTACACATTAACAGGTTTCAGGTTGTATTGACAAAACATATATGCATGTGTAACCAGGCATGTTTTTAACGAGCATCATAAGACACTTCAGTGCTTTTCATGAATATGTTTAACACGTTTTTGTTTTTAAACACATTTGATTCATGTCTGTTATCTTTTACCTGGCAGTTAGTTTTATCATGTAAAATTGTAGCAAACTAGGTAAAAAAAAAATCGCATGTCAGATCATTTCTGTGTCCTTTCTGCATTATAGTTGTACACAGTGTCCACTGTTGTTTGTTGTTCTGCATGTGGCTGCTCCAATCACTCAGATTAAAGTACATGTACATAGATTAACGATAAACATGTATATGGATCGAAAGGAGCCCATTGAGGTGTTTCGGGCATCTGACCAGGATGCCTCCTGGGCGCCTCCCGGGCGAGGTGTTTCGGGCATGTCCCATTGGGAGGAGGCCCCGGGACAGACCCAGGACACACTGGAGAGATTATATCTCTCGGCTGGCCTGGGAACGCCTCAGTGTTCCCCCGGATAAGCTGGAGGAGGTGGCTGGGGAGAGCGAGGTCTGGGCTTCTCTGCTTGGGCTGCTGCCCCCGTGACCCAGCCCCGGATAAGCGGAAGAAAATGGATGGATTAACACAACAGCAAATACATACATGTGTACCAGGTTCTCCAAAGGGTGACATGATGGTGACGAGTTGCATCTTTTTTATTGTTTATGGTCTGAACTATGATAAATATTCTTCATAGCCTTAAACTTAAACCAACCTCCTGTGTTCAGGCTTTGTCTCTGCGGCTCTGTTCACTGTGGTAAACGTAAAGGAAACATGCTCCTATCCAAACAGACTCAGTGTCTGTATGCAGCCATCTGTAGCACAACTTCATCATGGAAATAAACTCTATTTGAGGTTTGTTAACATACAGCAGCTCATACTGGCAATGAGACGTTTTACACTTCAAGAACAATAGAACCACATCTGGAGTACAACCGTCATGGTTTAGTTTCTGTCCACATGAATAAGTCTTGGTTACACTTCTCATGGCTAAATACTGAATCAGGAGTACAGGAAACAAGAAACCTGTACATGGGTGCAGCACGCTGTATTTGACACGTATCTGTAGTTAAAACCATCTTTGCACAGAGAGGTGAACAAATGTGCGCACACACATGCAACACAGATGTAACAGTCCAGGCACAAATATACCACAACCAATAAATAGAGACACAAAGTATATACAGCATTTGAAGAGAGAGTGGGAGGAGCTACATGTCATTTATAAAACAACAAATCTTTTTAGAAAATAAGTTGCAAGAGCTCTTAATGGCACCACTCAGTGACACTGACATTAATTTCTATCATTACATGCAACTGTATCAAAACTGTTGATCAGACCTTAGTACACATCAGTAAACTAATCCTGAACTCAAATCCTTAAGATCCAGTTTTTAGGATCCAGTTTACTATCAGTGCTCGTTCGTGGTGTTAATATATCTTTTGCATCTCTGATGTCGTTGTAGACTAAATCCATTTCATGCTTTTATTGTATTTATTTTTTACATATAACTGTAGCAAACAGAAGTAAAAAGAACTGAAAACACAAAGAGAGCTTTTTGTTTATCTTCCTGTTGGTGAAAGTTGTGTCCGTACTTTTACTGAAATATGTTGTATACATGCTTACTTGAGGGTCAAGTTCGGTAAAGCTTCGGTCCATTATGGGATACTGCAGGGAGGGATTCATATGTCTGTCAGCTGTCACTTGTTGTCTTGTTGTAATTGACAAGCTGCCATTTGTCAGTTAGCATCGCTGCTCTGTGGCTTCTTCTTTATTGCTTTGGGAGCTTGGGTCATGAGGCCGTCTGGTCTCAGTGTCTGTCAGTGATTGGCTGCTCAGGATGCTTCCTCAGCCTTGATCCTGAATGCAAGCATATATATTTTAATGTTAACATAAAGTTTTGGTTCTGGTTTCAAAAAAGGACACGTAACTTATAATAGTACCACGCTGCCAATACAGAACAAGGTGTTTCTCCCCTGCAGCGAAGACTCCCAAAGACTAGTCTGCTCATAGAAAATACAGTTTCAGGCGTTCGTGGATACAAATATTTAACTTGTAAGGCAAATTAAAGCGAGCTTTTTCTAGTCTTGTGCAGGCTGCTGATCAACATCAAAGTGAGGGTCGAGTTTATAACAGTGGTGAGTTATTACTGTCCTGTATGAGCACAGGAAGTGTCAGACAGCTAGCTTGGCTCAGGCTAACTATTAACTGAAGCTCCACTGTTGTGCTCTGTGACTGGATGCTGCTACTGTGTGATAATCGCCCAGTAAAGCTTAAACCCCGATGGCAGCCACACTCATTATATCTCTGTTTCTGTTATATTCATTTTAAGACACCTTCCTGCAGCTTTGGGCATTTTTATTCAAACTCCAGAGCCTAACAGTAGGAGTGAGGCAAACACCTACAGCTGGTGACTACAGAGAATGAAAATACAGCATAATGAGGGTGTGTCTGGCACTTTAGCCATGACGTTATTCAATCAGGCTTTGCTACTTCCCAGTGACAACATATACACATGGATGGACTTCCAGATATATCAGGAACCTTGGCTTTGCTTTTATTTTCAACACCATTTTTTTATTTCAAGTATTTTTGCCTTTTTACATTTGTCTTCACTTACTGACCACGTAGGACACTTAAAAGGAAATATGTTGTGCATCACCAGTCAAGCTAAAAGTATGGTGTGACTTTTTTGGCCAATATCAGACATTTGCACTGTGTGATGCAGGCTCAGAATACACTGATTTTAAAATGTAATTGTGCTTTTACCAAAATGTCCAAACAAAAGATTTTTCTATAAGTGTTTTCCTTTTGATTGCTTTAACCTCTTACTGTGCAGTAAGGTGCTTTGGTATCCAGGGGTCTGGAAGGTTCTCCTGGTTGTAGGACCTTCACCCTCCGTTGTGATGGCCTGTACCTCCAGCCTGTACAAACTAGCAGGGCGTAGGCCTGACACCACTAGAACATTACCATCCTGAAAGAGAGGAGACAACAAGTCAAGGAAACGTACGAGACAAAGTGTGAAACACTCATGTTGTGTGAAAGTGCAGGACGACTGAACCAGGTTTCAGCTCAGGGCCCCTGAGATTTGCCCACAGAAGAAAATAATTTTGAACTTGCATTTAAACTAGAAAAGAGAAAGCCAAGTATTTCACTGTACTATCACAAAACTAAGACACAAAGAAATCGATATCAGCAGATGGTGATTTTTGTTGCTTTTTTACATTTAATGTGATCAATTTCTCATTTCACGTGTGAAAGCAGCTCCCAGCCTGGCAGATCCCCAAAGAAGGCATCCTCTAGAACCAGTGTAACTGGTTCGTTACAAAGGTCAGAGACCAGTAATAGAACTGGTAGACAGACAAGCGGAGATAAGTAGCCCATGGCCTCAATGCGGTGGCTGAGGATGCCAAAGAGTGGAGCAGATGAGCTCAGAAAATTAGGAATTGGAGGAGAAGAGATCAAAGGAAATTCTGGACAATGTAAGAACCTGATAGATGAATGAGGGGAAACCTCAGTCAGGTAGTGATGTGGCTCGACTCTGAACTGTAGCTCAAATGATAGATGGCAGAAGCTGCCAATCTAGTGCTGGAGAAGTGAGCTGCTGCATTTTGGGAAAGAATGTTAGGGAAGAGAGAACCTGGCATCCCGGTGCAAAAAACGTTCTGCTGCATTAGTACGTAAGGGATAGACACAGGGAACCTGGCGTCGTACAGAAAGGAATCGCTGCTGATTAGCATCTGAAGGCCGGATGCAGGGAGACTGGCCAGTTCTACAGAAAATTACTTCTGCATTTTGCGAATGAAAACTTGTTTTTTGGAAACGATAGAAAGATGCACAGAGCTGATCTCCAGAAGGCAGAAGGGTTTCCTGCAGAGAAGCTTGTTGCTGCATTCTGCGACTGAGGGATAGAGAAAGAATCTGGCATCCCAGTTCACTGCTGAAGGGTTCACTGCTGCTTTGTATATGAAGGATCAATGCGGAAAAGCCAGCATCCCAGTGGTAGAAAGAATTGCTGCTGCATTTGCGGGATAGAGAGAAGGGAAACTGGCAAACCAGTGCCCCCTCTTTTTTTTTTTGCAAATGATAGATAGATGCAGAGAACTGGTGGTAGTAAAGCCTACTGGTTTTTGTGAATGACAGATAGAGAAGAACCTGGCATCCCAGTGACAAACTTGCTTCTTTACTTGCTCCAGAAGGAGGCATAGAAAACATCAAAGCTGGCATCCCTTGTCTAACACAGACAAATGGAGGCAGGCGCACAGAACTGAGCTTGCCCCTGCTACCTGGCACTGATGGGTGGGAGGAGCTACAAGATACACAGTAGCTTTTGCTGTTGGAGGTACAGTTTTGCTTCTGCATGGAAGAAGACTTTGGACAGACATTTAGATGTGTGAGGTTACAAAAGTTAGCTTCGAATGCTGGTGGTAGAAGCAGCTGAACCCAGGCTACGGTCCGGTTTGAATCCTTAATGGAAGGATATTTGGGAGACCTTTCAGAAGCGCTGGAATGGCATGGCTTCTGAGTCGGGCGGCTTTTCGACTAACTTGCCCGGTCTGTGGGCCTGTTTCAGAGCAACATGAGTGGAGCTGTGAGCTTTGCTGGTGGGTGATCTTGTTGAATTTCACGGAGGTGGCGAGTGGCCAGAGTTACTTCATAACTGAGGGTATTCGGCATTCGCCATGACGTTGAGAGTGTTTGGGTTTCTTGGATTGCCTGGAGGCAAACCGATGAAGCAGAGCTCTGTAGTTCTTCGTCTGACGTGGTGACGGACAAGAGGGCGACTGTAAGCAAATGGAAGGGTGACTGAGGGGCTTTTTTTGCCTTTTCCTGTTTCAGTTCCAGCAGTGATGAGTTCCCTTCACTGTGCCTTTTCTCTATTACTGGTTTAATAGTGAGTAAAGACAGATGTCGTTATGCATCTCTCACAGACTTTAGAAAAGCTGGTGACGACCTTTAGGCCCAGTATGAGTTGAGTCACTTTTACAGGTTAAAAACTTAGATGCTCATCGTGGTTCTTTATTTGTACATTTGTACATATAACCAGCAGTCGAGGCAGACTGGAACTCTCTCATCTGGAGCATCTCTCAGTCATCCTCAGGGCTTTGATGTTTTGCAATAAGGTGGATTTTGCCATACCAAGCAATACATGTATTTTAAAAACATCACTTTTCAGATTTAATTTTCCACATTGTATAGTTTAGTAAAGTCACTTCACTGACCGGCGGTAGGATCTGGGACTGGGAGATCAGGGTGCGAGGCAGCTTGACATTGTAGTTGCGGTTAGTTGAGATGACTTCTGCCCAGGTAACCTGGTAACCAGTTAGCTGCTGGTGGGATGAAGTCATAGATATATCCCAGCTAAAGATAGCTGTCACATTGCCACCCAGGACCTCAAAAGATGCGATCAGGTTGGTTGGTTTCACCAGGACTTTCTGAAGATTCATAGCTGAAAAATACACAACCGGACAGTCAAATGAAGTCAGATACTGGAAAGGTTTTCCTCTCCATGAGGAAGCAAGTGGCATAAACTTCCAATCACTCACCAGAAGAAGTATAAAAACAGACAGACTGGAACATGATCATGCCTCAGGCAGTTTTGAATATTTGTGCATATGATTCATGTTTACATCATTGTGCTGTGTATTTATACTGCTTTTGAAATGTGAAGGGTTAAAATGGGAAAAACAATCTGGACCAGCTTTCTGGCACCTTCAGGAAATGAGTAGTTAAATCTGATAGATAAATACACAATACTACTGAGTTAAGTTAGCATGTTGTGCTCCAGCCGACGACATCCTGATATTTGCTCAGTAATAAGAAAAAGTGTCGATGTTGTGCTACCTCAGAAGCTACTGAAAAAAGCATACATGCATTTACATTTTAAGGTCATTTGAAGCACATCTTTTCAAACAGCTCAACAAATACCATCAAACAAAAGATTTTAATATGTGTACTTTGTTACTGCATCATTGTAACTAACGTAAAAGTGCTAAAAGAGAGGACATGAGAGGAAGTTAAGATTTTATTTTGAAAGGTAAGGATTGCTCAACAAGTGAGATTTGATAATCTGGAAAAGTTCAATTCAATTTATATTATATAATTACATCTATATGTACTGTTGCATTATGTTTTTGTTAATTATCTTTCAAAACTAACTGAAGCGCACAAATCTTTGTGTTATTCGAGGATTGCGTGAAAAACGGGGCAGTTTAATACAGGCTACACTGACTGGTTTGCAGTGTTGCTATTTACAGTTTCATTTGCTGCACTATTTCGCACCATGTTATCATCATAATTCTTTTCTCAGCGTTGCACTACTACACCCAGTCTTAAAGTTGTCTCACTTCCCATTTCCAAGTTTAACCCCGATCATGGGTGTAAAGTTTCAAATTCCTCAAACGATGTACGGAAGGGGAGGGGAGGGGCTGGTTGCATCGAGAGATTTGATTGGTCAGTTCAGCGTCAGTAATGTTTTTATACATATGTGTGCTGTGAGTCAGAATTGTTTTGTGTCTAAAGAAAAAAAAGGCTTGATTAGAAGCTAACAGAGTTGACCTCGCTGACTCTTGCTGCACTTAGAAAGTGTTGAGGTGTGCAGACACTGATAAGTAAAATGAAATAAACAAGCCATTATGCGTTTGCCTCACCGGTTTCTCTGGGACAGTTGACAGGTGTTGGACTCTTGGCCTGGATGGTGGTGCAGGGAGGCGTATGAAAGCTGGTGCTTTCTGCCAGAGGATGACTCGTCTTGCTGACTGGCTGCAGAAGGACTTTATACTTACAGGAGAAGAGTAAGCCCTGCAGGCTGATAAAGCTCTCCTAGATTAGACAGACATGGTGTGAGCATGGCTGACTGGAGACTGATTCCCAATTTCAGATTACTGCAACTCTCATTTCACAGCAGGCAAGGCAAAGACTAAAATCACCTGTTCACGATGCATACGTTGTCTCGTCTTATCAATAACAAGATTAATAAAAGCAGTCCTTTTTATCTGTACCACCCATGTGATGCCTTTCAACTCTGTTTTATTTTGGCTATGGAAATGAAATAATTTCACCTCCATGATCAGAATGATACCCATTTATTTGAATAGGGTTACCTTTGTACTGGTCTCCTCCACAGGGCTGGTCTGGTTGTGTCCGCAGTATTCAGGTCCCCACTGGATTCTGTAGAATTCAACCAAAGGATCTGCACACAACGAGACATTAAGAGAAGAAGCAATGTTTATGTTGAGTCTTGCACTTTGTTCATTAGCTGTATTATACTGTTATGTCCACGCAACCTTTAATAATAATAATAATAATAATAATAATAATGGATTGCATTTATATAGCGCTTTTCAAGGCACCCAAAGCGCTTTACAATGCCACTATTCAGTCACTCTCTTTAAAGTGTTTTTCTTCTTTGAACCTGCTTTTTGAAACCTAGTTATGTGATGACACAGATCAGAATGTTTTGCTCTGTCGCTTTTTCCCTCACGCTTCCTTTGAGTGCTTTTATGGAGGTTGTTAGGGTGAGAGTTTATCCACCGTAAGGATCCACCAGCTGTTATTCACTATAATACCTGACAAGGTGACGAGATTTAAATACGCATTCATGAGATCCAATATGGTGTCTCACTCCCATTTCTGCTTTATCAGATTACATATTCACTTTTTATTTCATGACCTATAACCCTGTTTTCAGGTCCATGGTGGAGATCTAGGATTTTACTGCAGAGATTTAGGTTTTTGATTCCAACCTTGCAGAAACATTAAATCACCAGCCCTGTTGTGATTGGGGCCATTTGTGGTGTCTTCTTGTCATGTGATGACACTTGTCTCCAGTCACCAAGCACTCGCTCGGTGAACGTGTGTGCTTCCAACCACAGCCCTAAAACTTCAAATACATGAATTTATATTCACTCAAATCTCTGCAGCTTCCACTGTGCTGGATGATTCTGTCACCACCTGTCACCAGTCCTCCCAATCCTTTCTGCTATTTCGTTCTTCATCCTTGTTTTTAGGGTAGAGGTTTTAGCAGTGCTGCGCTGTGTCTTCCTTTTTTCCAGATACCTGAGCCATTATTTTTAAATGTCAGCTAACTAGTGAGCTTACTGCCCCATGTACACTAATAAACCTTTACTAAACTGCTGAACTTTTAATCATTACATCTTATTTCTGACCTGTATGTGGGTTAAAGCCCAACAACAGCTTAGCGTATTCCTGCGTTTCCATATCCTGCACAGCCTTCGGGCTGCAGAGAAATAGAGCTGTTTCTAGAAGCGAGAGGCAGGAGCTCACAGTTTGCATCATTGAAAGACGGATTGTCAGTCACATCAGGGAAAGATTACGGGAGCGACTAAATCCCTCACTCCACAGGACATTTTTGCACAGTCCACTGTTTGGCAGGTCAACATAACTCTTTCTTCCCCTGTGTTAACTGTGAGTGTGGTACAGAGCATTTATTTAGTTTTTAACTTTGAGTCTGTGTTCATAAAATTGTGTTTTTGCTCTGTATACTTTATTTTTGTGCTTGTTTTCTTGTCTTTTATGCAGTTTGGCACTGACTGCAGTGATGCAGTCGTTTCCTAGAGACATTTAGCAGCTCTAACCTAAGCTCATGTTTCAAGATTCGCTTCAGCCTCTTGCTGATGTTGTGAAACTGGTGGTTAACATTGTGTCTCATGGCAGCAGACCAGCCTCCTTCCATAACATGAATTACTCATCATATTTACACCTTCTGCACAGAAAATACGTTTCTTTTTCAGAATGACGTGTATTGCAATTTTTGCTGAGTAAACCTTGGCACATTTATCTCTGCACGCTGTTTCAAACGCGGTATTTGTCTTTTAACAGCAGTTGTTTGAACGTTTGCAGAGCAGCTGCAGGATAACTCAGATGTTACGTGTGATATGATTTGTACATACCCACGCTTCTCTGCCAGTAAACATGAACCCTGAGCTGTCCGTCCTGGTAGAACGGTGTCCCCACATCCAGGACGTCACCTGCAGGGCTTCTGGGAGCACTCGTGCCTTCAATACAGACAAAATACAATTAAACATGAACTGCATCACATACAGTGATATCCAAACACATGCCATGACACAGCCGCAGGTACAAAAACCTTTGGTATCAATCATTGGAGGTAATTATTTTCTGTATGACTTGTATGTCTCAAGCTGCTGTGGAGGAATTTGGGCCCCCTCTTGATGCTGGTGGGCCTTTGTCTGTGAACAGCTCTTCTAAGGTCCCATCACAGTATTTCATGTGGAGGTTCATGTGGAGGTCGGGACTTTGGGCCACAGCTTTCTGTTATAGATTTTGTCCTGTTGAAGAGTTGCTGTTTTGCAGTCGGTGCACTAGCATGAACTCAATACTAAATATGCTAACTGAGGCCTTTGCAGTCTGACTCTGGGTGAATTTGCTCGGGCTCCTGGGATCGGTAACCATCTTGAATCTTTCCACACATGAATAATATTTTTTCCTGTGGTGAACTTCAAATTTCGTTATAACCCTTCCCAGACTGATGGACAGCAATGATTACATCACTGCTGATGTCGTTCCTCCTCAGTGTGTTAGTACACACCTGAATGCTGCAGACTTTGACTCTCATCTACTGATAACCTCTTAATAAAGTGCATCTGACTGGGAGAAGCTGGACACTACTTACTTTTCCTCTTAATTCGGATGGAAGCAGTAAGGCTGCACAACAGCATAACCCTGTAAAACCTTTGTTTTTCACATGACTACCTTTATGTTACCTAATCTCAGTGAATACAGAGCATCACTGTGGAAAGCTGATAGGTCGATTTCATTCAGGGTTTTTTAGAAGATAAAGTTGAAATGAATATTAACTTATCATCAACTAGATGTACAGTAAAACCCAAAGTAAACAGAAACTGACTGAGGGCCTCTATTGCACATCAGAACGTGTAGGTTTGATGACAGTTTCTTCGTTACTATTAACTATGACTTTATTTTCCCATCCTCGTGGATTATGCTGTATCTGCATGCAACAGTTATTCCCACCCGTGTCACACGTGGGGCTGTGCACGTGCTGATGCATCTCCAGTCTCTGTTTTCAGCCTGTTGCTTGTGATTTTAATGCTTCACTTTCAAGTTTTTATCATTTCATCACTGCAAGACTTAGAATAAAAAAGCAGTTTCTCCTTTACATTAAAGACAAATCTGTACATTTAATTTTGCCAATTTGATATATACATTTGGAGGCGGGGCTTATCACAATGTGCTTTTGTGAATGAACTCTGGTTTCCAAGCTTGTGAAGGTTTTTCCAAGAACAGAAATCCTTCAGCTTGTGAAAATGCTGAAAAACATACATACTTTGCATTTTAATGTCACGTACAGAAAACGTTGATGTGCTGGTGAACTTTTTCCCCTTGAACGTTCACACGCCGCTTTCTGCTCTGCACAAAAGCACAGACGCTGACAGCGACTTCAATCCTTCTTTCATGAGGCACTCACTCTCACGCTCATTTCTGTAATTGTCAAGAACATTTCTATTTTTTCTTTGTATAATGTCAACCACCTCTTTGAAAGGAACGCCTTGACATTTTGAATTTCAAAGCTAAGAGTTTTCAGCCCCGTCACACTGATAAGTTTGTAGGTGTGGAATGTTAAGGTTGCATCTGGAGTGAAGCTCTGAGATACAGGAGATCAAAGACTGAACATCCCAGCAGGAGAAAACCTTTGAAATATTAAACCCCAACGTGCTTTTTTTAAAAATAAAAAATGTCACCATAAGAGTGTAAAAGCAAAGCTAACGATTATACAAACGGAGGAAGCTTTCAGTGCGAGCCTAAACATCTGAACACGCTTTTACACTTTAGGGAAATTTTAAGCCGACATGAAGACGTTTTCTTTTCTTCACGACAAAATTTCGAGCTCGAGCTGAAAAAGCCGAAGCCTCGGTGTCGTGTGCATGTTTCCGTACTTTGCTGCGTGGTGAAGTGGAGGACAGCGCGCGGTCCTTTGAACTGAGTTTGTCCCCAGTAAGACACAGCCTGAACCTCCACACTGTAGCTCCTGTTGGTCCTCATGCTGTCCAGCTCCACCTGGCTCTGTGCACACAGACACACACAGACACACAATTAGGCACACACCACACCACTGACTCCATGTTATATTCAAGTTGGTCATATTTGCTTCCAGTTGTGATCACAGATGTAAACATGCTACACACACTCCACTCCACGAGGCTTTCGGAGAACATTACATACATTATATCTTTCTTGGGTCTTAAAGAGAAGTCGTGTTTTTGACGTGCTCCATCTGCAGCTGTGGCATTCTCACCTTTCTGACCATCTTCCTCCTCTTGGTCAGGGATGAGGCGGAAGAATGTCCAACTGCAGTCCAGCTCCAACTGACCTTGTAGTGGTGGATGGGAACATCCAGGTCAGGAGGCATGCTCCACTCAATCCTGGCTCCCACTGTGCTCCCAGGACCAAAGCTCATATTTGCTACTCTCAGCTCAGTGGGAGCAGGAGGATTGGAGGGATCTGAGGGGCACATGTTGGATGTTATTAATATCTGTTTGCATGCAGAAACAATGACCTTTAGTGCACTGACATGTGCTTAGTTTTTAACCCATCCTGCAAAGTTCACAAAAGGCCGATTCATTCACACGTTACTCTCAAAAGAACCAAAAGATCGATTCCGGAAGACATCTGCCGTATTTACAGGTAGTACTGTGTGGCAGGCTGTGGTTTGTGGCTTGGCTGCAAGGGAGGAGCAGTGGGTTCAGGGCATGGTGTCAGGGGGGGCTGACCGCCATCATCTGATCATGTATTTGAGTATATCAGCAGGACCAGAGCAGCGGTCTGTGCGGCGTGAAGCGGAGGAGGGCAGCTGGAAGGCTGCTGCAGAAACAGATTACGGATAAAAACGAACACTCGGCGTGTAACGCTGTGTGCGTGGGTCCTTTATTATCACACACTACCATTGCATTCATTAATAGTGAGGACTGCTGCCTACCATTAGCATGAACTGGCTGGATGCTGGTATTTATATCCGGTGCTTCCTCAGCCTGATCACGATCAGTGATCAGTCAGATGGTAAAACTGTTCTAATAATACATTCCAGCACATGAGGGCACCACCTACACTGCGTCCCTCAGCACCTCAGCACCGTGCAGCAACAGTGGGAGAACGCCATGAACACGTCTGAACTGATTAAGGTTCACATCTTTGTGACTTGCCGAGGCGGCTCCTCTGAGACTGTGGCAGCTACAGAAACCACACAGAGCAAAACAATGACTCCTCCGAGGACTCTCTCCATAAACTCTGCATATATACCACAGTACAACCATTTGCTAAACAGTCTGTTTTCCCTTGCATAGCTTCTAACTGTGCCAGTGTTAATATTAAGAACTTTTGGCTTCTTGACTTTAAGTTCATTAAAAACATCTCTCTTCTCTATCTCTTCTACTTCGGGTAGTAGAGGCAGGGGTGGGCCTGGTGCTGTGCTCTGTCACTTTGTATTTTCTAAGCTGTTGAAATATATTTTGCTTTCAGCTGATGTCACTGTAGCTGGTCGGTCTGAACTCCTCTTCTGTCACCACCTCTGCCTGTTTGAACGTTGCTGCATCACCTACTTTCTTCACTGGCCTACAGCCACTCTGAGGATCACCACATCAGCACGGCTACATCAGCACAGTCACTCTCTGTTGCCAGACTTTGCTGTTGTGTGTCTGCAGCTGGCAGCTTGTCCAAAGTCTGACTGTCACCTGGCTCCAGCCCCCTGACGGTGACTCATTGTGGTTAATGCTGCTGTTTGGCGAATGGGAGGAGCGGACTCTAGGAACACACACATACACGCAGACATGCAATGTGTGTCTGACCTCTGCTTGAGTGGAAGTGTCTGCTGGGCGTGGTGAAACCTCTGGTCCCGTGAAGGTTAACGGCTGCCACTCTAAACTGGTACCAGCGACCGGGCCGGATGTCTGACAGCCTCGCTCTCTGCTCCGTCGTCTGTTTGGGAGAAAACAGCGTGTTTGGTCAGTGTTTAGGTTTCTGTCTTGGCGATGACGATTTTTAACGTCTAAGAAAATAAGTTGATAGATTTTTAAGCATGTCACAATTCATTGTTGAGTTAAGAGGAATTTACCAAAATGTCTTATGACCCGTAAAACGTTTGCAGAATTTTTGAACATTCAGTGATGAATTTTAGCAGATACAGATGCAGATGCAGGCTTGTCTTTCAGATTTCCACCTCGGACACTTAACCTCACATTAATGCACAGCTGCTAGAAACTGCAGATGAAGTTATTAAACTACAAGCAAGATAATAATCTCATGTCTAACAAAGTTAAAAGTCTGAAAATTTGAAATAAATGTGATAAAATGTGTTGTTGCTGTGCCCGCCGTACATGTGGAAACTGTAACATCTACTTTTACCAGCAGCACTTTATGAAGTTCATGCCGAGCAGAGCTGAGTTCAGCTTATTATTCGCCTCCACAACAGTCCCAGTGCATCATGTGACGCCTGTGTTGCAGTGCTGCCGCCATCAACAAAGCAAAAACAGAAACAGCAGAGCTGTTCTGTCAGCACTTGGAGACCCAGCACCTTACAAAGAGACTTTATTTGGGCTTTTTTTCCTTTAATTTGTCACATCTCAGTAACAGTAACAGGCAGTTAACTAACCTGTGCAGCCACCTGCCACGACGTGGCCGTGTCCTCGCTCGGCTGGATGCCAAAGTTCCATCTCCTCTGCAGAACGTAGACGACAGGCTCGGCCGAGATGTTGAAGCGCGATGACCAGTGCACCTCCAGCTGGCCAGAAGACACTTCTTCAAAGGCTAGCTCCTTCCTTGGCTTCAGAGGAGCACCTGGACAGACAAAACATCCACCAAAGGTGAAACAGAGTACAGAGACTCTTATGAGCACAGTGCTGTCCATCATCTGCTGTAGCTCCGCAGTGGGGGCATCGAGCTGTTAGTCAGCACCCACCAATGCTGCAGGGATTTGCAGATTTACTCAGAGAGAATTTCCACTTCATTTGTTTGAGTAAAGGCCCAGGGGGGCATTTTTTAGGTTATCAGGACTGATAACATTAGAGTGCGTATGCCTGCATGGGTTCTCTCTGGATACTCGGGCTTCCTCTCATCTATGTCATCAAGTGTGACTCATTTGTGACCAGTCCAGGCTGTAGCCTCTCACCCTGTGACAGCCGGGATGAGCTCTAGCTGAACTGGATAAGTGGGAGAAATGGACGCATGGAGCTTCTTTATTATTTCCTACAGTCAAATCGTCAAACACATTTATAGTCAGGGCTGCACATAAGTGGTCCGCAGGTGCGAATGTCAAAATAAAAGACGCGCAGCAGATAAGAAGTTGCAGCGCACGTTTGCGCACATATAAAAAGCATGTTTCTGTCCACTAGAGTGGGATTTTCACAGCACATTCTGCACCACATTTCTGTGCGTTCATCATTTGTTTGAAGCCAGCTCACCTCCTGCAACCACTTGTCCGAGAATACACGCTTCTTTTGTGGTTCGGACTCCTCCTGACATTTCTTCGGAGGTGGAGGAACACCTGCTTAAAGGAGCTTCTTCGACATCTTTAAGAGTTCTAAACAAATGTCTGTCCTCCTCCACAAAATCTAATGCACGCAAACGCACGTTGCAACTTCTTATCTGGTGCGCGTCTTTTATTTTGACAGCGAATGCGCACCTGCTTATGTGCAGCCCTGGTTGTAGTGATGTGCCAGTGATTCTGGCTCAACATACCCTTGTAGATGTCACTGGGAGTCTGGCAGGTGTGGCCACAGCTGTTAGAGCAGCATTTCTTCTGAGCAGAGCATTCTTTGTCGTGGTCACAGCTTTCCACACAGGCAGCAGCAAAACCACTGGCTCTCTGTGGAGGTGGACAGCTGCCCTGCTTCACCATCAGCACAGAGTGCAGGAACTCACAGCTGGTCACACACTCCCAGTGCTTTCTGGGAAACACCCGCTGGATGAAAGTAGTTGGCACAGGTTAACTACTGTTACAGCTACTTCCTGCTCTTTGCTTAGAACATGGTGTAATTCTCACACTTGACATACGACAGTGAAACAATGAATAAACTGTGAAATATGATAATGTCAGGTTCGCATCAATAAGTAGCATCTAGACAAGAAGATTAAGAAAAGCGAGACAAAAAGAACAGCACTGAATATGAATAATATTTCCAGGAACAGACGGATTCTCCAGGTCTTTACTGGGACTGAGAGTTTAACAGACTCTCCACCTTTATTTCAAACTGTGATTGCACAAACAACCCTCGGCTGTTTTTGTACTGTACTCAGAAAGCATACAGTACGACTGACTCTATGCTGCACCATACCTCACATAACTCTCTGCAGTTGCCTTTCCCCTTCATCTCCCAGGAGTCTCTGCAGGGCTCCAGGCACTGTGGAAGTCAAAGCAGTGTGAGCACGTTTAAGGTTTATGGTCAGAGATGAAGAAATACATTTGGAGGTTATACACAGTGAAGTGTTCATGTTTTATTGCTGAACACAAGAGTGTGAGACAGTTTAATGTCTCTGTGAAACTGCAGGTAACCACAGATTACAGCCTGTCACATCTCGCTTTAGTTAAGTATAAATAATTGTAAAAATTATACAAACAAATGCAACGACGCACAAAAAACATGTACAGGGATCCACAAGCAGGCAGGTGTGTGTGTGTGTGTGTGTGTGTGTGTGTGTGTGTGTGTGTGTGTGTGTGTGTGTGTGTGCATTCAACTGATTGTACCCATAATATTAACTTCAATAAAATGAAGAATAATTGGTGCTTTTTTCATGAATGTTATTAATTCATAATGATGCTGTTGTTTCCAGGGGAAGTGGACATGAAAGTGTGGTTGCACGGTGAGGACATCAGTGCCTCCTTCTGTCTCGTCCTTTTTAAATATGATCATATTTCTCTGTCATGTCTGTAAGCAAACACACAAGGTGACACAACACTGTGTAGGTGCACACCTGTGTGAGGGGATTTATGTTACACTCAGGGGGTTTCTGGAGCGTGTCAAGAGTTAACAGTGTAGTCCTCTGCACCACAAAGCCCAATCCTGCACCAGTAAGCAGAGGCAGCCCAGGGGAGCAAGTGTGCACTGGTTCTAATTTCATGCTGTAGTGAGAAGCAGTGGGGAAAAGTGAGAAGCACGACAGCCTCACGAGGGCATAGCAAGTCATCTGAAAGTTGGAGGAGTGCTCCAAATGCTCAGCAGACAAGGCACACGCTGCACAGGAAGTGACGCTTCACTAACTCACAACACTTTTGTCTGACCTGGAAAAACTTTTGTTGCACTGTAAATTCAGACAAAACACAAAGTTACTGTACTCAAATCTTCCAAATATGGTATCTACTGCCATACTTACTCTGGCATTACGTTGATCTCCAGTAACACTGCTGGGAATCAGGATGTGTACATCCATCCACATATAAACAAACATCTCAAACTGATTTCTTCCTTTTGTGCAACATCTCTAAAATTAGAAATGTCTCAGAGTGAAAACGAGCTCATGCATTTGTTTATAGAAAGAGCGAGCATGTCTGCTGTACTGTTACATCCAGAATCACATTTAAAATCGTTCTCCACAAATACTTCGGGCCCATCTTACACTCATAGTCTCTCATTGTGTCTCAGACTGTGGGCTTGCTTGTGTTTCACTGGATATTAGATGAATCTATCACTCATACCCTCCTAATCCAAGCTGTAGATCTTTAATGTCAATAATATGTTTGCAACAAGCAAGTCGTAAAAGATCTACCCCTGAATGATTTTTCTCGCCATGCTGAAGCCTGGTGTCGCTCTGATTTGGTAGGACAGAGCACCCTGAGCAAAGATCCTGCTCAGCTGGCCTCAGGCTGCTTCCCAGTTCTCATGTGCACAAACTAAACTCAGTCTAACGTTGTATTAAATAGACATAAAGCTGCAAGACAAGGTTCCATTAATTGTTTCTGCATTATTTCATACAATAACATGAGCTGTGCATAACCATGAGCATCATCCTGGTCTCCCGCTCAGACAAATGGTTCGATCCACTTTGCAACACTGGGAGATGCAGTTGCTTCAAGTAATGACACCGTTTCCTTTGATTCAGGTACGCAGCACAATAGACCGCCGCAGAGGAAGAAGAAATGAAACGACACAAATTGGGCTTTAAACATCTTTCTTGGTTAAGCTCATAGTCCAGGCTGCGGCTCAGGAGACACAGCGGGGTCATTTACCAACCAAACGTCAGTGGCTCGATCCTCAGAGTGTAACTGAGGCTTACAGTCACACACGTTTACTTCTGTGTATTTTCTGTAAAGCTTACAGATTTGTCATCGCTGCTTACAGGGGGGACAATAAGCTTTTGGGTTAATATGAAGCCACAAACGCCCTCCGATGAAAACAAGCCACACGTGCCGGGTTGTAGACGTGCTGAATGAAGCAGGTGTCGGTGCTCTTAGTGCTCCACGAGGAAGAGTTCAGCAGCACAAGCAAGATGAAGAATACGTTAAAGATTGTACACGAGTCCACAAGACAGGAGAAGCAGCATGTTGTGTGTGAGCGTCGGAGCTGCTGCAGAGCCAAACAACAACACCGATGACAGACTCGCTTTGTGCCTGATGTTCCAACTAGTTTGGGTCATTTGCAACCTGACGGAAATATCTGTGCACAGAACAACAACGAGCGACAACAAATTCCAGCCACTCAGTCGGCGGCTTTGTTTGCTCTTCCAATATCACAGATCAACCCTTAATGATTATGTACAACTCTGAGTTTGCTGCCCCAGCGTGAGAGGCAGTTACACCCTGGTCAGGTCGCCCTGCAGGGCCGACAAGGGAGAGCTGCACAATTATGTGACATGATGTGCTGTTTTAGAGCCCCGTGCTGAGGCAACCACATCTTTTAATCAACAAAAGGGTTGTGAAAGTTAAAAAAGGGCAAAACTCACAGTCAGTGATGTGCACTAAGATAAGGGAGATACGGGGAAGAAGAAGTTGCTGCAAAGTAGAGCGTGGCCCACGCTGTGCTGCTCCACAGTGGAGTGTCTGATTGCCCTGTTCCAGGCCTGTCATCTCCCATCTCCTGTCCACGCTCTCCACAACAGGACGCTTCCACTAACGCACACTGACATTCCCACTCTCGTGTCATTCCCTTTGTAGCTCAGCATCACTGAGTTTTCTGCCCCATTTCAAGCTTAAATCATTTTTGTTTCACTACTCTGAAGATAAAGCAGCCCATGAAATGTATCTCTTACCTGAGTCACGCTGTTCTTATTTACCTACGACGCACAGCAGTGTGTGTGTCATTACACTATTATTATTGTAGTGCAGTAACTCTGTTTATGTGGTCATGTTGTGTGTCTTGGTTTAATGTTGGGGTTAAAGTGAGGCCAGGTGCAGGTTTGGGCTGGTTGGTGTTGGGGTGAGTTTCAGCTATGGTCCACATGTCAGCATAATGCCTTCTAAACTAATGGAGACATTATTGTGCTGTTGGGTTATTTTGGCAGTGGATGTTCCTTATTCCTCCATGACCAAACGGAGATAATGGAGCAGCATCTTCTCTGCTGACCGTGTAAAATGCCGTTCCTTTGGTTCCTGACACGGTTTGATTCTCTGCCCAGACGAACCCCACAGAGACCAAACAGGCCCCGTGTTTGTGTCTTGTTTCCTGTTTGACATTGTCTCTGAAAATGTTCCAGATTTTTGAACATCCACAGGCGAACTTTAACTTTTCCTAGCAAGGTGCTTTGTTTGCTTGAAAATATGAGTTGAAGGAATGAAAGAAAAGGTTTTCTGGCTCTTAATCAAACATCACATCAAGGCTGTTGTGTATTGAAGGACACTAATTACTGCTGAGAGGAAGAAGGTCATTACACTGCGCTCGATGCCAGTTTGTGTATGTTTCGCTCAGGACACTGGTGTCAGCACGTGATTATGATGCTCGCTCATTGTTCCAGTGCCACAGTGCCATCTTAAGCCTTTTTTAAGAGCTGAATCGAACTAGACTGTGTGGGAGTGTCTTGTTAATCAACTCTGGCATTTGCAAATGGCTGTATGCCTGCAGGAAATAGTGACAGAAGGATTAACAAGCTCTCATTACCACCAGAGCCCATGAGGATGACATGAGGCCAAAGTGATAGGCTGTCTCACAGCAACAAGGATCAGCAAGCTTATCATCAGACCTCTCTAAGATTAAGAGCTGGGTATGTTGGAACTGGGACTGTCATGTTAGCCACACTCACAAGTCTGACATGAGTAATATTTTATAACACGGAGGAATATTAAATCTCTAAAGTTGTCACTACGAAGATGTTTTATCTTTTACTGTGGTTCATATTTAAAGTGCTGTTTGTCTGTAAGTATAAAACTGTCTAGATGCAGGCTCATAATGCAGGTGTGGAAATCTGTGAGGCCCACATCCAGCCTCTGTGTTATTACTGCTGAGGTTCGATGGCATCCGTGATGTCAGACAGCTGACAGGTGAATGTGGGCAGACATGAGTGGAGGATTTCGTACTTTAATAAAGATCTGCATCGTCATTTGAGTTTCAGACGTTCGTTGTAGTTCTTAAATCAGTCTGATATTTTAAATGTGCATGTTTGTTATAAATGTAAGTAGGTATTACATATTTAAGCTGTTAATCAGCCTATCACAGCGGCCCCCAACCTTCTTTGTGCCAGGGACCGGTTTAACGTCAGACGATATTTTCACGGCTTTAAGGTGTCGCAGATAAATACGACAAAATTAAAGACACGACCGCGACAGAAACTGGTATTTTGTAAATATAATAATAGACGTGAATTCACTGTGTAACTGTGTAACGTTGTTAGCAGCGTCCTCCTGAAATGCACCGACAACATTGAGAGTAACATCCTCCTCTCTGCCCCTTAGTGCTCTCTGGTCGCTATGGTAACTCTTAAATATTTCTTTCAAAATAAGACGCACGACTACAACACGGGGAAAGACCCAGGAAACCGAGTTAACGATGAAAACCCTGAAAATCATAAATTTCACAGCCGAAAGTGTGAAAAGCCTCAACTCTCTCTCCACATCCAGCCTCTGTGTTATTACTGCTGAGGTTAGATGGCGTCCGTGATGTCAGACAGCTGACAGGTCAACTCTCGCAGCGCGGTAACGACTGTACCTGCTGATTCCAGGTCTTTCTGCAGCTCAAGTTGGCTCTGGGACAACTCTTCTGATAACTTTTTTCACTCCACTGTCTGAAATCTTGTGTATATAGTGACATGATGTTGTTTCCACTTTCAGATTATGGCCCAATAGTGCTCACTGGAACCTTCAGTAGTTCTTCTGTAACCAGTCCCACCAGGATGTTTTGCAACAACAAGGCCACTAAGGTCGTGAGAGATCTAACTGGTACCAGTAAGTCATTTGGTACTGAAACATGGTACGTTTGGCCCGGGGGCTCGGGGACCGCTGGCCAACATCATTAAGCCTTCCCCTGATAATTGTGCATACAGTTCAATTCAGATTAATTTACACAGCACAAAATCACAACTACAATCACCTCAAGGTGCTTTATATTGTAAGACTGAACAATAATACAGAGAAAGCCCAGCGATCAGATGACCCCTGAGAGCAAGCATGTGGACACAGTGGGAATCATTAGAATCAGTTTTTATGATCCATAAAGCCTGGTGGCATAAATCAATCAATGAAACTACAGGCTTATATTAAAGACATAACGCTGTGGACGACCTCCAATTTCCTTCTAAACTCAGACAAAAAAAGTTTTTATATTTACGACTAAAAATCTCAGAAAGATGGTGTCTGACCGGATTCTTGGGGCATTACCTTCATTAACATATTTCCAGGCTGGACGCCTGTAATTCATTATTATCAGGAAGTCCTAAAAACTCCCTGAAAATCCTTCAGCTAATCCAAAATGCTGCAGCAAGAGTCCTGACAGGGACTAGAAAGAGAGAGCAGATTTCTCCTGTTTTGGCTTCCTGTTAAATCCAGGATTCAAAATCCTGCTCCTCACATACAAGGTCTTAAATAATCAGGCCCCATCTTATCTTAATGACCTTGTAGTACCATATCACCCTATTAGAGCACGTCGCTCTCGCTCTGCAGGCCTACTTGTTGTTCCTAGAGTATTTAAAAGTAGAATGGGAGGCAGAGCCTTCAGTTTTCAGGCCCCTCTTCTGTGGAACCAGCTTCCAGTTTGGATTCAGGAGACAGACACTATCTCTACTTTCAAGATCAGGCTTCAAACTTTCCTTTTTGCTGAAGCATATAGTTAGGGCTGGACCAGGTGGAGTTGAACCATCTGTTATACAATTATAAGCTCAGACTATTGCAGTGCTTTGTGTGATGAGCGGCTCTTCTTCTTCATTCATCTCTTTTCACCCCCACATGTTTATAGACCACTGCATCGTGTCATGTTTGTCTTCTCTGTTCCTTGTTGTGTCCTGTTACATTAAAATTAAAAAAATATTTATGCCCAAAATGGTGACGTTAAGTAAATTCATTACATGTACATTTTCCATGTAATTTGGGTATAAATGTTACATTTAATGGAATCTGATATACAGTCAGTTCATACAAAGGATGTTTTCATTAATGTTTAATTATTTAGATAAATAACCATTTTATTTTCTATAAGTTACATCCTTATCAAAATGATTGCTTGATGTTGCGTGTTAGAGTATCTCACATTGATAAGCTCTGATTTGGGTTTATTTTGCAGCAATGGGACATGGGCACCTTGCACAGGACGATGATCTCAGCAGCAAATCTACAACACAAAGGCTGAAAAAGAAAAGACTCAAAGTGCTGCAGTGGCCCATCACAGAGCAGAACGCCGCCTGGCTGAAAGGACAGAGAAAAGCCCACAAACGTCAATGAACTGACGTAACACTAAAAAGCAGCTGGCCAACATTCCCCACATCAGTGTCAGATACTAATAAGTCATATAGAAAAGGATTGTTTCTAATTATTGCTGCTAAAGATGGTTGTTCACGCTGCTGAATCATGGATAAGCTACTTTGTTTTTCACATGAGTGGATTTAAAAACACCAGGACTACCTGAGCATCATTTCACAAACAATGTTCAGATTATCAAAAAGACAGCCATCCATCTTTTACTGTCTGCCTCTTTCATGACTCCTGATGTATTAACAGGGAAACTGCTTTGACATATAGGATGTCACAGAATAAAGAGCCACAACTGGTGATGAATGGCAGACTTAAGAAATGGGTAATAACCACTATAATCCTCCAGCACGTCTCAGTACATACAGATGTACACCTGTGCACAGAGCACGCTGTCAGGTTGCATGTGGCCTGATTTATTGCTGCAAAAGCAAGGAGCATAAAACTACACACACACGAGGAGAGCGAGAAAGAGTGATTTATTACTCTGAAAGGCTCCAGCAGTCCCACATGACTTCCTATTTTTACACTCACAGCTAACTGAAACTCTTCAGTTCTTGTCCGTGATGTAAACGTGTATATGAGCACCGTGTGTGCCAATAATTCTATCATTTACATTTTAATCTGCATCTTTTCATTCATGCTGCAAAACAAGGGGGAATTTACATGATATACATTTATAGATTTTTTTCCAGGCAATTCCAGGATTTTTAAAAATGTACTAAGGGAGAGCAAGTCAGAGGGGCCCGTGGGAAATAAGAAAATCTATTGGAAATAAATATAGAGTTGAGAAACGAGGGAAGTTGTTTTGGATTCAAAACTGCATGTTAATGGAAATACTTGCATCCTTACAAAAGTACAAAAATACTTCAATAAAGTGCTTCAGATTGAATGAGGAGCACGTTCACGTTACATGCATTCATGCATTCATGCATTCATGCATTCATGAGCGCATCACTTTATAAACTTCTGTCTTATACTGTATGAAAATAGCACAATGTAAAACACTTCAGACTACAAGCCACATTTAAATCATTTAGTGCACTTCATCCATCGTGCATCCACACTTACAACAATTAACTTAAACTGCATGTAGTGGGGAAACCCACACAGGGAGGACATGTAGTGTGGCCCAGTTAACCAGGAGATTTATCCAGGAGGTGAGAGTGCAAACCGCTGCAGGACTGCACCGGTGTTCTTATTTTCTATGGACAATCAGAACACTTCATGCAAATGAGGTTCAGGAACAACCCACTGTCTCAGGTTTGTGTGACGAATGGAAAATCAGAAGGACGTAGTTTTAAAAATGTCTCCTACCTTTGCACACTGTTTATGATTATGACACCAGCCCAAGGATCCGTTATTCTGAAGACGAGACTAAAAGGAGGAAGACAAGGACACAAGCATAAACAAACGGGTCTGTCTGAGTTAAGCACCAATGAATCCAGTTTAAAGCTGAGTGATGTCACTTTCAGAGGAACGTGAGAAACCAACAGGTGTCTAACTTTGCAGACTGTTAAAGTATGGAATAGGAACATCTAGTGCCAACTCTGTTCATTTAAATAAAGCATGCAGACCTCATAGCTCAGACACTTTATGCACGACGATCTTTTCCACCAATATTCAAACTTCCAAACATGTTGCTGTTGTCGGAGCAGCTTCTGTCTTTGGGATCAGACAGCAAAGACTGGTTGCAGGCCTGTTACTCTGATGTTTTTAATCCTTTAAGAGGCTGGTGCTGAACAAGCTAAAAGAACATCACACCATCCGTCCTGCCTAATGTGGATTCATTTCCCAGCAGGAACATAACAGACAGTTTTCTCTTATCACAGAACAATCCAGTGCAACCGAATACAACCTCCAAAGAAACCTTATGACCTGGTTGTAAAACACAAACATCCAAAGTGCTCAGTTGGAGACAAGACAGGATGCCACTGACCAGTAGTGGTGGCTAGATCCATTTTTTGAATGAACGCTGACAGTCTCCTGCTCTTCTGGAGTTAAACCTGCTGACTTGGCTGGTGAATAAAATGACAGTAAGAAGAAATGTTTGTTTCTTTTTAATCTATGAGCAGCTGGGGGATTGTTCACTGTTCTCCTTTTTTCTTCTTTTTTTCCATTTCAAAGCCGTTGAAAATGTTGGCAGCAAACAGTGAGATTGAAATATCGAACAGTGATTGTCTAACAGCGCTGTTTGCTCCGTCTGTAGATAAATGGAATATGAACGATCGAGAGCGGAGACAAACTGTCTTCTGTTTGGTTTTATTGAAGCCGAGGTCATTATGTCAATCAACAGTTTTAGTTATTTTGTTATTGGCTGTTTAAAACTGAGCTCGCATCAATTTTACTGAAAAGACTCCGTCTACAGAATCACAGGAATCAGATAATGAAAAAGTATTCATTGACTTTTTCCATGCAATCTTTGCCCATTCTTCTTTGCAAAATAGCTCCAGTTTAGTCATCTGTGAATCCCAATTTTCAAGCCTCGCCACAGAACAACAGGATCTAGGTGTGGACTTTAATTCTAGCACTGTCTGCACCACTGCAGTGTAGCTCTGGCTGTTACCAGTTTAAGCTGGCCAGTGAGCCTCACATGTGGGTGGCTGTAGCTCAGGCAGTAGTGCAGGTCATCTACTTATTGGAAGGTTGGTGGTTCGATTCCCAGCTTCCCCTAGTCTACATGCCAAATATCCATGAGCAAGATACTGACCCCAAATTGTTCTCTGATGTGTGTGAATGTTAGTTAGAAAATGTGCTTGTGTCAATGGGTGAATGCACAAGTTGTGTAGTGCTCAGAAGAGCAGAGAAGCGTTATATAAGAACCAGTCCGTTTACCATTACAGTGCACTGGGAGCTACTGCATCAGGTCGATAACTGGAAACATCACCAGCGTTAACAAATGAATCATTTCTAAATTTTGTGAAAGTAGAAATCATAACGGAGGTGCTGGATTAGACAGTGGTGAAACATAAAACATATACTATGGCCCTACAGGACAAGTCGTGCTTCTAACTGTGACTTTCACAGGAGCTTTGTGAGGAATGGAGCCCAAGAATAATTAGTGTGAAAAACCTGAGGATGGACGTTAACTACAGTCTAAATCTAAAACAGGGTAAAAGAATAGCCCTAAAATAAAGTGACACGCAGATTCACAAAGTCAATGTGAGCATGTTTCACACTTCAATAGTTAATGAACTGACGTGAGTGCTGTGGGAATACTGGCTACTGCAAAACTAGGAATGGCAAATGATGTATCAGTGATACATGTCTGAGGGGCAGCTTTGGAGAGCTGGAACTGAAGCAGGGACACAGTACAGTACAGTAGCAGTAGTCTGCTTCTTGGCATGTTTGACGAGCACCACAGCACACATTACAGGCTGGACCGTCATTCTGTGCAGTTTCATTGGACTAAGTGAGGCACACTCGAAAGCCTGAACCAAAGAGTCAGACTGCAAGTGTGTGCACGTGTTAGTGTGTGTGTGCACGTGTCAGTGTGTATGCGTGTGTGTGTGCGTGCACGTGTTAGTGTGTGTGTGTGCGTGTGCGTGCACGTGTCAGTGTGTGTGTGCGTGCATGTGTGTGTGTGTGTGTGTGTGTGCACGTGTCAGTGTGTGTGTGTGTGTGTGTGTGTGTGTGTGCGTGCACGTGTCAGTGTGTGTGCGTGCACGTGTCAGTGTGTGTGTGTGTGCATGTGCATGCACGTGTTAGTGTGTATGCGTGTGTGTGTGTGAGTGCATGTGTGTGTGTGTGTGTGAGAGTGTGTGTGCGTGTGTGTGTGTGCGTGCACATGTCAGTGTGTATGCGTGTGTGTGTGTGTGTGTCAGTGTGTGTGTGTGTGTGTGTGCGTGCACGTGTCAGTGTGTATGCGTGTGTGTGTGTGTGTGTGAGTGTGTGTGTGTGTGTGTGTGTGCGTGCACGTGTCAGTGTGTATGCGTGTGTGTGTGTGTGTGTGAGAGAGAGAATGGCAGAAGAAGAATCCGTTTGAATCCCTGTAATGAGCCGTATGGTCTATTCTGGCCTTTCAGTTGAACAGTGAACATCAAGCATGACTGAACTTATTTTTATCATGTTGTCAACTCCATGATGTCACTGTTTTAGATCGTTTCAGACTCTTAGAATTTTATGATATTTAGATGTCATTTCTAAAGTAAAGTTTTTTTCATTTTTCTTGTTGAGCCAGTGTCTCTGGAGTATACTCACCATCATCCTGAGACCTTGTTTTGTAGTGTAAACTGGACTTTCCATTACCTTGTGCACTGGTTTCCCTCAGCTTTCCCTAAAGTGCCCATATCTGACTGCATATGTTTCATTTTATAGCAGTATATATAATAAGAAATATATTTACTTATATTAAAAGTTATTTTATTAACGTAATGTAACTTTACATAAATATTATTGCACAGATCTATTGTTTGAAACTCTTTTTCAGAACTCATGTAAGGGTCATAGACATTTTCTTTCAAACCAATAAAAAAAGCATTTGCTGATTAAAAAAAGTTAAATAAGTGAAATTTAAGGACTGGTTATGTATAAACAGCAGTTGTCAAAGGTGTCCTGACCTGCAGAATCGAGAGCGCCGCTACACTGTGCAAGCTGAGGCATCGCGACCCACACCTGGCCCTGGAAACGGTCTCCGACCAGGACTCATCAGCATCGGCGCGCTGCCTCCTGGCACAGACACCTGAGCTGCAGAGGAAAATAATCCACAGGCTGGTCCTGACAGCGCTGTTTGTGGTCAGCATCTCCGTTCCGAGGTGGGATGCTGAAACAAAAGATGCGGAGTAATGTGATGGAAGCCCAGCTTTACTAGCTATTATATAGCCAAGGGTGGAGCTATGAGATCTAGGCGTACACAGCTCGGGTCATGAGGCTGAGGGATGCTCATGAGCCGGTGTTTTCATTCCAGTCGGTCAATGTGCGCACAGCCAGGAGTATTGGCTCAACAATTCAATACTTTATTGTCCCACAAGGGGGGATTAGTTTAGCAGCAAGGGCAACGTTAAGAACAAACAAAACAATGATAAAAAGCCACGAGACAGTTATTTACTTATCATTAGATGTAGCCAGAATAATATGACGCTCACAAAAACGCACGGAGACGAACAATGACGAATAAATGAGCAGTGACGTCATAATTGATCATGACTAGTTCAATGGCTGATTTGCAGTAAGGTACAGTAGTCAGGCAAATTGAAGGCTAGCTATGAATGTATTAATGAATGACCACATTCTTCACACTCTTTATTACCGGTTCCTATTTTACCCTCTCACGGCTGCAGCCTTCCAGCTCCCAGCCGAACACACACCAACAACAACAACAGTCACGGCCCACTTCAGTCCTTTAAAGAGGCTTGTTGAGCCGATGCAGCTCCGGTGCGTCCGCCCCCGCGCTCCCGCAGCCGCGGCACCGACCACGCCCTGCCACAGAACTAAAATACAAACTTAAATTTGCTTTCATGAGCACCGGTCGTGATAAATGTCGAGCTCGAACATCTAATTACACCATCGTGGTTTGTGTGTCTGATACCAGCGTCATTGATGTTCGTTGTTTCTGTATTTTATTGATCTGCTTCTGAATCACGGGCTGCACTCCTGTGAAGACTTCCTGTTTTACGAGTCAGGGGGATTTTACGTCTATTTTCAGACTTTTGTGGAGCTGAACTTAAAAGGTTTTGCATATGTGGCGCTGTTAATTCAGGTTTGGATGTGCACATTTGTAAAATAGTTTTACATGCAGTCAGCTTTGTATTTTTGTGTGGACTGGAGTATGCATTTGTGAGCCCTTTAAAGTTACGCACAAATCACTGTACACGATTGTAAATCTTACTTTATCATAAGCAATTGTGACCTTTATGGAGGCAAATTTCTGTCCATATATAAACAATGACCAGCTAACCTAACCCCATTAATGTCTGTGGGAGGAAGCCAGGGTACTCGGAGAGAACCCCACGCAGAAACGGCCCAGGCTGGATTTGAACTCAGGGCCCTCTTGCTTTGCTGACCACCACACCATCCTATTATGAATTTTTTTCATGTAAATCGGGCCTTTATTTCACAGGATTTTAGTCAATGAAATATTTTACTGTTACTCTAGCTTGTGTTTCCTTGGTGTGTTTTCTGAGTGAATGAAAAAGGAGTCTACCTACTCTGTGCTTGTATGTGCTGCTTGATGCCAGCACAGGTTGCTACTCCATTAATGGAAAGGAAACATTTATGTTCCTGAATCTGTGATTTTACACTGGAGACATTTTTTCCGAGGATGAGAGCTTTTTCCTCAACATGACCAGGGCATAGCAGGGAATGTACTTGTCAGGGAATTCTAGCTGGTATGTTTAGTGGTAGCTGCAAACACCATTTTTATAGACTCCTCTATTAAAGTAACCACAAGCATATCTCTCATAAGTAAGCGGTTCACTGCTGGTTTCCTTGCCCAAGGAAAGGAGAAAAATGACGTTTTGGAAATTCTGAAGAGATCCTCCTTGGATTGTCAGTTCCCTCATGCCTGGCGTAAGGGCCCCCCTTGCACTGCTAGAGCATCCTGCAGTGTTAATAGGCGCTTTTTTCTCCGCTGCACTAGATTTCCAAACAGTCACTCATGCCTCCCCGCTCCCTCTCAGGTTTTATAGTACTGTCTTTGACCTAATGAGCCTTTACAGCTGAGATTTTTTACCTCTCAGAGGTTCAAAACGAGAGGCAGAGCAGGTTCATTACGCCTCTACATATACATTCAAACACAAGGCGATGAAATGCTCCGAGTGTTTTAATTAACAGTGGCTCCTCAGTGTACTCACTGGAGAAAATGACATGAAGCCTACAAGCAATCCTCTGAATTGTTTTCCGATTTGTTTTGCATCTGCCAGGGATAGTCCTAAAATAGGCTGTTAATGAAGTGAGTGTCTCCAAAGAAGTGGTGAGCTGCTGATGCTGTGGTGGCCCACCCACCCACTACAGGATGGAGAAAATCCCTCTGAGCCCCCCGGTGAGGGGTTTGGCTTACTCACAAATAAAAACAACATACTATGACAGCGTAATAGACTCACTATGTGTGTGTTGTGTCTGCCAGTGTTCTGGGGCTATTTTCCCTCTTTTCCCAAACTGTCCTATACACTTCGACTGGGAAGAACAACAGCATGAAAGCAGACTTTTGATAGAGCCTGTGATCCAGTGCATATGGACAGAGCCTTATCAGTTCTATTCCCCCACACGAAAGCCATTCTTTTGGCCTTAATGCTGGTGGAGTCTTGGAGAACAAAAAGAACTACGTGCTTTGACCTTTACTCACAAAGTTCATCATTCATGGGAGATTTAGAAGTAATGCAATACTGAGTCTTCATCAAATTATTACAATTTCATTGTGAAACATTGCAAACATTCCCAGACAATAACGAGAGGTTTTTGATGCGTTTTAGCACGCCCTTACCTGCGATCACTCTAAGCACCGTGAAACTGGGGATTCCAATCAGAGGTTAATGTTGAATTTGGCAGGTGGGTGAACGAGGAGGTTTGTCTTTAAATAACTTCCAAATTGATTTGTTTCTGTTTGTTTCTTTGTGAACAATCTGTGCTGCTGCTGCTCTGCGACTCATTCTTCTTTGGGAATATAACAAACTGTATTCTACAGTATACCAGCAAATGCTACATGAGCTGTCGTGCTATGATTGATGCTTTCCACCTGCTAGAATAACAGCAACAGCTCCCACCTGCCTATTCACAACGTGTCTGCCTGCTCTCCACCTGCTGATGGTCTGCAACTCTCCTGCCTACTCAGTTCCTCCTTCTTGCTCTCCTCGCCCACCATAACAAGTAAGACAGAGTCAGACACTTACACAACTCACCACTACAACACTTACCTGTTGGATCTCGCTAAATGCTGCTCTCTTCTGTGGCAGAGCTCCTGTGATCCAATTCTCATTGAGGCTCTCCTTTATTCCCAGTTCCCTGCTTGATAACCGTTTCTCCTTCTCTGATGAACCCTACTGCAAACTCAGGCCTGAGTCTGCTCTTTGAGTCCTGCCTAATTCAATCCCTGGCTGTTTATACTACATAACAGTAACAACTAAATATAAGCATACGTGCATGAGTGTTGCTAGTAGGATTCAAACATGTCATAACTCACTGGATGTCCACTTTTGTGATGTTGAACGAGTTTTCACTTCAGCTCACTTCTGGACAAATTGCAGTAAATCTCTTGCATCCTGCCTCTCATTAAACACAACTAACATCCCTTGATGGTTCTTGATCTTGCATCCAACTATCTTTTCTATGGAGGTCCCTGATTCTTAATCTATAACCAAGTGGGAATAGTAAGTGGAGCTGTGTTAATGTTGGTCCCATTAGTCCCAATCCCCATCTTCTGCTCAGTGAATGTATCTTCTGACAGGCACAGCTACGCATTTTTGGAGTTTGATTGCAGCCTCTGATCTCCAGCAGTAATAGTAGCCTCCTTCTGTTGATATTAGAGCAGCTAAATGGTTCAGTTCAATTCAATTTTATTCATATAGTGCCAAATCACAACAACAATTACCTCAAGGTGCTTTATACTGCAATGTAAAAATAGTAGAATAATACAAAGAAATCAGAACAACCCGTAAAAATCAGATGACACTCTCTGAAAGAGCACTTTGGCGACAGTGGGAAGGAAAAACTCCCTTTCAACAGGAAGAAACCTCCGACAGAACAAAGGTCAGGGAGGGGCGGGGCCATCTGCTGCGACCGGTTGGGGTGAGAGAAGGAAGACAGGTCGTGCATCATAGAAATCTGCAAGCAGTCTACCTAACAAGCCTAATCTTGGGGCAGAGTACAAAAAGCTCAGTTTTATCTGAAGTTACAGGAAGGGATTTATATTTGCCTCGGCCCTTATGTCTGTCTAATACATCCCTGCAGTTTAACTAATTGGTGCGTGTCATCTGGAGGCATGGATACATAAAGCTTGGTATCCTTTGCATAGCAATGAAAATGTATGATATGTTTTCTAATAATACTACCAGCACGTGTAATGTAAAAAATAATATTGGTCCTGGCACAGACCTCTGTGGAACTCCATAATTACCTTTAGTGTGTGAATATAATTCACTATTTACATGAACAAACTGGAAACTGTTGATTCTGACTGATATGACTCAAACCACTGCAGCACAGTACCTTTAATCCCTATGACAATAGGTGTTCACTCGTACTCTACCAAAAGCCCCTCCAGGGACAAATAATGATCAAGACTCCAGACTCAGATCAGCAAATTCCTCCACAGGTTAATGAACAGACTCCTTACTGCTTCACATTAAGGGGTTTGTGGGTTTGAACCTGCTGACCGACTGGAGCCGTGGAGTTTGCATGTTCTGTGTGTGTGCCTCCAAAGACATATACGTTGGGGTTATAGGTGATTCTAAATTGGCCATGGTGTTGTTGGTAAATGGACTGGTTCTTAAATGGTGGTTTTCTACCCTGTCTGAGCACTCAAAGCGCTTTATACAACGTGCCTCATTCACCAGCACCCATTCATACAAGCACTGTGCCTTCCGAGGCTTTGGAACAGCTTACCACTCACTCTTCACACTAACAGCTTGAACCTCATCAGTTTGGACAAATGATGTTATTTTTGCTTAACTAAAAAGATTGCGCACTTCTTCCACCACTCACATTTTGGGGAAAAAACTGCAGCCGAACAACAAAGCAAAGCAAAAAAGTACTTAAGCTGAAGAAGTTTGGAAAGCTTATCCAATAACCCAAAGCTGTTTCCTCATGTGGAACCATCGCAACGTACTCTTGTAATTGTTCAGTATATAAACTTCCATCATGACTGTTGCTAGAGAGAACAACATTCCCTGCCCATTACACACTCAGGAAACTTGTAGACCTCCTTCTTTATGAGGTGTACCCCCATTGAGTGGGGTTTCCCTTCAGTAACAAGTGCCTGGAAGCAGTGTGGAGCTCTCCTCACAGCTGCAAGGAGCCTGAAGGACCCCACACTGGAAAATGAGATTCCACCAGGACACATACAGAGAGGAAGACACACGCACACTGTTGTAAATCTAAAACAGACTTACAGTATGGTATTTTTTTATTCTATTTATTTATTCGCTTCTGCATTTGGGAAAACCTTGAAAAAAAAGCAGATACCCTCTGACCCTCTGGTACGATATGATATGAGTGTTGGTGAAGATTTACTGTCAACTAAAGAACCTCATTTTTAATGGCTGACATTTTGGAACATAGTGACAGGATGTTTAGGTTGTAAACAAAGCAACCAATTCATTGAACTTATCTAAATGGATTTAGATTAAACACTGAAAAAACAACTGAGATGACACTAATAATTTATAATCACTCGTTTTTTGTTTTTCCTCCAAACAACTTCTCTGACTGTATCACTTTGTGGTTTTTCCAGCAAGTGAGCCCACAGTGGGCAGGTGTAGGTGAGATGTGGGGCTGTGTGGGCTGGGCAAACCCACATTAATCCCATGGATGTCCCAAGTGGTCGTTATTTGGGATTTCTGATAAGAGCTGGCTTGTCCACAGAAGATCGCTGTGTGGTCCATGTAAGCTACATTTGAAATGTGTTGTTTTTTTCTCATAGACACTGTCAACAGAACCCAAGCCAACCTGAAATGGTAGCTTCAGTGAACACATGGTTGAACAATGCTTGAGGCCAGTATTGGGGAAGCAGCAAAATACCTTTGCAAAATTTGACTTTTTATTTCATGTTCAAGAAAACCTTGTGGGATTACCAGAATTTCTCAGCATCTTATGATTTGTAACAGGAAACAGCTGTTAATAGTAAAGAGTGTTCAATGGTCACTTTTTCAAGCCTGCTCTATAACGTTATTACTCCTTCTTGTTGAATAAACACATGACCAGTACGTTATTTCTTAAGTCTGATAGTGTTTGTCTACAATGGGGGGGCTTCAAAGCTGCTTGGAGATGAAGAGTGGCTACCACATTACAAGGAACATCAGACCAAGTGGGAAACACATTGTTAGAGTTGTAGAGTTCGCAAGAAATAGCAAATTGAGAGAATCCTGAACATATCAGCTGCTACTGTTGTGAAAGGAAGTGAAGGTCAGTGATTAGTTGATGCCAACCAGGTATCTGAATGCAAACAGTATCAGTTCCTCCAGGAATCCATGTGCACAAGATATATGGATGAGAGGGCGTGAGAGAGAAAGCAGTAGGCTCCGACCGAAGCCACGAGTAGACGGTAAAAACAAGGTAAAACAGCACACAATCCATCCAGCTGGTCCTTATTAACCCTGAGGCGTCTGCAGCCCAGATGGCTTATTATTCTGCACTTCCTCCAGTTCTACCTCAGAGGCAGATAGACTAGGCCCTGCATACAAACTTAGATTCATTTCAATGTTATTTATATGCTGCAGTATCAAATCACAACAACAGTCACCTAATGGAGCTGTATATTGTAAAAGGCACCCTACAACAATACAGAAAGAACCTCAATCATCAGCACTTGGTAACAGTGGGCAGGAAAAACAGAATGAAACCTCCAGCAGAATCACGCAGACATCTGCCATGATGGGTGTGGGTGAGGGGGGGGGAGACAGGCCAAAAGACACACTGTGGAAGAGATCCAGAGATTAATAATAACTAATGATTAGATGCAGAGTGGTGTATAAACACAGAGAGAACAAGTGAGCGAAGAAGATGCTCAGTGCATCATGGGAAGCCCCCTGGCAGCCTAGGCCAATAGACTATGTGCACGTTAGCATGTGCTACTTCCGGTGCGGAAACTCCTGTGGGGAGCTTTGTTTCCGGTGTCCTATTCGCGCCTGGTTTACGGTCCAAAACAAGTTAAGCAAATGCATGAATCAAGCAGCGATTTACATTTCTATAGATGTCTCGGGCATTTACCCAATATATCTGTAAATGATGTTCATCGACTTGTCGATATTTTCCCCGCACCTCAGAGCAAAAGAGAAAATGGATTCAAATGTTATATTTCTCAGCTGTCCCTCGTTTATCGCGGGTGTTATGTTCTAAAAATAACCAGCGAGAGGTGAAATCAAGGAGCCAATTGTATTTTTTGACGGTGCAAAACGTTTGGTGGACATCGTGGACATACAGCACTGCACTTCAGAGTCACACTGCTAGAGATCGATGCAGCGATTCTGTACTGTACAGGAGAGACGGAGGAGATCGTCTGCAGCGATCAGGACGCAGGACACAATGTGACGTAAAAAAAAGCATGCTTGCACTAAAAAATCTGCGAAACAGCGAGGTGAAAGGTGAACCGCGTTATAGCGAGGGACCGCTGTAATTTTGAAGGTAAGTCACAACATACCCTTTCTTTCCGTTTCCGTTTTTGAGTTTTGGACATGATTTTGGAGTATATCTTTGCAGTAGCGACTGACCGCAAAGTAAAGCTACCGGAAATGTACAACCCCACATCCGGTCTCAAACCAGGAAGTTAGCATTTTCTCGTACACAGGGTCAATTAACCCTTTAAGACCTACCATAGAACCAAGTCCACCACAGCTTTTCTTTATATTTTTAGATGCTGTAGTGCCATTTTGGGAGTATTTCAAGTTTCTATACATCAATACAATCGTTATATCCCCAATTTTAATAATATGCATGCATTAAGTCCATAGTAACTACATAAATTGCAAAAAAAATTGAAAATCATCTTTGGTTTTTTTACACATATTTCTAGTTAGAGAAATTTCAGAGGTAAAAAAGTTGCACAAAATAATTTCCAACCACATAAATTTATTTTGAGTGTCTTCATAGTTTTATTTTTGAGATACACCAATTTTTATATACTGCAGGAAAAACAAAAGTAAATATTATAATGCATATTTGCAAAAAAAACCCAAAAAGCAGCATGTGCATCTAAATAAGCTATATATCTTTGTAATTGCCCTATAGGAAAAAAACGTCCAGTTTTGGTCAGGTAATGGCGGACATCAGATAGATTGTGCTGACGTTTAGTAGGAAGTGTTATGAACAGCTGATCAGATCAGAAAGCGTGTTTCTGGAATATAATATGTTTATTGCTGCAGATGCTTTTTACACAGGGTTAAAGTGCAACTAAGGGAGGGTTCAGGGTCACCACTGCGATCCCTATAATCTTTATCAAAAAGAAAAGTTTTAAGCCTTGCTTTGTCCACTAACCTTTTGGCCTCGTCCTAAAAGAGAGCTGCTCTCTCTTCCTCCCGTTCCAGATTGCCACACCTGATTGCTACAGCTGAGCAGCATCAAGATCATCTGTGGAACAGCATATAGAGCTCCAGCAACAAATGCTTTGCTCTTTCTTTTGGCGCTTGGAAGTGTGTGCCTGCCTGCTATCGCTGTTTTGCTTTGGTTACTGGAAGCCAAAGGTGGGAAATATGTGAGACCTAGTTTGTGTTGCTATGTAGTCATGGTATTTTGAAGTTGTAGGGGTTCGCTGCCATTTCTTTTTTATGTAAACAGTTTCTTTAGACCCTACAATAATACATGCAGAGAGAAACCCAACAATCATACGACCCCTCAAGAGCTTGGTGACATTGGGAAGGAAAACCTCCCTTTTAACAGGAAGAAAGTGGCTGTTTATAAAGACATATCTGTGGGATATTATGAATTATTTTTTTCTCTAATGGTAAAAATTCTATTACTAGTTGAGTTTAAAGGAATGCTTAGTTCAACACAACTCTGACTCTTTTTTTTGGACTGACCTGACGGATCCAACGTATAGTGACTGTCATGGTTCTGAGTCTTGGATCCAGATCAGTTTGTTTTGTATGTTGCCGATGACATTTTCCACTAGTTAATCTTGAGTTTATTCTTTCCATGTTCCTGAGTTCCCTTTGTTTCTTGTCCTTTAGGTTGCACTTGTGTTGCCTGTGTCTCTTATGTCATCTGTGATTATGTCTCTTTCCTTCCGTGTCTTCCTCTTTCTCTCTCCCTCCATGTTCCTCTATGTTTCTCTGTGTTCCTCACCCTCTCGCTCCAAGCCTTAGTCATGTCTGTGTCTCCCTTACTGGTACCCATGTTCTCCTCCCTGTGGTTCATCCTTTGTCTCCTCAGTCTGTCATACACTGTCTTTCCTCTGTTCAGTTGTCAAGCGTACATGTCCTTGTCTGGGTTTCAGCCACTTCCTGTTTTATTTTGACAGTCCCTTGTCTCATGTGTATTGTGTTCACCAGCTCGATAGCAGACGGGAGGTCAAGGAGCCCGGCGAGAACAGCAGACTCCCGCACATCGTTTTCAAACCCCCCACGGTCTTTCACTACTCAGGTTAAACATGACGTATAAGCCACTTAGATAACTTCGAAATGTTAATGTTTGGTTAATTTCAGTGTTTATTTGTTCTGAGTAAATCGGTTTGGCTGAGATTAGCTGACTCTGGATTAAATCTAACATTAAAAATATTTTAATTCAGGAAACATTTTCACCGGGAACAAAAACAGCATCTTAATACGTGGAGATTCTGAAGGCTGCTTCAAAAATGATCAGATTATATTTTAAATATTTTTTTCAGTTCTCTTCCAAACCCCAGCAGCTGTCTGTCATTTTTGAGTGTCCACCAGTGGCGGAGCGTGGGGGTGGCTTACTGGGCTTAAGCCCGGGTTGTTTTGTCAGAAGCCCGGGGTCTTTTGGAGTGTAATTTTTTCATAGTTAGATGTCTGGCTGACAACTGTATAAAACAAAAAGTACACACAATATTCGAAGCACATAGTGCACACTGTGGGAATTTACGACTGTGCGTGAATCCCCCCTGATATTGGTATGATCCGAGCTCAGGCACTAAGCGACTGAGCGAGGGGGCGGGGCAGCTGCTGCCTGTGAGTGCGCTGTTGGAGAAACGGAGCCAGCCATACTAAGGAGAGCTTAAGTTTGACCAGGTACCAAAGCAAATCATTCGTACTGTACAAATAATGTAAATATGACGGTGCATCACGAAAGATTGATATCAAACTGATCACTTGACCAATATTACGTTACTTGCTCTTCAAGTGAATCAACAAAAGGTGAAATGAAAAGCCGAACAAATGCTATTTTTTTTAGAGAGTCTTAGCTTACTTGTGTTTATTTCATATTTTCAGTTCTTACCCTCCCCGACTAAATCTGTTTCAGTTATGTACTGAAATATAAGAATGGACATTAGAGGGTTCTTTCAAAGAAAAAACTCAGGTAAATGTTATTTTATATATTATGCTTTGTATGTTGTTCAGTATATTTCTATGCAAAACAAGAGGGATTTCAGTACACAGCAGGATATTCACATTTGTAACCAGATATTAATACACTTTAGGGAGAAACATAACATTTTTACTGTACAACATCAATTTAGAGTAAACTTTTGTTTTAGATAAATATTGAAATATCTTTTGAATTAGTTAAATGTCAGAATAAAGAGAGACAGAGCTTCTATTTTTATCACTTTCATCAAATGTAGGAGCACATATACACTAAGTTTATTGTTAATTAATAAGAAAACTCCAGACGATTCCAGTCTGAGCTGAAGAAGCTTCTGATTGGTTCGTAGAGTCCATGTGAGTAAACTGGTGGCACAGCTGTGGATGCATATAAGGCAAAACACAGAGCCTGTTTCTGTGACATGGGAACATCAAGAGATATCAACAAAACAGCAGGAACAGAACTGTGGAGCTCCATAAGTGTGGCTCAGTTTGAATACAGTTTGGTGCCATTTGCAATTAAGAAATACAGAAAATTTCTCTCTTTACTCTTAAAGTTAACAAATATAAATTAAACATTTAGTCTAATTTGAGGTTTTACCTTAAATAAGTGTTTGTGTTTTTATCTGAAGAGCATGTAAATATCTGGTTTCAACTGTATATTTGATGATGTTGGTGTTTGGTTTGATTGTCAGCACAAAGAGGGAGAGAGAGGGGGAGAGAGGGAGATGGAGAGGAGAATGAGGACAGAAGAGAAATGGAACAAGAACCAGGTGAGACACACATGTTAGTCAAATGGTTGTTTGCCAAAACATCAGAACATGTTTCTAGTACCTAGTGTATCTTTTTAGGTTTGTTATTTTTCAAATTCTATATTTATTAAGTTATGCAAACTTATTTGCACAACAAGGCTAATTAGTTATATAAACTTTTCTGAATCTAAATAGAGTACTTTGGTAAAAATAATATGGCACAAACTTGTGACTCACAAAGACAAATACAGAGGGATCATTAATTAGTAATGATTCTCTTTCTGATCATTCAGAGAGGTCAGGGGAAATCAGGAAAGCAAGAGAAAACCAAAACACAACAGCATCACAGCAGGAAGCAGCAGGTGGATCGTTAAGGACAGCTGAAGGAGGTTTACTGGAAGGAGCAGCAGGAGATGATTTAGCAGCTCTAGAAAGTGATCCAAGACAATGTCCTCCCACAATATCCGCTGAGCCAGTTTGGAGGCCAGCAGAGGGCGTTCAATAAGAGTTGGTTTGAACAGTTTACATGGCTGGAGTATTCTGTTGTGAGGAACTTGGCTTTCTGTTTTTCATGTCGCATTTTTGGGAAGCAGAATACTTTAAAAAAAGATGGCCTCAGTCATTCAGGGTTCTGCAATGGAAGAGGGCTTTAAATGCCTTTAGGGAGCACGAAAAGAGTTCCAGCCATTCGTCTTCTATGATCTGCTGGCACAGCTTTAAGACCACAAAAAACCAAGGTGACGTTGTTGAGCAACTTAGATCAGCAAGCGCAGCAGAGATTTCAGGAATCCACCAGTCATAATCAAGGCAACTTCCTTGAGTGCATGAAGCTGCTGAAAACATTTGATCCATTTTTGAAAAATTACAGTCCTGTCTCACATGCTACCTATCTGTCTCATTTTTCACACAATGAGACGATAACCAGTATTTCACATGAAATAACTGGAAATATAGTTAAAGAGATGAAGGAAGCTAAGATGTACTCTGTTATGGCTGATGAGGCTAGAGATGGGCACACGGAGCAGCTTGCAGTGTGTGTACGTTTTGTGTCATGTAAAGGCCATGTCAAAAAATGTTTTCTTGGTCTACGGAAACTAGAAAGGTTTGATGCACAGTGCATTACAGACACTATTGAGGAGCTGTTGCAGTATCACACGCTCAGTGTCTTACTTTGTGTTGCTCAATCCTATGATGGGGCATCTGTCATGAGTGGTGCTGTGGGTGGTGTGCAGGCCCGTTTCAGACAGAGACACCGTGAAGCAGTATATGTGCACTGCACATGAGTTCAACCTTGTCCTTTGCCATACATGCAAGGCTATTCCAGCTGCTTCTGACTTCTTTGGACTTTTGGAAAATGTCTACACATTTTTTAACACCTCCCTGGTAAACCACACAAAGTTTAAGGAACTGCAAAAGGACCTTGGACTGTTTGCATCTGAGCTTGTTCAGCTCTCTAACACAAGATGGGCCTGCCAAGTAAATTCCATCAAAGCCCTTCTCAACAACATTTCTGCAGTTTTAGCAACTCTCGAAGCCACAAACACTCCTATTGCTAAAGGGATCTTGTCCAAGCTGTCAAAACCCAAGACTGTGTACATGTTAATCATGTTCTCTGCTGCTTGGCATCACTGAAGGCCTGCACCGCTACTTGCAGGGAGAAAGGCTAGACATGGGCAAAGCTGTGGAGTACAAGATGTCGGTAGTTGATACACTAAGTAAACTGCGCACAGAGGCTGCTGATGATGAAATATTTGAGAAGGTCAGGGACATTTGTGGAAGCTACAACATCCAGATTCTTCAGGGGGCACGACACAAACAGAAAAGACTTGAAGGATTTGTACTTGAGTCCAGCTGTGGTGCAACACCAAATCTCACAAGCTCAGCAGAGTTTAGGTACGAGATATTCTTTCCTTGTTTGGACCGAATGTTGCAGGAGCTAGCAGACAGATTTTCTGGGGCAGGACAGAAAATAATGGAGGGCATTCAGGCATGCAATCCATCCTCCCCAACATTCCTTTCCGAAGATGCCTTAAAACCCATTGCGGCACACTACCATGTGACGATAAAGCCTGAAGAACTTATTGTGGCAAAAAACTTCATGAAAAGAAAAATGGAAAAAGAGGACATTTGCGACATCACAACTGCCTTCCACTTGCTTGACGAGGACATGTTCCCAACTCTGAAGGTCATCTTTAGAATTGCACTAACCATTCCTGTCAGTAGCTGCAGCTGTGAGCGCTCTTTTAGTCCCTTGCGTCGTCTCCACATGTGGCTAAGGAGAACCATGGGACAAGAGAGGCTGAATGATTTGGCCATATTATCTATTGAAAAGTACTTGGATAATGTTGACCCTGAAAATGTCATTGATAGGTTTGCAAAACTCAAGCCTCCAAGATACAATCTCATGTTACCACAATAAAGAGGTGTTGTCAGTGTAGTGCAGATCTGTGATGATTTTCAGTGCTACTGTCATCTAGTTTTGATTTTGGTTCTTTGTTGGTTAAGTCCTAAAGTAGTCCTGATTTTGAACTGTTATTTTGTTTTCATTCCGGATCAGTTCTGGGTGTGGTTGAAATGGGTTTAGTCCCCGTATCTTGAAACAGCCCTAATTTCGTTTGCTGTTTAAGTAAAAAACAGTTTTTAAGCTGCATATGTGATATTTTTTTTCTCATATTATTTTTTCTTTTCTTTTTTAAAGCTTACAACACAGCCTAATAAATCTTCAACTTCACAGCAGGTTTTTTTTTGTCATTTCCAACCCCCCGCGCGCGTATTACCCTATGCCCCGGGTGTATACAATGTCTGGCTCCGCCTCTGGTGTCCACTAAAATAAAAATAAAAGCGTTCTAACATCTCACCTGTTTAGATTGATGTATAAGTCACTTAGATAACTTCTAAATCGTGTTTGGTTTGTTTCAGTGTTTCTTTGTTCTTGAGTAAATCGGTTTGGCTGAGATTAAAGTTAAGCTTCATAACATATAAATCACAGTTAAGAGGGGATTGCAGTAAAAACTCCGGACCTGTGACATCATCAAGTACACTGATGTTCCAACTGTACAAATCACGAGTCCGGACTCGGCAAGTCCAGACTTGCCCAGAATGCGTGTAAGGAGTCGCGTACTTGAGAATTGAGAAAGGGGCCTAGTATTTTCAGGTTTCTTAGTATTTTCCCAGTTTAGGTTGTTGTTGCATTTTGTTTTTTGTATCCTCGTGTTCAGACCGTATTACCTCGTCTTTTGTTTCCAAGCTTCTGCTTCCCTGTGTTGTCTGCATGTGGGTCCACACCTCGCCATACACGATCTGCACCCGCAGATCTTAACAAGTGTAGCGAGTGAAAGCCACCGAGTAACCGCTAAGGGCCTCTATACTACTTGTGCAAACTTTCAGGCCCAAAGCTCTCACAGGAACGAGCCCAGAATAAACGGGACAAGAGGGTCAATATCAGTCAGATATGTTAAAATTTATTATTTTAAAAGAACACAAAGGGTTTGCAAAAGGCCTAAAACATCAAAATGGGAAAGGTCACTAACGACCACAAGATAGTGTTATTGGTGCAACCTGCCAGCAATGCAACTATCACCTGAGGGCTTGCTCTCCCTTGGCGGTCCCAGATGCTCGTTGCTTTAAAAGAACCAAATCCACCCCAGATAAATACGAGCCCAACAGAACACTTATCGCATGCACTAAGTGCTAGTTCAGGCAATAATCGGTGGCACTAAAAATCACTCTTACAGTGGGGCAAAAAAGTATTTAGTCAGCCACCGATTGTGCAAGTTCCCCCACCTAAAATGATGACAGAGGTCAGTAATTTGCACCAGAGGTACACTTCAACTGTGAGAGACAGAATGTGAAAAAAAAATCCATGAATCCACATGGTAGGATTTGTAAAGAATTTATTCGTAAATCAGGGTGGAAAATAAGTATTTGGTCAATAACAAAAATACAACTCAATACTTTGTAACATAACCTTTGTTGGCAATAACAGAGGTCAAACGTTTACTATAGGTCTTTACCAGGTTTGCACACACAGTAGCTGGTATTTTGGCCCATTCCTCCATGCAGATCTTCTCGAGAGCAGTGATGTTTTGGGGCTGTCGCCGAGCAACACGGACTTTCAACTCCCGCCACAGATTTCCTATGGGGTTGAGGTCTGGAGACTGGCTAGGCCACTCCAGGACTTCCAAATGCTTCTTACGGAGCCACTCCTTTGTTGCCCGGGCGGTGTGTTTTGGATCATTGTCATGTTGGAAGACCCAGCCTCGTTTCATCTTCAAAGTTCTCACTGATGGAAGGAGGTTTTGGCTCAAAATCTCACGATACATGGCCCCATTCATTCTGTCCTTAACACGGATCAGTCGTCCTGTCCCCTTGGCAGAAAAACAGCCCCATAGCATGATGTTTCCACCCCCATGCTTCACAGTAGGTATGGTGTTCTTGGGATGCAACTCAGTATTCTTCTTCCTCCAAACACGACGAGTTGAGTTTATACCAAAAAGTTCTACTTTGGTTTCATCTGACCACATGACATTCTCCCAATCCTCTGCTGTATCATCCATGTGCTCTCTGGCAAACTTCAGACGGGCCTGGACATGCACTGGCTTCAGCAGCGGAACACGTCTGGCACTGCGGGATTTGATTCCCTGCCGTTGTAGTGTGTTACTGATGGTGACCTTTGTTACTTTGGTCCCAGCTCTCTGCAGGTCATTCACCAGGTCCCCCCGTGTGGTTCTGGGATCTTTGCTCACCGTTCTCATGATCATTTTGACCCCACGGGATGAGATCTTGCGTGGAGCCCCAGATCGAGGGAGATTATCAGTGGTCTTGTATGTCTTCCATTTTCTGATGATTGCTCCCACAGTTGATTTTTTCACACCAAGCTGCTTGCCTATTGTAGATTCACTCTTCCCAGTCTGGTGCAGGTCTACAATACTTTTCCTGGTGTCCTTCGAAAGCTCTTTGGTCTTGGCCATGGCGGAGTTTGGAGTCTGACTGTTTGAGGCTGTGGACAGGTGTCTTTTATACAGATGATGAGTTCAAACAGGTGCTGTCCCCCACAGGTAACGAGTGGGGGACAGAAAAGCTTCTTACAGAAGACGTTACAGGTCTGTGAGAGCCAGAGATTTTCCTTGTTTGAGGTGACCAAATACTTATTTTCCACCCTAATTTACGAATACATTCTTTACAAATCCTACCATGTGGATTCATGGATTTTTTTTTCACATTCTGTCTCTCACAGTTGAAGTGTACCTCTGGTGCAAATTACTGACCTTTGTCATCATTTTAGGTGGGGGAACTTGCACAATCGGTGGCTGACTAAATACTTTTTTGCCCCACTGTAATAAAAAACTTATTCACTGCAAATCCACACGGAGCACCTCTAAAAATCCTAATTCCCCTAAGGTAAGAGCCCCACTCAGGGATTGCACATTGCCCGACTAATATTGCACCAGCCCAGTAGAAATAAAAACAAACCCGGCATAAAAAAACAGTTTTAAAAGGTGACCCTACCAAAACCAAAAACACAACAACAAGGAGAAGGAGGAAAAAACAGTGACAAATTCACATGTGCAGCCTGCCCTCCAGCAGACAACTGTGTTTGCTGCACACCTGGCTTATCTTGGCTTATCTTCTAAAAATCACTACTCGAACCTCTGCTGTAGAGGTTTAAAACAACAGTTTGTGTAGCAGACAATTAAAACTTCTCAGGCTCTTCACCTACTCACACAACCATTGTTCACAGCCGCTTGTCAGTGGAAATGATGAGCACCTGCTGCTAATTCCTCTTTTATACCCTCCATTGGGTCCCCTGGGTCCTAAAGCCTTCCCCATTACACAAGTGAGGGTACCCTGGGAATGCCTAGCAGAGACCTAGTCTCTGAAGGACATTGGGGACCTCATTAATCCCACTTACAAGGTCTTTATTGTCAGTACAACAATATACACAGTATACAGTGTACCGAAATGTCGTTTCACTCCAAGCCCCGCCCGTGGTGCATTTAAAAGAATATAAAAAATATATCTCCAAGAGATGTAAAACTTGAAATTACAAATAAATAATAACTCGCTAGATTTTGTGGAGCTCTGGTGGAAGTGCATCCAAAGTCTCGGGGCAGAACAACAGGTGGAACAGACAGACGGGAAGCTGAAGAAGAGCGAAGTGTACGAGGGGGTGAGTATGTGTGGAGAAGATCGGATAAATATGGAGGAGCGAGGTTATGAAGCGCTTTGAAAGTGAGAAGCAGGATCTGACACAGAGTGAACTGGAAGCCAATGTTTAAGAACAGGTGTTACATGTTCAGTGGATCTAGTTCTGGATACAGTACGAGCAGCTGTATTTTTATTTTTTTCCTGTCCCATTTGGTTCTTTAGCCGTCAGAATCGTTGTCTGAAGACCAACAAGGAGACCCAATGGATTTACTTTGCCAAATGGATCATCATGGCCTTGCTTATTGGTCCATTTGATCAACCTTTGTTGTTATTATTTATTTTATTTTATTTTCAGTTGTTACAGATGGGACAGACATGAGTGAGGGATAGGAAAGGGAGAAAGAAAGATGAAGGAAAAGAAAAACAGAAGGGAAGAGGGACAGTGAGAAAGGAAACTTAAAAAGAGAAAGAAGAGAAAAAAATCTCCTGGATCAGCTGTTGAGAGAAAAAGAAGAGAAAACAAGCAAAAACAACAGAGCAACATACTAAACACAACACCATCACGTTAATCTAGCTAAGTGTAAACAGCAGTAAATACTAAATACTGAATGTTGTTGTGCAGCACGCAGGACCAACAGCGCACAATGTGCTTGGAAATAGCACCAATAGAGGTGAACAGTGAACACCCGTGTGCACACCTGTGTGGATCAGCGCACTTGTATTCAAAAGGTTTCCACATGTAATGGTCTGATAGAGGGTGTAGAGAGCCATAGCCCCGTCCCCCAGGGCATGAAGCAGGCATGGAGGAGATCCAGGCTCCAGACATCCAGAGGCCCCAGAGTGCGAGAGCCCAAGGAGGACCACCGGAGGGGCATCCGTGCCACCCTCCTGGGAAGAGCTGAGGAGAGCCCCAGACGAGGGGTCACCCAGTAGCCACGGAGCAGCAGCCAGAGGGGGCTGCAGTGGCGTGCCCGCCGGCTCTGCCGGCAGCCAGCTGTGCCAGAGTGAACTGAGCCGCAGGAGGCCCGAGGGCCCCCTTTGCCCCGGAAGAGGCCTGACCGAGCAACAGGCACCAGGCCCCGCCAAGTAGTCACCGGGAGTGAGCTGGTACATACCTGAGCGCCCAGCCCCGAACACCAAGAACCACCAACGCACCTGGGAGTTCCCAGAGAGGTGGAGTGTAAGACCTGACATATAGACACAGACAAACAGGCACACACAGACACAAACATGCATTCCCACCCTCATGCACACATATACAAATACTCAGCACTCACCCAACATAGGGATAGACACACATGGACACTGTACACACAATCACACTCCCCAAACATACTCTATACCCCGGGTCCAGGTACCCTCGCCCCCAGAGGGGGAAACGGCACCTAGACCCAGGAGATGTTACCCTTTCCCCCGGGGAGGCAAGCAGGCGGAGTGGTCAGGTTGAGATCGGCGAAATCCTTTGGACGCTGCCAGGTCTCCAACAGATATATGAAGTCAAGTTTATGATCATTAAGAAGATCATAGACAAGAGGTCCCTTGCTGGAGAGGGATCGGACATTAAGCAATCCGACGGAGATGGGATAGTCGCCGCTAGCTTTGCAAGCCGACCTGGCAGGGCTAGCAAGCACACTGCGGTCAGCAGTCCATCAACCAGTCTTCTTAGCAGAGAAGCGATGAGATGACCACAGGGATGGTATCGGGTTCCAGCTGTTGATCCTGTAATTCCATCTGGATCGGGTGCAGCAGTAAAGCCAGCAGAAGGGTCGGGAGGTGCTGGAAGCGTCGATAGAGTCGTTCTGGTACCGTGTACCCCAGAGTGGAGGAGACAGGCCGGGCTGCAGAACAAACCCAGCGGGAAGAGTCTGGAAGAACAGGACCTTAGCAGTCATGTTGTTACAATGTCCAGAATCCAGCTGATGCTAACAGCTGACAGTAAATATGTCCAAAAACACGCCAGTCAAACAGGTAAGGCAGAGAAGCACTTTACCTAGGACGACAATGTAGGTTCAGGGAATAAAACAAACTTGTGTAGCTATACTAAGCAATAAGTATGGAAAGTATAGAGAGAGCAGCGGCAGCCAAAACACGCCAGTGTCCACGGGGGGAGTGGATGTGTGCACGGACATGTGCAAGGTGCAAAATGTGCAAATATAGTATAATACAGATGTGACTGAGGTGTGCAAACAAGCCTATTGTTCCCAGGTCCAGTTTGTAGTGCATTTGTGGAAGATTGTGTTGCTTTGAGTCTTTTGGTGAGTAATGTTGGTGTTTGTAAAGGTGCATGTGTCACGGGGTGGAAATGGACACGTTTTTATCTCGCATGAGTTGCTGTGTTTTATTAAACAGCCCTGGCCGAGGAGAACACACAATAAAAAACAATAAAACATAAACACACTAAAAGTCCAGTGGCGTCAGCCACGGCGATCAAGTCCAGGAAAATCAGAGCGGGCAAGGAAAGCCCGGCGGCGTCCCCGGCCGCCCTGTCAGTCTCTCCGCCCCGGAGTACTGAAAAAGAGACGGGCAGCGACACTCACTGTTCTTTCCAGTGGCTCAGGTTATTGCAGCACAATATGTCACGGGACTTACCACACTATTACATATGTGTATAGAGTTGGGAGATGGGTGTCCTCACTATCTGCTGCAGAGACGTCTTTTCAGCGAGGGTGCAGTTCCCGTACCAGAGTGTGATGTAGCAGCAGAGGACGCTGTCAGTGGTTCCCTGGTAAAACGATGTGGGAGGAGGGAGACTGGCCTTCTTCAGTTTCCTAAGAAAGTGAAGACGTTGTTGGGCTTTCTTCATGATGGTGGTGGTGTTCAGGTTGCAGGAGAGGTCATCTCATCTGGAGTACGAGTTATGTGGCCTGTGATTAAAAACCATTTAGTCCTTATACAACCGTTGGAGGAGCCTGGTTCGCATTGCTAGCAATAAGTTGGACTTGTGTCCGGTGGATGTTGTCATTGATTTTGTACATAATTTTTATGAACAGAATTTCTAGACGTAGACAAGTGGCAGAAGGCTTCAACTGTGGTTCTTTTGCCTTCATTGGGTGATTGCTTCCAGCTCGCACTGGAGCGGTTTGCAGAAGGAGAATCAGCACCTCCAAGTCTGAGGCCTTGGTCCTCAGCCGGACAAGGGTGGTGTCTCGCTGGTCCAGGAACGCCTTGGTGTTCCCCCAGATAAACTAGAGGAGGTGGCTGGGGAGAGGGAGGTCTGGGCTTCTCTGCGTAGGCTGCTGCCCCTGCGACCCGGCCCCGGATAAGAAGAAGAAATGGATGGATCAGAGAGAAAAAGGTTTCAGGGAATATTGCTAAATGTTCAGAGAGAATGCTGCAACTCTCCTTCCTGGGCCAGTAAATCAATATATTGATCACTTAGTAAATGGTTTAGTAACATGGAGTTAGAACGGAGAGACATAACATCACATAATCAACATTTAATTTAACAGTTTCACTCTTTGGTGCAGTGAGTCAGGTTATATTGTTATATATTTATATATTTTGATTAAATTGCTTTTTGATGTTTGTTTTTTGCTGGTCTGAGTTCATTTCTAGAAATAAGAGCTGCTCCATCCACAGTGGGATGGATGCTGTCTCTCATAAAGACCATTTTTTCCCCAGAAAGTTTCCCAGTTATCTTTAAAGCCCACGTTGTGTTTTTGGACACCACAGGTCCCTGAGTAACCTCACAGGCCTGGCAGTCATCAGCCCCAAGGGTCTGTTACTTCAAAGGGCTGGAGTGGAAGAGCTATTCATACTAATGTAGATAATACTCAGGTTTTTACCTTTGCTGTTTCACAGTAAGTTAAAAAAGGGAATGTCCACAATATACTTTTTAATGCAGGAGATTTAAAAAAGTAATTTAGCAGTAGTAAGGCAAAAACAGGATCAAATATGAATAAAAACGGAGTCAAATCATCTGAATTATACTCGCCATGTTTTTCGGAGTATAAGGCACACTTAAAATCCTTTACTTTAATAATAATAAAGTAATAATAATAATAATAATGGATTGGATTTATATAGCGCTTTTCAAGGCACCCAAAGCGCTTTACAATACCACTATTCAGTCACTCTCACATTCACACACTGGTGGAGGCAGCTACAGGTGTAGCCACAGCTGCCCTGCAAACTGACAGAGGCGGGGCTGCCACCATCACCAGTTACGCCTTATGTATGAATTCTGGTTGTGCTTACTGACCTCGAACTGATTTTATGTGGAACACGGCGCGCAGAAATCTGTCAAAAATGTTTTAGTAGCACTTTGGTAGCTATGAAGCTGCACCGCATGATGGATTGTCGGAGCATTACGGCTACTGTAGTCAGGACCAGCACCTGTTAAGAGATGCTTACGAAGCGGATTTCAAACTCTATCAGTCACACAGTCGAACATGGGAATAGAGCAGCTGGAGAGAATTCAACATTGATGAATCAGTGGTACAGAAGTGGAGGAAGCAAGAAGATGACCTGCACCAAGCAAAGAAGATCAAACAGAGTTTCGGAGGGACCAAAGCGAGATAGCCACAGTTAGAGGACAACATTAAACAGTGGGTTATTGAACAGAGAACACCAGGTAGAAGCGTCACTACAGTCTGTATTTGACTCAAGGCAACAGCGGTAGCACGTGACATGAAGATCAGTCACTTTCGAGGAGGTCCTTCTTGGGCGTAACAAGAACTACCCTCTCCCAGCAACTGCCAAAGGATTACGAAGAAAAGCTGGTCATTTTCTTCACCTACTGCAAGAATAAGATCACTGAAAAGAATATGTGGCCAGAACACATCACCAACATCAACAGTAATTTGCCTTATAGTGCGAAAAATACGGTATCTAGTGACCTTGTTCTGATCTTTGTGAGCAGAAAGAGGACGAGCACACCGGGATCCAAAGGTGCACTTATCAAGTGTGCTGAGCTGATTGGAAATCCAAACCTCTCTTATTCATCATATTGATTAAACTTGATTATACGTTGATCAGAAGCTGTAACATGTGTATGTACACAATATCTACATATTAAAACATTTTCATTACTCAAACTGCATTTCTCATTTAACATGTTAATCATACTTGCAGCTTCATTTATATCTCTAATTAAAAATATATATACACTATTAGCAAAAGCACATACAGAGAAGCTCTGTTCTAGCACTCTGTATCATTGTAAAGATAAAAGGCTGGATGTTAAGACGTTTTACCGTCTCTCAGATGTAATGAGAGGAAATCGCACCTTTCTCATCAGAGTAAAACTTGAAGAACACTTGACTGTTGCTGCTGATTGGAGCTTTCTGAACTGTTGTGCAAGATTCACTGTGAATAAATGCATTGTCGTTCACATGACGCCATGCGTTGGGTCTCTTTGACATTCAGATGAACACACGAAGGTTACACTATGAATATAGATTAAACCACTGAAAACACATGTGTGCATGGAAACAGGAACAGGCAGTGATACAATACCACTGTGATCTAAAAGCAAGCCACCACCAGGAACGGTAACCTGTCAATCAAATGCAGCTGTGAGACAAATATTGTGATACACAAATTAAGTCTTAGTAGGAATAAAATAAAACGTGTTTATTATGTAAATCTTGTTACGGGGAACAACAAACAGATAAAGCAGTTGCATACAAAGTTATTTATTACGTATTATTGACCAGAATGGGTAAAAGCCAAGGAAAAGCCCGGGTTGTGGCTGAGCTAATGGCTGAGAGCCGGACGAGGGGGAGGATGAACTGGCTGGGGGCATTGATGGGACAGTCTTAGCTTACTAAATATGTCACTATTTTATTACAAAAAGAAGAAAAGGGAGAGAGGACAGAGTCATGCTGCCACCTTTAAAGTCTACACAACAGCTTGAAAACTAAACCACCCTGCTGCACTCTTTACCTTCCCTCACCAGCTTTTAAAAATCATGGCTACCCAATGGCGAGTCCACTGAAGGATTACTCCAAGAGCGCTGAACAAGTATTCATAGGAATGATGTGACGTAGTGTGATGTGTGGGCCCGTTGTGCATTCCTCTGTCAGGTGAGCAGCATCTGAGACAGAATGAGACGTCCGATCATAAAAGGTTTGGTTTTATGGGGTTGCTTTCATTCAGTTCAACAACCCTCTGACTCACTGTGTCGCTGACCTGCAGCTCTCAGAGCTTTCTTCTTATTCTTTCATCCAAATATGACTTAAGTGCTTGTTCATAGTGAATCTGCATAACTGATGGTTTATAAATACAATTAGATTGTTTTTAAAAGAATAATTGAGCAACATTATTTGTTGTTTGTTTATGCTTTTCTCTTGCAGTCGTGTCAGAGGCGAGCATGAGCCAGTTTGTCTATATGGTCACTAAGAGTTTGAGGATGTTGAGCTAAAAAACAATGTTTTGTAACACAACAGTGTTAAAGTAGATTCTTAGTAAAGTGCAGTTACCTGTTGACTTCAATGTTAATTTGGCTGGTATAAAATATGTTGTGGTGCTGCTGAACTGTAATGTAGCTGACAGCTGCTTCACTGTCCTCAGTGTGATAAATCAGTGTCTATGTCCAGATCTGAAGGGTTTACAGAGTTGATGGACCCTTAGCCACCCGACACAGGCTGAACGAGTTAAAAACAGATACACAGATGTACTCAGAGTCTCAAGGGAGGAACTATTCCCAAAGGAGGATCCACTGCAGTGTGATTGGGATTTGCTGAATTATTAATTGAATTAACTGAGATCAGTGTATAGAGAGACACAGGCTTCAGATATTTGTCATTCATGTGATTCAGTCGACGTTTATGCTTTGCTGAGACTGTAATATTTCCAATATTGCACAGAACGCCCGCCTCACATCTAGCAGAGCTGCTTTTAGCAGTGAGGTTTTTTCCTCTATATTACATTTGGTTGGCACTGTATCAGATTTACAGACTGACTAATACAATAGCCTTTTGATGCTACATTACTCTTACAAGTGACAAGCCAAGCCATCAGCTCATAGGCAGGCAACCCACACGGAGGAGAGCACATTTATCTCTCCCTCAGCTGATCTTTGCCTGTGACTGAAAAATGTGTCGCATTTGCATATGTTCAGCTCAGTATGATCCATTATTAAACCTCAGGTGAAACGACCTGGCTTTAACAAGTGATAAACCCAACGCTTGTCATTTAAATTCATCATGTGAAGAAAAAAGACGTCAAACTCAGATATCAAAATGTCACTCAGCTTCACTGTTTGTCTTTTAATAAAGCTCTTACACACATATGAAAACACACATATATGCAGCAGCTGCTCGTTGTGTTGTATAGTGTGCCACTGCCATCTAGTGACGGAGTCAAAGCTCACTGGTATGTTTTTGTGTCAGGTCTGAATTAAATGACACGTGTACAGAGCTACACACACATACCATCACAGAGAAAGCAAACAGAAGTGCCCTTGATTGGAAGCAGTGTAAGAAGGATATGAAGCTAACAACCTCCAGTCTTGATTCAGGAATCAGCGATCATGTGGTCCTGAGATTAAAGGAAGAGGATCAGTTGCAAAGGTCGGTGCTGCAGCATTGGGCGATCGCACCAGGTGTTGTGACGTAGCTCTGACACAACGCCATGTTCATGCACTGACGGAACGAAGCGCCTAGAATAATGAAACAGAGTGTACGCTTAAAGTGAGCGTGTGAACATACTTACTGAGCAGGCATAAATTCACACATGATTTAGAGATTCATTCAATCTGCCTCAACACATTTCTTTTTTTGGTATCATTCCTTACCTCTATGCAGTATTTAAAACCCTCAAATACACATACAGCTGGGTGATCCTGGGTCTGTGCTGCAGATTTGAGTTCATTATGGTTTTGTGTTTTGCATTTAGCAGGTTTTCATATTCTAATTTCCTAATGCATCTGAGTCATTAGATCATTTGTTATTTCAAGTTCCTGGTTTTTGTTGTGTTACGTTTAGTTTCTGGTCTGTATCTTGTCATCACCGCCTCTTGTTGTAGTATGCTTTGATTCCCTGCTCATATTCCTGTCTGTCTGGTTTCCCTGTGTCTAGTTCACATATCTCAGTCTAGGTCTCAATGTTTTATTTTGATACACCAGCCTCATGCGTATGATGTTCAGTTTTGCTTTCCTTGTCTCATGTGTTCCCACGTTGCTGCAGATCTGCTCGTCTTTGCCACCATGGCCAGTCCACACCTCGCCTGTCTCTTTGCTGGCAGAATGAGGAACCTGCCCCCGCTGCACCCTCAGTTTCCTTTGGTTCCCTCATCAAGGAGGAACCGGCACTCCCAACACCGTCAGAGCCTACAGCTCCACCTGGGTTTGACCTCAGAGCAGCCAAACGCTCCTCCGGGTGAATTAGAAGAACCTTTTCTCTTGTGCTTTCTCTGAGCCAGAGAAAATTAAAACAGGGGCTTTAAATTTGACTGAGTTGTTTGTTCCTGAGTCTGTAGGTTTGTCTGTTTTAATGAATCATGTGATGTTCAGCGAGCAGGAGCTGAGTCTGTATTTTGTGCTTTCAGTGTCGACCAAAGCAGAAGTTTCTTGTTTGTTTCTGAGACTTTTGTTCCAAGCTTTTACAGTTTGAGGTCTGACCTCAGTGTGGCTAAGATGGCACAATCAAAGAAGTGAAAAAGTGTTTTCAACCTCAAAGCCAGCAAAAAGTAAGACTGAGGTTTTTGTTCCTGAGACTGTCGACATGGACAGAGTGTGTTCCAGAACCAGCTGAAAATAAAGGAGCAGATTTCTGTGCAATTAACGAAGCACTGTGTGTTTCTGAGACAACTATAAACAACATACTGCTCCTGAGCTGGTCGATAATGACAGATGCCAGCCTCTTATTGCTTTTCCCAGCCAGCCAGTATTGATAAGTGTGTGTTTTCTGCTTCTGAATCCTCGGCACTGCTAAGTGCAGTTTGCTTTGCGTCTGAGTCGACTATCTGAGGACTTAAACACAGATAAACCAAGCTGGTTTTCTCTAACACTGTCAGCATTTCTGAGCTCGATGATTCAGGGATGCTTGGTTATACTTGGTTATTCCTCTGTTATGATTCAGTGTTATGGATATTTGTGTTTCTTTGTCACACCAGACACACCATAGTTTGTGTCCTGTGTTATTGCTGCTATGTGAGTCCCAGGTGGAGGCTGACCATTGGTGGAGGACTGGCAGAGGCCGGCTATAAATGAGGACCCTTCTCAACCGATACGCTCCGCCTACTTCCTGTTCCCAACGAACTGTGCATGTGGCTGCGTGTGGATCTGTATTCTGGAAGCTTTTGCTGTGTTGTAAATAGTTTGTTGTACATAGATGGTAGCTGTAGGGGTGAGAAGCCATTTTCTTTGGGAACCTTTTCTCCTGTTTCTGGTTGGGGAGGCAGGTAAGACACCTGTAATTCTCTTTTGGGGTTTTCCGTGTAGGTGAGCCAGCTGCATGTGTTTGTTGTTTTGGCCAGGCTCACCCTGACGCCCGCCACCTTTTGGGACTTAATAAACTGACTGGCTGTGGCAAAATCGTGGCAGTTGTTTGGGGTTTTTTTTGGTTGGTCTTCCTTGACAGCAGGGAGTGTGGGGGCATTTTCCTCTTTTTATTGTCCTTGTGTCGCACGCCGGTTTCCCCTGGGCTGGGGTGTAACACCTCTGACTGATGTTTGTTTTCCAAAGCTGGCAGCCGTGAGTCAGCTATGAGCCCTCCACAGCCCCAGTCGTTGAGCATCCTCCCAATCTGCAGGTTCTCACGCTGCCACCTGTGAACTCCACACAGCTGCCACCGGCTTCCATATTGCCTTCAGCATCTGGGACAGAGCCTGGACCGGCTTCCCCAGCGCCAGTGTGTGCACCCAAGCCGGGGGTCCCCGCATCGCCTTCACCCAAGTCTGATCCTGCCCCGTCTGGTCTTTAGGCAGCCTGGAGATAAACTATCTGCGCCTACAGCCTCCCAGCCGGGCTTCCACAGCTTCCCTGTTTCTAGTCTCAGCTCCCCAACATTGGACACTTTTAAAACCCGTTTGAAACCCTACTTTTATTCCTTGGCTTTTAAATCAGAATGAGTTTATTGCTTTTATTTATCTTATTTCTCAGTCAAATCTTCTAATTTTCTGATTCTTTTTCTCTTATCATATCCTTATGTTTTTTTTTCTTTAAATTATCTTAATTGTACAGCACCTTGGTCAACGGTTGTTCTTTTAAATGTGCTATATAAATAAATTTGACTTTGACTAGATTAAACATCTAAGTCTACGTCTAGTTTGTCACCTTACAGTAAAGGTTGTTCCCAGTCACTTTAAGTTGCTCCGAGTGATCAGTATTATTCTTCTATTCTGGGAGGGATCTTTTTTTAATTGACTTTTTTTATTTCTTGTATGATCATTTTTCATAATTAAACAATAAGAACAAGAAGTCTGATGTCTTGTATTTATTATGTATGTATAGTTTGAAATACACTACTTTGTATTTAAATTTCAAACACATTTCGTTTTTGTACAAAGTCTCGATATCGGATCAGTATCGCTGATACCAGCCTGAAGTTTACAGCTATGGAAAGGAAATCTGTGGCATCACTATTGGAAAGGAAACTTCTTCAAGCTGGCAAAAATATTTTGATGCTACCATAGGGTACTTACTGACGCTTTGAAATATAACATCAGCACAGGCATTTTGTCCTGCTGGACAGGTCTGGATGCTTGTAGGAGTACAGAGGTCACTCTGCCATGAGAAACAAAAGTTACACCTCAGTGCCTCTCCTGGAAACCACACACACACACACATATTAAAATAATGCAGATATAAGAGATCATTCTGAGCACTTATTGACGTCTTTTTTGTCATTCTTCTTGAATTCTTGAATTGATAAACAAATTGTATGAAAAAGAATAAAGAAACATACCCTGATACAAAGTCAGGAAGAAAAGAATGACACCCAGTGCAGCTCTCATGGTTTGGTCTGGAAGTCAAAGAAAACAAAAGTATGTTTACACCGTGTTTCAAGTTATTATGCAAATTGTGTTTAAGTGTCATAAAGATTAAATAAGCTGTTCTTCAATAAAAACCATGGATGGGATTGTGTCTCAGGACTCTTTGTTTCACTGAAATCAATCTCGGACACCTGTGATCGTTAGTTTGCCAGCTGAGCCCAATTAAAGGAAAAACTACTAAAGGAGGATGTTCCACATTATTAAGGAGGATGTTCCACATTATTAAGCAGGCCACCATTTTCAAGAAACAGAGGAATGAAAAAGGATCTCTGCTGCTGAAAAGTGTGAAATAGTTGAATGCCTTGGACAAGTAACGAGATATTTCACAAATATTTCAGCGTGATCACCATCATGTTAAGAGATTTGTGAGTCAGAGCACACATGGGTCCGTGCAGGTAAAGGCACAATGATGAAGGTTTCAGACAAATGCATCAGATTAAAAGAGCAGCTGCTAAAAGGCCATCACAAAGCAGCAAACACATGTTTGAAGCTGCTGGTGCCTCTGGAGCCCTGCGAACATCAAGCTGTAGGATCCTCCAGAGACCTGCAGCTGTGCATAAACCACCTCCAACCAATGCTCACAAGCAGAAACGGCTGCAGTGGGCCCAGAACTACAAGAAGACTCATTTTCAAACGGTCTTGGTCACTGATGAGTGCAGTGCAGCCCTGGATGGTCCAGATGGATGCAGAGGTGGACGGTTGGTGGACGGCCACCGTGTCCCAACAAGGCTGCATCGTCAGCGAGGAGGTGGAGTCACGTTTGAGCTGGAATCACAGGGAGAGAGCTGGTCGGCCCCTTTAGGGTCCCTGAAGGAGTGAAAATGACCTCTGCAGAGGATGTGGAGTTTCTGACTGACCACTTTCTTCCATGGTAGAAAGAGAAGAACTGTGCCTTCTGCAACACAACCATCTTCATGCAACACAATGCACCACCTCATGCTACAAGGAACACCTCTGCATCATTGGCTGCTATTGGTGTAAAAGGAGAGAAACTCACGGTGTGGTCCCCATTCCTCCCCGACTTCAATCCTATTGGGAACCTTTGGAACATCCTCAAGCAAACAAATATGAGGGCGGGAGGCCGTTCACATCCAAACAGCAGCTCCGGGAGGCTATTCTGACATCCTGCAAACACATTCAAGCAGAAACTTTCCAGTTCCATGGATGCAAGAATTGTAGAACTGCTATCAAATAAGGGGTCCTGTGTTAATGTGTAACTTGACCTGTTAAGGTGTTTCTGATTTCAGTGAAATTGATCCACTAATGCTGCAAATTCAACAAATCACCATTTTCAATTCTCTACAACCTGTAAAATCTTTTGAAACTCTGTGTGCGTAATAATTTGGAACAGTGCGTTTCAAGTTTTGTATTTTTGAAAAACACTGTTTTCATCGGGAGTTTAGTTCAGTAACATTTGAATTATACTCTAATGGCTGATGACTCGAAAATTATGCTGACTGTCATTTAAATCGACTATGTAGGAAAAACAGAAAAATATAATAATTTGGAACGCGGTGTAAGCTCCTGTGCCCAAGAAAAGTACTCGACAGGATTGATTGCCCCACTACCCACAGGAAGAGCTTGTAGGGGTTTGGTGCTTTGTAAATAAGGAGGCAATCAGGGGCGGAGCTCGTGGCAATCCAATCGTTAGCTTCCAAAACTGGCTTGTGGTTCATGGAATATCAGTTCTTTGTGGAAAAGGAGTCTGAGTGAGACTGAAAGACATGTAGATATAGTCGGGCTCACCTCAGTGGACAGCCACCAAGGGTGACTTCAAAGGATTTGTTTGACAGTTGGGGTTTTCTTTGCAGCTTCTTTAGGGTCTTTACCTCACAATATAGTAGTGCCTTGAAGCAACTTCTGCTGTGATTTGGTTTTACATGAATTGAATTGAATTGAATTGAATTGAATTGAATTGAATTGAATTGAATTACACTTGCATTCCCCGGTTCGCTGTGTTTGGGTTTTCCCCAGTGGATGCCTCCATGTACCTTCTGGTCACAGAACAGGTCCTGACTGTTGTGTTGCTTATGTGCCAAGTGAAAGTATTCAGCCTTCTTTGAGTCACTGGACGGGGTGCTAAAGAGTGCTCCGTCTGGGGACTCCATTGTTTTGCTGAAGGACTTTAACTCTCAATGGGTCAATGACAGTGTGACCTGGAGTGGTCTAATATGAACCCAAGTAGTGTTCTGTTATTGGACTGTGGAGCATAAGGATGTTAAAGTGCACTTGGCACCAGGGCATCCTAGGTCACAGATCAATGATCAATTTTGTAATTATCAGATCTAAGGATGATCAGACATCCTTAGATCAAGACGAGGAAGATCATCTAATCCAAGGCTGTTGGTAGTCCCACAAACATGTTTTAAGACCAGAGGAGATAGATCTTTTAGAGCGGTGGCCCCGGGTTGTGGAATGCTCTGCCTCGATCATTACATTGCCTTGATTGTATTTATTCTTTAAAACAGCAGCTTAAGACTCATTTATTTAGGTTGGCTTTTACCTAGATTTGTGCTGTATGTTCGATTGTGCTGTTTTATGTATATCTGTTTTATATTATTGTAAAGCACTTTCTGGTTTTTATCCAGTGAAGAGTGCTATATAAATAAATAAAGTAAAGTAAGCTGGGGTAACCTGCTGGCAGGCAAAACTAGTCAGTTGGATGAGTAACAAAATGTTTCTCCTACAGAAAAAGCAACGTGCAGATGAACAGAATCAGCTTCCTGGGATTTCCTAAACTGGATGATTGAGGATGTATCAAGAGTAATTAGCAGTTTCTCAAGGTAACTTTTTGCACACTGTCCAGTCCAGCGAAGTTAATTAAGTTTTTATTTATAAACAATTATAAGGATAAGTAATGATTTCAAATTCAGTACTATATATATATATATATATATATATATATTAGGGGTGCAACGATACACAAAATTCACGGTTCGGTTCGGTTCGATACTTTGGTGTCACGGTTCGATATTTTTTCGATACAAAAAAAATGTTCATGCCTTTTTAATTTGTCATTTATTAAAATTATAAATATATATTTTAACTCAAAAGTACAGTTTTTAAATTTAACCCTAACCCTTGTGCGTGTTTTTTATTTTGACAGCGAATGCGCACCTGTGGACCACTTATGTGCAGCCCTGGTTATTTAGCTCGTCATATTGCAGCCACAGAAATTCTTTTGTCCATGAAACCATAAAGCTGCACTTTCTTTTTGCCTTATAGTCTGATTTGTCATAACTTTTCCGTTTTGTGGTAAGCTTTTCTTTGGCTGTCACTTCTTCACCCTGACCTGTCTTATTTGGCTCAGCAGAACTAAAATATATATCCTGCTGCTTTTACACACGGACTCACATAAGCTCAGCGATTCTTTGCGCGATCAACCTCTCACATGTTTAAGCTGCGGGAGATTTCACTTGTCATGTTTGCATAGTAAGCTAACGATTAATAAGACGATGTCAGAGGAATTGGTGCACAAATTATCATCACTCACAGATCAGTGCTGTCGCTCTCTATACACAGTTCGCACGATTGCAAAGTGAAAGCAAAAAACAAGCGCAAATTCAAACGCGATTTCAATATGTCACATATTGACAGTGGCTCACCGATGCCAATGACATAATTACCCAGCTACATTTCTGAAAGAATGCAAAAGCATTGACATATATTTTTCCTACAATAGGCCGACGGGCAGGGAAGAGATAGATTTTGGTAGCCCGACTGGAAAAATCTCTAGCCCCGGGACGTCGGGCTAGCGATATTGCAAGCCCTGTATCTGATTGAGGAATCACTCATCTTTGGAAAAGAGAGTTTATTACAGAGAAATGGCTCTTTCCAAAATAAAAGCTATACTATCCGCTTCTTCTGGGCTATATTCTCAGCAGGATAAGGAGAATTGTTGTGATATTTTGATACCATGGTAGCATTTACAGGATATTGTTTTATAGTGATATTATACAGGAAAACTGTTACTTAATAAGGCCCATTTACTAGTTGTTTTTCTCTTTCTCTCTGACCCAAGAATTGATGTGTAAGACTCACAGGCTGGTACCCCAAGGTCGAAAACACCACAGAGACGAGACCACTTCCTTACTCCCATCCTCCCTTCCTTATTCTTTAGAAAAGAGCTTGTTAAAGGCCAGGTGGTTTGTTTCAGAATTCACTAATGAAGAACTCTGTATTCTATGTCTAGGAGTGTATTTTGCTGGGATGATCATAAATTGTAGCTGAACTGATAAACTACACAAAGGATACTTCTTTGCTCAGAAGGCAGGAAGACGTTTCCTTATTTAGTCTGTACCGGTTTGAACTGAGAACCTGCTGACACACGAACCTCTTTTTCCTCTATATATACTGTTGTCTGATGAATAAACCTTTGAGTTGATTTTGGGAAAGCAACCTGAACAGTCTCTGTATCATTTTGTTCTCCTAACTGCTCCCGACGTCGTAACTAACCCAGCTGAACGGCATACCTGAGTGTTGCTTTGAATAATTAGGAGTATTATAAGGAAAGGACAAAACTCTGCTTATCGCTCACGCCTTGGAGGAAACCGGGGACGGAAATTTCCTTCAAGAATCATGTGCTAACAGCTGTCTAAATGACTCGGCTAAAGTTAGTAGCATGCTTGTTGTTTTTGTCTTTGCACTAGGATGATGTAAATGTGCAGTCATATTCGTTGTGTTCCCACTAGTGCTTTCAGGTTAACCTCGTTAAAATGACCTTAACGCCACAACACGGCAAATCTCCGTTAACGAGCTACCGCCGATCGCCCCGTGCATGGGGCTAGACAGCCAACACGTTAACGAGCTAACTGCGCTAACACACTAGCTCCCACCCATGTAATTGAGCATTGCGTGGCACATCCAACATACTGTTTTACTTTAGTCCATGAGCGCTTACCTTCAGGGTCATACGTCACATGAAAACCAAAATAATTCCAAACGCCAGATCTGAATGAGGTTCAATTTGCCTGTTGCAAAGAGAGCTTAACTTCTGTCACGCTAGCTTACCCTGCGCTCTTCCTTCTGACTATGCTGTCTGTGTTGAGCGCTCAGTGGATCTGCGCTGGACAGTGCAGCCTAGGCGGAGTAGTCGAACGCAGATTCACTGAGCGCTCAACACAGACAGCATCGTCAGAAGGAAAGTTGATAAAATAAATTACAAATGTTGTATTGTTCGATACATATGCGTACCGAACCGAAAGCACTGTATCGAACGGTTCAATATCGATACGAATATCGTTGCACCCCTAATATATATATATATAGATAGATAGATAGATATAGATATATATGTCCCACTAAAAAGGGCTGTTTTTATTTTGATTAATTTGTTGCCCAATGAGCAGTCATTTTGAAATGACTGATCTTTTGTCAGTGACATACAAACACAAACCAAATATGCCACTAACTGTACTCTTCAAATTCCCTTTAAAGCATCCGCATTATTTAAGCCTTTATGCGTCAGTGTTGTTTGCAGCACTTTGAAGACCTTTCCATATCAGCATTTCAGATGCGAGCAAACTTCCCTAGTTATGAACAAAATGGAATCTACTTTACAAAGTTTGCAGATTTAATTTACTTGTGAGTTGTTACCTTGTGCTTAGATCGTCAGCTCCCAATCTGTGTCCTGTATCTTGGAAGGAGGTGTTGGCTTTACAGTGGGTGCTGTCTTTTATAACCATTGCACAATCAGCCAAAGGAGGCGATGTATTGTGGAATAGGTTTTGGTGGGGATATCATGTGACTGAGGCTTGTTGAAAATTGTTGTTTCACATGAAATCCCCACCAAAAGTAAGTAACACTGTATACACCCAGCACGCCCCTGCGGGCGGTTTATCCTTCAAGCTCGGGTCCTCTACCAGAGGCCTGGGAGCTTGAAGGTCCTGCGCAGTATCTTAGCTGTTCCCAGGACTGCGCTCTTCTGGACAGAGATCTCCGATGTTATTCCCGGGATCTGCTGGAGCCACTCGCCTAGCTTGGGAGTCACCGCACCTAGTGCTCCGATTACCACGGGGACCACCGTTACCTTCACCCTCCACATCCTCTCGAGCTCTTCTCTGAGCCCTTGGTATTTCTCCAGCTTCTCGTGTTCCTTCTTCCTGATATTGCTGTCATTCGGAACCGCTACATCGATCACTACGGCCGTCTTCTTCTGTTTGTCTACCACCACTATGTCCGGTTGGTTAGCCACCACCATTTTGTCCGTCTGTATCTGGAAGTCCCACAGGACCTTAGCTCAGTCATTCTCCACCACCCTTGGGGGCGTCTCCCATTTTGACCTCGGGACTTCCAGGTTATACTCGGCACAGATGTTCCTGTACACTATGCCGGCCACTTGGTTATGGCGTTCCATGTATGCCTTGCCTGCTAGCATCTTGCACCCTGCTGTTATGTGCTGGATTGTCTCTGGGGCATCTTTACACAGCCTGCACCTGGGGTCTTGCCTGGTGTGATAGACCCCAGCCTCTATGGATCTTGTACTCAGAGCTTGTTCTTGTGCTGCCATGATTAGTGCCTCTGTGCTGTCTTTCAGTCCAGCTTTGTCCAGCCACTGGTAGGATTTCTGGATATCAGCCACCTCCTCTATCTGCCGGTGGTACATACCGTGCAGGGGCCTGTCCTTCCATGATGGTTCCTTGTCTCCCTCCTCTTTCTTGGGTTTCTGCTGCCTGAGGTATTCACTGAGCACTCGGTCAGTTGGGGCCATCTTCCCAATGTATTCTTGGATGTTCGTTGTCTTATCCTGGACTGTGGTGCTGACACTCACCAGTCCCCGGCCCCCTTCCTTCCGCTTAGCGTACAGCCTCAGGGTGCTGGACTTGGGGTGAAACCCTCCATGCATGATAAGGAGCTTTCTTGTCTTGATGTCAGTGGCTTCTATCTCCTCCTTTGGCCAGCCTATTACCCCAGCAGGGTACCTGATCACGGGCAGGGCGTACGTGTTGATGGCCCGGATCTTGTTCTTACCATTCAGCTGACTCCTCAGGACTTGCCTGACCCTCTGCAGGTACTTGGTGGTTGCAGCTTTTCTAGCGGCCTCTTCATGGGTCCCATTCGCCTGCGGGATCCCCAGGTACTTGTAACTGTCCTCTATGTCTGCAATGTGGCCTTCTGGTAGTTCAATCCCCTCAGTTCTGACTACCTTCCCTCTCTTTGTTACCATCCGACTACACTTCTCCAGTCCGAACGACATTCCAATGTCATTGCTGTATAGCCTGGTAGTGTGGATCAGTGAATCGATGTCTCGTTCACTCTTGGTATACAGCTTGATGTCATCCATATACAGGAGGTGGCTGACAACTGCTCCGTTCCGTAGTCGGTATCCGTAGCCAGTCTTGTTAATGATCTCACTGAGGGGGTTCAGGCCTATGCAGAACAGCAGTGGGGACAGAGCATCTCCTTGGTAGATCCCGCACTTGATGGTGACTTGTGCTATGGGCTTGGAGTTGGCCTCTAGTGTTGTGCGCCACATCCCCATTGAGTTCCTGATGAAGGCTCTTAGGGTCCCATTGATCTTGTACAATTCTAGGCATTCCAGTATCCAGCTGTGGGGCATTGAGTCATAGGCCTTCTTGTAATCAATCCAGGCAGTGCACAGTTTGGTCAGCCTGGTCTTGCAGTCTCAGCTGACTGTTCTGTCTACCAGTAGCTGGTGTTTTGCGCCTCTGGTATTCTTGCCAATTCCTTTCTGTGTCCCGCTCATGTATTGACCCATGTGCCTGTTCATCTTAGCCGATATGATGCCTGACAGGAGCTTCCATGTAGTACTGAGGCAGGTTATTGGTCGGTAG